>NC_045770.1:33624282-33937735 GCF_008692025.1 Phocoena sinus | reverse complement strand
TAAGATGGAATGCTTTGCACTTGGCAAGTAAGTACATATCCTTCTAAAATTAGACACAATTGTTTATTAAGATGTGACATATCTTATTTTTGGATCACTTATTTTGCTAGGTTTTATTTTCCTTGAATGAAACCTTGAAGCTCCTTGGTGGTTATTAATTTTTTAAAACAAGGGCAAATGGGAATTGATGAAGTAATCAATTATTATCTTTCTGGTTATTTCTATGAACAATAATGTGTATAGTTTTGCTATTTTAACATAAAGGAAAAGTCTTTAAATAAAAGAAGAGATTTACATCTCTTTGCTTACTTGTCTTAAAATTTCAGTATCATTCTTAAATTTCCTTCAGCAATGATGAAATAAAATGAAATGAAATAAAAAGGGGATAAGGTGCTATTTCCTCCTTATGTATAGGATATAGATTCTGATAAGATATAATAAGACAAGAGTACAAAAATCTTAAATAGTTACACTGATGCAATTGATTACTTCAGTCTCTCCTGAAATAATGATAACATGATAGCACCAGCTGTCAATATGTATAACATGCAATCATTCCCCAAATCAGAAAGATGATTTACATCACACTCTAATGACTGCTATGATTAATGATTCTATTTCTGAGGTTTTAAATCTCACAATATATAATCACTTGTCAATGATGTTTACATTATAAATATTGGGCATAGGAACAGGAGTGAGATTTTGATTATATTTGATTAGAGTATTATGATTTATTTTAAATAGAGTGTTGTAGTTTTAGGGATTTTTAGGGTGATAAGGCCTCAGAGTCCTTTCTAGACTCTATAATTATAATTTGCATAAATGCATCTCTATCAGAGTTACTAATCATTCAACCTCAGTCGTGGTGAGCTAACTCCCACAGCATAACTATAAAGTACTTGGAGATAAAACATGCTCTATAAATGTGTTTGAAGTAGGTGTAGTCTATGGGTGAAAAAACATATTAATAAATATGAAAAATTCAGCTAGTAAGAGGAGGTTTAGGGCATGACAATAGTACTCACCATGTTTTCTAATATTAGGACTGATTGAAATAATATATGTGCAATTCTGTTTAAATCTGAGTAGGAGCAAGATCATAATAAACTAAAAACAAAATAAATTGTTTTCTGGTCTATTAAAAGTGTTGAGTGGTCCAACAAAAGATGCCTATAAGTAGAAACATATTTCAATAATTTAAAATTCATCCAGGAGTTATTTGGCAGATATCTGAGGAAGATTTCCAAACTCATATATATTAGATAAATGCACGAGATTAAATAATACCTTAAAAGTAATGTTTTTCACCATTTGCCCATGTTGTGGTACCAAGTATGCCTGAAAAGTCCCAAGTGAACTGATCAATTCCAAAAATGAAAAAATAATTATTTGGCTTGATGTCAAATGTTTTAGTATATTCTACAGTTAAATAATTCTTAAATGCCGGAATTTGCACTAAAGCTGCAAACAAAAGGAGGGCATACTGTAAAACAAATTAGAGAACTAGATTCATGGAGAAAAAGCAATATGGGAAATTTCACCAGGCAGGCTTATTTAATAAGTTTGATGTGTTTACTTTTGGAAGTCTTGAAATATGCTTACTAAATTGATCCTTAAAGTCCATTTCATTCTAGGTAGGATTCAACTGTCAAGTTAAGTTCTTTTAATACTTTAGTTTTTTCAACTTCTCCACTCCTTCTTTGCTACTCCCTCTCCCCTCATGAAAATAAATAAATAAATAGGAAGATGAACAAAACACACAGCCTCTCAAGAAGGTCTCTGCTGTCCATTTGATATTCTTTATGTGAAGTATCACAATTATGAAAAAAAATCATAGAAAAAAAAGAATCATAGAATTACACAGCACTGAGTACAGAAAGAATGCATAAAGTGACTGTCACATGCTATGTTTAGTATCGGTCAATTCTGCAAAGGTATAGGTTGGCCAAAAAATGTCTTCGGTTTTTAAGTAAAAATAAAAGACACATTTGTCATTTTTACCAAGAACTTTGTTGAACACAATATTCACCCTTTTGTTCCACTACCTTCTGCCATTTTTCAGGCAATTTCATAATACGACCTTCCCAAAACTTTTTACCTTTTTGAGCAAAGAACTCTTCCAGGTGCCTTTTACAGTCTTCCAGGGAATTGAAATTTCCCTGGAAGAGAATTTTTTAAAGACCGAAATAAATGGAAATCCGAAGCTGCAATGTCTGGTGAATACGGTGGATGAATCAGAACTTCCTAGCCAAGCTGTAACAGTTTTTGCCTGGTCATCAAATAAACATATGGTCTCGCGTTATCCTGATGGAAGATTATGGGTTTTCTGTTGACTAATTCCGGACACTTTTCATCAACGGCTGCTTTCAGTTGGTCTAATTGGGAGCAGTATTTGTTGGAATTAAATTAATCATTTGGTTTTCCAGACGGAGCTCATAACAGAGGATTTCCTTCCAATTCCACCATATACACAACATCACCTTCTTTGGATGAAGACCAGCTTTTGGTGTGGTTGGTGGTGGTGCATTTCACTTGCACCACGATCTCTTCCATTATGTATTATTGTACAGTATCCACTTTTCATCGCCCGTCACAATTTGTTTTAAAAACGGAGCGTTTTCATTACATTTAAGTAGAAAATCGCATGTGGAGATACCGTCAAGAAAGTTTTTTTTGCTTGACTTATATGGAACACAAGCATCAAAGCAATTAAAGTAACCAAGATGGTGCAAATGATTTTCAATGTGTGATTGATATAATGTTGATTGTTCTCAATTAATGTCTCAATTTGATCACTATCAACTTCAACTTGTCTACCCGACCGTGGAGCATCCTCCAGTGAGAAATCTCCAGCACAAAACTTTGCAAACCACTTTTGACATGTTCGATCAGTCACAGCACCTTCTCCATACACTGCACATTTTTTATTTTTGCATTTCAGTTGCGTTTTTACCTTTCTTTAAACAATGAAGCATAATATGCCTAAAATGTTGCTTTTTTCTTCGATCTTCAATATTAAAATTCACCAATTTTGATGTTTTTTTTTTTAAATGCATGCTGATATAATAGCTGTCAATACAATCTAACAAAATTGTTTCAAATGAAGTTAAAGACAACTAAGTGCTACTAGTGCCATCTTACAGAAAAAACTGAATGAACTCTTTGGCCAACCTAGTATAATTTCCCCAGAAAAATGGGAAATGCTTAATGAGGATCCATCAGGAAACAAAGGTGTGTAAAGGCAAGGGAAATACAGCAAAGTGTAAAAAAGGGGAGGTGGATTAATTACTTTGGAAGAAAAGGCTGTTTTAGACATATAAAATGTTATTATCAAGAGATCACCCACAAGCTGATCTCCAGTTTCAACAAAGTGGGAAAAGGGTGAAATTCCAACATTATGGGATTAAACTAGCAGAATTAGATTGGGTATAATGTAGAAGTTCTCGAAAAAAGTTGTTAGAGGGAAAATGGGTTATCTGCAGAGGCAGTAGAAGCTTTTCTCCCCACACTGCTGTAATAATATAGTAAGATCCATTTGTCTTCTAATAATTTAGATGTAATGTTTTCTGAAAGGAGAGAAATGATCTGGGTCAAGTTGGAAATGAACATTTTAAACATTCTCTTTTGCTGGCCACTCATCCACCCACTGGGGCTGAATATTAAGAGTAGAAGGCTAGAGTCAGGCAGACTTAGTTAGCTGCCTTTTTGCAACTACATTATTATGCAACGTTTTAAAGTGGTTGGTGGTATGTGCAGGAAATAGAAAGGAAGAGTGTTGCCTTTTTTTACTTAGCATTCAGCTCAGTGACTTTAGTTTGGGAAGAAAGTGTGTCTTTAATATTTCCCAGGTTGGCTTTTAAACACCGGACACAAAATTCTTGAAAGGAAATGAGAGGTAAGAGGTCAAAGGACAATGCAAGTAAGGAATTTCTTAGGACCCTAATAAATATTTCATTTCAGTGGCTCTCTCTGAATGTGGTATGCCTAGAGATTATCATACTAACTGAAGTAAGTCAGACAGAGAAAGACAAATACCCTATGATATTACTTATATGTGGAATCTAAAAAAGTGATACAAATGAACTTATTTACAAAACAGAAACAGATCCACAGACTTAGAAAATAAACTTATAGTTACTAAAGAGGAAAGTTGGGGGGAGGGATAAATTAGGAGTTTCGGATTAACATATACACACTACTATATATAAAATAGATAATCAACAAGGATCTACTGTATAGCGCAGGGAACTCTACTCAATATTCTGTAATAACCTATATGAGAAAAGAATCTGATAAAGAATAGATATATGTATATGTATAACTGAATCACTTTGCTGTACACCTGAAACTAACACAACATTGTAAATCAACTAAACTCCAATATAAAATAAAACATTTTTTTAAAAAGAAATGCAGTAAATAAGAAAAACCAGAAAGTTGGTGATGTTTTCAACTGGTGGTACTTGGTGTTTAAGAATAGTCTATATAAGTTGTTAGCAAGGTCACACAGAGCAAAACAAGAACTTTAAAATATGGAGAGTTAAAAAGTGCAAGAAGTAGCTACCATCTCTTAGGCAGAATGAAAAAAAGGAAGACTTGGAATCATTAAAACTTAGAAGTTTGGAGGCACTCCTCTGGGACTCAGACTTCTGAGGAGTAAGCACCAGCCAGCTGGCTGGTGCTAAGTTTTCCAAGGTGGCGGTGTGATACAGCTCGAACTACAAGTGTTGGAAAAACTCAAATTGGTTCCTTTGCTGCTTTGGGAAGAATGCCCCACTGAGATGCCATTCACAGGAATCTCAAGCAGACAGTGAGCAACAATGAGTATGTCCCTTCTCCCTTCTCTATCCTTGCAGCCTCTCTCCAGTGCCCCCCTCTTGGCAGTGCAGAAATGTGGTTTCCAGAATCCTAGCCCTTGTATCACAAAGCAGAGTAAGAAGAGTGAAGCTGAGAGATGGTAATTTAATAACCAGCACAAGTTCCACTTTACATTTTCAAACTCATCTTTTTTTTTTTTTTTTTTTTTTTGCGGTACGCGGGCCTCTCACTGTTGTGGCCTCTCCCTCTCCCATTGCAGAGCACAGGCTCAGGACACGCAGGCTCAGCGACCATGGCTCACAGGCCTAGCTACTCCGTGGCATGTTGGATCTTCCCGGACCAGGGCACGAACCCGTGTCCCCTGCATCGGCAGGCGGACTCTCAACCACTGCACCACCAGGGAAGCCCCTTAAACTCATCTTTTAATCAACCACAGACACCCCTTCCTGTATCTTATGCCCACATGCTTTCCTGCGCCTTATACCCACATGCTTTCCTGCCTATGTGGGCCTGCAACTCGGATACTTCAGTCTAAAATACCCTGCCCTCACAATCCTTGTTCAGTCTTCAGGGTTTAGGTTTAGGTCAAATACCACTTCTCTATTAATTCCCACCTATTTTACTCGAGATTCAATATCTTTTCTTTGGAACCATATGAGCACCCATATTTCACTAGTTAGCCTGCCCCATTGGAGCAGCTGTGTGTATCTGTCTACTGTGCTAAATGTTTGGATCCCTAGAGTATTCTTATATGCAGCAAGTATTGAATATGTTTACTGAATTGAATTCAGATTTGAGAAATATGGTCAATTATTTGTAACAAGATGTATATTATTGCCTTGGTTTGGTCAGACAGAAGTCTCCAGATGCCTTTCACATGTCTTGGACCTGAAAATTCAGACCACTTTATATTAGCTACAGCTTTCTGGCAGGTTTCATTTCACCATATGACCTTTTGCAGACCCCAGAAAGATCACTAGATATGTCACATGGCCACCAACAACAAAGAAGTAAAATTTTGTCACTGATGCTTAAATGACCCCTTACACAAGGGCAAACTTCGGGTTGTTCTGTAATAAAAAAGCCATATGCTATAAAACAACATCAGTTTATCTACTATGGCAATCTTACAGGCAGATTTTTTTCCTTTACTTTACCTGTTCCTTATCTTGCTTATGCATCCATTAACACACAATCAGATCAGCTGTGCTCAAAAGGCCTTGAACCAGTTACCATAATAATTATGTGAATGACCTTTCCAGACTCATCTGAAACCTGGTGATGAGGTGGGAGGGAAGAGCACATTCAATTTCCTGCCCTTTTTAGTTCCTGCTTATCTCTCTTTCAGATAACATTAACAAACCATCTTTTGTTACACTCCATCAAATGCCTATTAGGGAACCAGGACATTAAGTAAATTTTTTCTCTTTTTATATGTTTATTGCAAATAAAAAAGCACCAGTTATCAATTCATAAAGTCATTTTTGATGTAGTTTATGTTTCATTTTCCTTGGTCCTTAGCCAAGCTGTCTCATATGGCTGCTCTTATGGCCCATTGTAACTGTGAGAATGACAAATATTCCCCTGAGACTTCCCACAGTCTGCAATTGGCAAAGGTTCCTCAAAGAACTGGCTCTTTAGTTACAGACTGATGATTTATTAATAGTGTTTATTTGGAACTGCCAGTCACTAAGGGCTGTAGGAATTAAAAATAAATTGGAGTTGTGGGGTATTTGTCTATCAAACCAAAATCAAATTACTTAATCGTTAGATTGACGGAAGATCTGGGGAGAGGAGTTAGTCACTGGGTCTAGGAATCAATAATTGTTTAGATATCATAGGAAAGTGGTATGTTATGGATTTAAGAAAATTACCCTTGTGAGCTACTGGTTGCTTCAGTATTGTTGAAACCAAGGATGCATCCTCATTTCAGATGGTACCCAAAGGAAATGGGTGCTGAAAGAAACTTAAAGGTCACATATACTGCTATCAATTTGTAGGTGGGAAAATGAGACTCTGCAGGGAAAGGTTAGACCAAGACATGTAGGCATGCTGGCCAGAC
Source organism: Phocoena sinus (assembly GCF_008692025.1). NCBI lineage: Eukaryota > Metazoa > Chordata > Mammalia > Artiodactyla > Phocoenidae > Phocoena > Phocoena sinus. The sequence goes on along the minus strand of NC_045770.1, from coordinate 33,930,852 downwards.
TAATTATCTGATGCTTCATCATTTGATGCTCTTTATATTTTCAACATTCTTCCATAGTGCCAAGTATGGAAGGGAGTGTTTTATTTACTTATTTACTTTTGCACTCAGAAGTGTTATCTATTTCTAGGGACACCAGACCAATTTATTATTCACATTTGGAGTCACAGTTAACAGGCATCATATTTCTAACTTTTCCAGAGCTGTCTTAGGACCACTTAATCTGTCTTACCAAAAAACCGCATACCTGCACCAGGCCTCACAGCTAACATGCTATAGAGGCAGAACTAGGTCTTCTGATTCTAAAACTAATGCTCCTCTCAACTTACCATACCACTTTTCAGTTGCTGAGAGTAATTTCCATTTTTATCATAGCAACTCTTTTTTTAGATGCATTCAAGTATCTCAGTGATTAGGAATATTAGTATAGAGTACAAGTCATGAAGAGCATAAAGCAAGAGATAATTCCAAAATGACTGAGTTTTTTTTGTTTGTTTGTTTGTTTGTTTTTTGCGGTACGCGGGCCTCTCACTGTTGTGGCCTCTCCCGTTTGCGGAGCACAGGCTCCAGACGCGCAGGCTCAGCAGCCGTGGCTCACGGGCCCAGCCGCTCCGCGGCATGTGGGATCTTCCCGGACCGGGGCACGAACCCGTGTCCCCTGCATCGGCAGGTGGACTCTCAACCACTGCACCACCAGGGAAGCCCATTGACTGAGCTTTTTTACTTGGATTATTTTAGACTCATCGAACAGCTTTATTTTAAATGAATTTCCCTGGAGTTTCATAGGATAACCTCTTCCACTGGATGTTGATTGAGGGATCAGAAATTGGTTGGCCATTAACATTCATAAAGAGGATATAAGGAATCAGTATCTCCCTCAGGAAGATAAAATGGAGAAAAAGAATTGTAGAGGCTTCCCTGGTGGTGCAGTGTTTAAGAATCTGTCTGCCAATACAGGGGACACCGGTTCGATCCCTGATCTGGGAAGATCCCACATGCCGGGAAGCAGCTATGTGCATATGCCATAACTACTGGGCCTGCACTCTAGAGCCCATGAGCCACAACTACTGAGCCTGCATGCTGCAACTACTGAAGCCCATGCGCCAGAGCCATGCTCCACAACAATAGAAGCCACCGCAATGAGAAGCCCATGCGCTGCAACTAGAGAAAGACTGTGCAGCAACGAAGACCCAACGCAGCCAAAAATAAATGTTTTAAAAAAATAAAATAAATAAAAAAAGAATTGTACTTGAGAGATTTTTAGGTTTGAGGGAGGTCAATGATGATGTCCCGGGTTTGAGGTAGGTTACTTGGCTATTAAAGTTAGGGAGTGGAAGGTGTAAAGGAAGGTGTATTGTATTAGTAAGTCATACTTGATCATGACACATTCAAATTTTCAGCGTTGCTGAAATGAAAAATATAAAATTTTAAAATGTATAAAATACTAATCACATGCATTTTATTAATGCTTAGTACCTAAATTACCAATTTAGTATCAAATCATTCTAAAAATTATATATGAAAACATCCTAACATTCTAAATTCCTTTATCTAGTGGTCAAGTTTTGATACTCCCCTAGCTCAAACAATATCGATGTGACAAAAATAAACATATGACAAGTAGGCTTTATTCATAGTACAATGAATCAATAAGAAACATACCACTTTTAAGAGTCTCGTTCCACAAACGAGACCCTGGTGGGTCCAGGCTGGATTCCTAGAACTCCAACTCAAATACATCTTCCACACCATACCCCCTCATTTACCTACAAGAGGAGTTTTTACTGCCACTGGAGGTGAGACAGCCACTCAGAGTATAAAGTCATATCTTTCACTCTTCCTTCCATTTCATCTTCACCTGTTTAATCACCATAAATGTCTCTTAAATTCATTCCCACTTAGTTGATGCAAAGTGAACCTTCATGGATTGAATTAAATCATTCATTAATACAACAGGTATTTATATATTATCAAGAGAAATCAAGAATAAACTAATATATCAGAAAATTCTAAGCCTGAGACCACATATGCATAGGTATTCAGACTGTAAAATTAAAAGTGGCTCTATTAGTCTGCACCTCATAAGATGGCTTCACCATGGTAGGGCCTCATACAGTAGTGCCTATTCCTGTATGTATAAATATCAGAAACATATTTTTACAAGTGATATATGGGTTCTGGAATGATAGAATTGTCCTACCAAAGTCACTCTGATAAATCAGAAAAATCTGTGATAATTTGCTAGTAACCAGAACTGGTTGTCTATAGAAATAAATAATGCCCTCAGTAGAAAACATGAGTAATTAGAAAGTAGGTGGCTTCTGAGTACAGAGCTAGAACAAAGAGAGTGGACTTCCCTATGGGCTGTAACTATCAAGTCATTGCAAGTTGTTGTATTGCCCTTCTCTTCTCAAAATATTTCTGTATATATACTGTCTGTCAAGATTAAAAACATCTCTTCTGTGGGTGGTGTTAAAGAAAAACTAATTTTATTTATTTATTACTATAATGATCATCATTGTTATTTTCTACTTTTCCAATATGATTTATCAATTTACAAAAATAATTAATACTAAGTTTTTACAACACAAATGTTTTTAGTGTTATGTAACCTCATGACTACGTATAACAATTCTCAAAAACACAGTTTTCCTTTTAGTTATTTATTTATTTTTAACATCTTTATTAGGGTATAATTGCTTTACAATGGTGTGTTAGTTTCTGCCCCATAACAAAGTGAATCAGCTATACATATACATATGTTCCCATATGTCTTCCCTCTTGCGTCTCCCTCCCTCCCACCCTATCTATCCCACCCCTCCAGGCTGCCACAAAGCACCGAGCCAATATCCCTGTGCCATGCGGCTGCTGCCCACTAGCTATCTACTTTACTACGTTTGTTAGTGTGTATATGTCCATGACTCTCTCTCGCCCTGTCACAGCTCACTCTTCCCCCTCCCCATATCCTCAAGTCCGTTCTCCAGTAGGTCTGCGTCTTTATTCCTGTCTTACTCCTAGGTTCTTCATGACATTTTCTTTTTCTTATATTCCATATATATGTGTTAGCATACGGTATTTGTCTTTTTCTTTCTGACTTACTTCACTCTGTATCAGACTCTAGGTCTATCCATCTCATTACAAATAGCTCAATTTCGTTTCTTTCTTTTTTTTTTTTTTTTTAAGGTTTTCAAAATAACATTTATTTCTTAAAAGTTAACAATGTGCATAATAGGAAACCAAAGAACACAAGAAGCAAAAAACAGTCATCCATCATCACAAGCAATTTACCATTTGATGTGTCCTTCTAGGTCTCGTTTGTGTATTTAAACACAACTAAGCATTCATTTTTATGTAATTAAGATCATACAGTTATGTATCATGCTTTTTCACACATCATGAATATTTACCATTTCAAAGTCCCAAAGCTATGAGTATTTTGATAACCAAAAATACACTACACCAACTCAATCTGGAAGGAAAAAAAATGTAATCCTTTCTTGGCGACAAAAACTTCAGAAAAGACAAAAATGGCAACAGGCCTCTAGATAAAGATATTGGCAGAGTTGATTAAAATACTACATTCCCTTAACGTTCAATTAAAAATGAGACATAAAGCAACAGAGTACCCAAAGTATAATGCTTTTAAGAGGATTCATTATCTGATCTAAACTATTAAAGTATTAGCAAGGAGGTATATTTCCACTGAATTACTTAACAATGTATTCCTATAGTACAGCTAAGAGATGCACACACATCAATGGTTATCATCAAAATATAAAAAGGAATACATCCACATACTTCCCTCCCTTTTATACTTCCTTCTGCCCCTCTGCTGCCAACCTAATGAACAAGTCCTGGTGTACATTTCTCAGATGGTTTAACAATTACATGTCCAAGATGCTACTTTTTTACCAATTATAACAAAGATATTTACAAATTGGTTAATTCACTAGCTCTACTTTTTATCATACATTGTCACCTCAGGGCTCCTAAAAAGCCTAGATGTTGCAAAATAATGAATGAACCTTGTCCATAGTAAGCATTGGTACTTTACAAAAATGCACATTTAGACCTATGGTTATAACCTAAAACTGTCTTCTAGATATGGAGATATTAGCTAAGAGCCCTTCCCTTCACCCTTCCTCCTACCCCTCCTCCAGCATATCAGCAACTATGTACAGGACTATATCTAGCTCCAAGAGGTGGATTAACATAGACGCTCCCAGAAGACACAGCCCTTCCTAAAAACCAACAAACGGGCATTTATTAAGGGGTTATTTTACTACCTCTACTTTTAATATACTTTGGGCATTAGGACTTGCTTATTCTTTAATACACAGCAATATTAACTAAAACACACAAATAGAACAATGGTTAGACAATCTGAACTTGTCTAAAGACTCATGGGCACAGATCCCTTCTCCATACTTCCTTCCCTGTCTGCTCCCCGCCTCCCCACCACCCAGTGAATAGTCAGCTTATGCTCCAAGACTCAAGTTTAACAATTTCCACTCCCCCAATACAACCATTCCTATGAATTAACAGAAAAAAAATACTTAAAAAGGTGTTACTTTTAACTCTCTATTTTCAACATATGTTGTGTACTTTTACACATCTAGAAAGATTAGATGTTTCAAATACAGATTTAAGTTTGTCCACTATGTATACACGTAGTAGCACTGAAGAAACTGCACACAAAGGCTATAGTCACAAAGTGTCTCCTAAACAGGAACACTCTGGCCTAGAAGCTTCCCCTTCTCATCTCTATCAACCCGGTGGACAATAAGCATCTGTAATGCTTAGAGGGGATTTTAACAATTTTACTTCCTCCAGTTGTTTTCAGAAGTCTTTCCTATGAATTTTAACACAAAGTGTACACAATGTATTTATCGGCTATTTTTGTCATACACTGGCAACCTCTTTAACATCTAGGAAGACTAGATGTTGTAAATTTGGACCCTTTGTCCTTTATGTACACAGCCAAGTAAAACAAAATGCAGAGACACACCAGACAATGGTTAGTCTTGGTATAAAGCCCTTTACACTTTCTTCTTTCTCCCTGAACCAGCACAAATAAAATAATGTGTACTGCTCAGAGAGGTGGTTTGATCATTTCGATCACTCCATTTCTAAAAGACAGTATTTCATATGAATTTTAACAAAAGGATATATCTACAAAATATGTTACTTCACTACCTCTACTTTTAACATACTTTGTGCACTTCTAAACATCTAGAAAGACTAGATGTTTCAAATAAGGACTAAAGTTTGTCCACTATATACACAGTAGTGTTGAATAAACTACACACATGTAACAATGGTTAGATCTGAAAGTGTCTTCTACATAGGGACATTCTAATCTAGAACACTTCATTTCTCCCAGTACCTCCTTTCTGCCATCCATCCAACATTGGGCAAGTACAGGCACAAGTGTCACTTAGATGTGATTTACAATTTCACTTCCAAAGGCCCTTTTCAGAAGACGGCTTTTCGATGAATTTTAACACAAAGTGTACAAAATGTGTTAGTTTACTAACTCTACTTTTGTCATACATTGGCAACCTCTTTAATATCTAGAGACTAGATATTATAAAATTGGGACCCATTGGTCCAGTATATACAAAATATATACAGTAAAGTTAAACAAAATGCATGTAACATATAGAGCAATGGATAAGTTGAAATGTTCTAGTACCTGCTAGCAAAACATCTTTTGCAATCTTCCCTCCCACCTCCCTAAACCCAATGAACAAGCACAGAGTATACTGTTCAGAGAGGAGGTTTAACAATTCCATTTCCAAAGACAGTATTTCCCATCAGTTTTTAAAAGCTATTTACAAGAAGCATTATTCTACTAAAACTACTTTTAAATACATCAAGCACTTCTAAACATCTAGAAAGAATAGATATTTCATATAAGAACTTACTTGTCCACTATGTACACAGCACTGTTACATAAAATTGCACACACGTAACAATGGTTATAATCTGAGGTATCTTCTAAATATGACCATTTTGGCCTGAACAATTTCCTCCCTCACTTCCTTCTCTCCACCACCAATCCGTGGACAAGTACATGCATATGTAATGCTTAGAGGTGGTTGAACAAATTCATATCCAAAAGTCATTTACAGAGGACAAGCTTTCCTATGAATTTCAATAAAGTATACAAAATGTGCTAATTTTACTACTTTGTCATACACTGGCAACCCCTTTAACATCTAGAGACCAGATGTTGCAAAACTAGGACTCTATTTGTCCATTATATACACTATATACACAGCAAAACAAAATGAACATACAAAAAATGGTTTTGTCTGAAAATGTCCAGGTATGAACACACTAGCATATTACCTTTTGCAATTCTTTCCCTCCCTCCTCCAAACCACTGAACAAGTATAGACAATAGTATACTGCTCAGAGAGGTGGTTTAACATTTAACATTCCCAAAGACAGTACTTCCTGTGAATTTTAGCAAAAAGTTATTTACAAAGTGATATTTTACTACATCTACATTTAACATACGTTGGGCACTTCTAAACATCTAGATGGACTAGATGTTTCAAATAAGGACTTAATTTGTCCACTATATACAGAGCAGTGCTGAATGAACTGCACACATGTAACAGTTATAATCTGAACTGTCTTCAAAATACCAGCATTCTAGCCATTCTAAGACCAACCCCCTTCTCTCTCTCCCCCCTCCACCAACCCAGAGGGCTATCATGCTCAAATTTTCAGAAGACAATCTTTCCTAGAAATTTTAACACAAACTGTATTATTTACTAACTATTTTTGTCATACACTGGCAACCTCTTTAACATCTAGAAAGACTAGATGTTGTAAATTAGGACTCATTTGTCCATTATATACACTATATACACAGCAAAGTGAAACAAAATGCAGGAACATAAAAAAGACAATGGTTAATCTTGCCTCACTATAAACACACTGGCACACAGCTCTTTGCACTTCCTTCTCCTCCCCGCGACCTTGAACCAGTGCACAAACAAACACAGTGCATACTGCGTACTGTTCAAAAAGGTGGTTTGGCCAACCCTCCCCCCCAAAACAACATTTCATACGAATTTTAACAAAAAGATATTTACAAAATGTCTTTTTACTACCTCTACTTTGAACAAATATCAGGCACTTTAGAAGATCTAGAAAGACTAGATATATCAAAAAAGTACTTATTGTCAACTACACATACAGTAGTAAGGAGTAAAATGCACACACAAAACAATGGCTCTAAAATGCAAATGTCTTCTGTGACCAGTCTGGCACAGAACCTTCTTTTCTTCCTCCTCAACGTCTTCCATTCCATGTCCTCTAACCCACTGAACAAACGTGGACCTCTGTGGCTCCTGATGTCGCCTCTAGAGGTGGTCAAACAACTCCATTTCGAAAAGTCATTTCCAGAAGACATTTCTTTTCTACGGTTTTTTTAAAGAAACAAATGGGCATTAACAAGACATGTGACTTTAACTCTATCATACGTCGGCAACCTCTTCACATCTAGAAGGCCTATATGTAGCGAAAAGTTTTCTTTCGAAAGGTTGGGGGGAAAGTTGAGAGCAGCTTTTTCATATTATATACACAGGCCTTCTATAAACGGCCAGTAAATCTTCCCAAAGGGTGGCTGGCACTTCCTATTGGCCGCATGTGGTACGTTATTCTACCATTTCTATCTTCCGACATCGAGGTCTTGGTAGAACGACGACCAACCGCCCGATGACCCGCTAACGTTCCACCCGTCGTCGACCGGGGCTCCGCTCACCTTCCAGGCCCGTTAAGGCCTTTGTCCGTCGTTGTCCGGACGAGGTGAGGTCTCGTTCAACTGGGGCAGAGAAGTCACCTCAGGTCCCGGATCCGCGCGGGCTCCAAGGCCTAAGGGTGGCTGAGCTGGCGTCCACGAAGAGCCCCCTTCCCGGGCCCTCGAGGCTCTAACGGCCCTCCGCAGCGTTCCAGTGGCCGCCATTCTTCTCGCCCAGCCACGCCCGACGCCCAAAGGCGCCACGTCCTCGGTGGCCTGCCGGAGGCTTCGCCTAACCCCTGCAGCGTGGGGTCAAGAGACCCGGCGGTGGGCGGGATCTGGGCTCCGAGCGGCCGCCGCCATTAGGTCGCGAAGGTGGGGGTGGGGGAGCAGTTCGTTGCTGCTTGCAGGCTCGGGCCCTGCCAGTGGGCGGCTGCAGCGAGGACTCTGGGGCTCGGTAAGACACAGCCTGAGCTTGTCCCGGGGGCCCCCCAGTTCACCTGCCGACCAGAGGCCGGAGGGCCTGGAGGGACCCGGGCTAGAAGGCCGGGACCCTCTTCTCACCGCGCTCTCCGCTGGAACTCTCGTTTCTTTTTAAGGCTGAGTAATATTCCATTGTATATATGTGCCACATCTTCTTTATCCATTCATCTGATGATGGGCACTTAGGTGGTTTCCATCTCTGGGCTATTGTAAATAGACCTGCAATGAACATTTTGGTACATGACTCTTTTTGAATTTTGGTTTTCTCAGGGTATATGCCCAGTAGTGGATTGCTGGGTCATATGGTAATTCTATTTGTAGTTTTTTAAGGAACCTTCATACTGTTCTCCATAGTGGTTGAACCAATTCACATTCCCACCAACAGTACAAGAGTGTTCCCTTTTCTCCACACACTCTCCAGCATTGATTGTTTCTAGATTTTTTGATGATGGCCATTCTGACTGGTGTGAGATGATATCTCATTGTAGTTTTGATTTGCATTTCTCTAATGATTAATGATGTTGAGCATTCTTTCATGTGTTTGTTGGCATTCTGTATATCTTCTTTGGAGAAATGTCTATTTAGGCCTTCTGCCCATTTTTGGATTGGGTTGTTTGTTTTTTTTTGTTATTGAGCTGCATGAGCTGCTTGTAAATTTTGGAGATTAATCCTTTGTCAGTTGTTTCATTTGCAAATATTTCCTCCCATTCTGAGGGTTGTCTTTTGGTCTTGTTTATGGTTTCCTTTGCTGTGCAAAATCTTTGAAGTTTCATTAGGTCCCATTTGTTTATTTATGTTTTTATTTCCATTACTCTAGGAGGTGGGTCAGAAAGGATCTTGCTGTGATTTATGTCATAGAGTGTTCTGCCTATGTTTTCCACTAAGAGTTTGATAGTTTCTGGCCTTACATTTAGGTCTTTAATCCATTTTGAGCTTATTTTTGTGTATGGTGTTAAGGAGTGATCTAATCTCATACTTTTACATGTACCTGTCCAGTTTTCCCAGCACCACTTATTGAAGAGGCTGTCATTTCTCCACTGTACATTCCTGCCACCTTTATCAAAGATAAGGTGTCCATATGTGCGTGGGTTTATCTCTGGGCTTTCTATCCTGTTCCTTTGATCTATCTTTCTGTTTTTGTGCCAGTACCATACTGTCTTGATTACTGTGGCTTTGTAGTATAGTCTGAAGTCAGGGAGCCTGATTCCTCCAGCTCCGTTTTTTCTTCTCAAGATTGGTTTGACTATTCGGGGTCTTTTGTGTTTCCATACAAATTGTGAAATCTTTTGTTCTAGTTCTGTGAAAAATGCCAGTGGTAGTTTGATAGGGATTGCATTGAATCTGTAGATTGCTTTGGGTAGTAGAGTCATTTTCACACTGTTAATTCTTCCAATCCAAGAACAAGGTATGTCTCTCCATCTATTTGTATCATCTTTAATTTCTTTCATCAGTGTCTTATAATTTTCTGCATACAGCTATTTTGTCTCCTTAGGTAGGTTTATTCCTAGATATTTTATTCTTTTTGTTGCAATGGTAAATGAGAGTGTTTTCTTGATTTCACTTTCAGATTTTTCATCATTAGTGTATAGGAATGCCAGAGATTTCTGTGCATTAATTTTGTATCCTGCTACTTTACCAAATTCATTGATTAGCTCTAGTAGTTTTCTGGTAGCATCTTTAGGATTCTCTATGTATAGTATCATGTCATCTGCAAACAGTGACAGCTTTACTTCTTTTCCGATTTGGATTCATTTTATTTCCTTTTCTTCTCTGATTGCTGTGGCTGAAACTTCCAAAACTATGTTGAATAAGAGTGGTGAGAGTGGGCAACCTTGTCTTGTTCCTGATCTTAGTGGAAATGGTTTCAGTTTTTCACCATTGAAGACGATGTTGCCTGTGGGCTTGTCATATATGGCCTTTATTATGTTGAGGAAAGTTCCCTCTATGCCTACTTTCTGCAGGGTTTTTATCATAAGTGGGTGTTGAATTTTGTCGAAAGCTTTCTCTGCATCTATTGAGATGATCATATGTTTTTTCCCCTTCAGTTTGTTAATGTGGTGTATCACACTGATTGATTTGCATATATTTAAGAATCCTTGCATTCCTGGAATAAACCCCACTTGATCATGGTGTATGATCCTTGTAATGTGCTGTTGGATTCTGTTTGCTAGTATTTTGTTGAGGATTTTTGCATCTATGTTCATCAGTGATATTGGCCTGTAGTTTTCTTTCTTTGTGACATCCTTGTCTGGTTTTGGTATCAAGGTGATGGTGGCCTCGTAGAAGGAATTTGGGAGAGTTCCTCCCTCTGCTATATTTTGGAAGAGTTTGAGAAGGATAGGTGTTAGCTCTTCTCTAAATGTTTGATATAATTTGCCTGTGAAGCCATCTGGTCCTGGAGTTTTGTTTGTTGGAAGATTTTTAATCACAGTTTCAATTTCAGTGCTTGTGATTGGTCTGTTCATATTTTCTATTTCTTCCTGATTCAGTCTTGGCAGGTTGTGCATTTCTAAGAATTTGTCCATTTCTTCCAGGTTGTCCATTTTATTGGCATAGAGTTGCTTGTAGTAATCGGTCATGATCTTTTGTATTTCTGTAGTGTCAGTTGTTACTTCTCCTTTTTCACTTCTAATTCTATTGATTGGAGTCTTCTCTCTTTTTTTCTTGATGAGTGTGGCTAATGGTTTATCCATTTTGTTTATCTTCTCAAAGAACCAGCTTTTAGTTTTATTGATCTTTGCTATCATTTCCTTCATTTCTTTTTCATTTATTTCTGATCTGACTTTTATGATTTCTTTCCTTCTGCTTACTTTGGGGTTTTTTGTTCTTCTTTCTCTAATTGCTTTAAGTGCAAGGTTAGGTTGTTTATTTGAGATGTTTCCTGTTTCTTAAGGTAGGATTTTATTGCTATAAACTTCCCTCTTAGAATTGCTTTTGCTACATCCCATAGGTTTTGTGTTGTTTTGTCTCCGTTGTCATTTGTTTCTAGGTATTTTTTGATTTTCTTTTTGATTTTTTCAGTGATCACTTCATCATTATGTAGTGTATTGTTTAGCCTCCATGTGTTTGTATTTTGTACAAATCTTTTCCCATAATTGATATCTAGTCTCATAGTGTTGTGGTCAGAAAAGATATTTGATATTATTTCAATTTTCTTATATTTACCAAGGCTTGATTTATGACCCAAGATATGATCTATCCTGGAGAATGTTCCGTGAGCACTTGAGAAAAATGTGTATTCTGTTGTTTTTGGATGGAATGTCCTATAAATATCAATTAATTCCATCTTGTTTAATGTATCATTTAAAGCTTGTGTTTCCTTATTTATTTTCATTTTGGATGATCTGTCTATTGGTGTAAGTAAGGTGTTAAAGTCCCCCACTATTATTGTTTTACTGTTAATTTCCTCTTTTATAGCTGTTAGCAGTTGCCTTGTGTATTGAGATGCTCCTATGTTGGGTACATATACATTTATAATTGTTATATCTTCTTCTTGGTTTGATCATTATGTAGTGGCCTTCCTTGTCTCTTGTAATATTCTTTATTTTAAAGTCTATTTATTCTGATATAAATATTGCTACTCCAGCTTTCTTTTGCTTTACATTTGCATGGAATATCTTTTTCCATATCCTCACTTTCAGTCTGAATGTGTCCTTAGGTCTGAATTGGGTCTCTTGTAGACAGCATATATATGAGTCTTGTTTTTGTATCCATTGAGCAAGCCTGTGTCTTTTGGTTGGAGTATTTAATCCATTCACATTTAAGGTAATTATCCTTATGTATGTTCCTATTTCCATTTTCTTAATTGTTTTGGGTTTGTTTTTGTAGGTCCTTTTCTTCTCTTGTGTACCCAACTTAGAGAAGTTCCTTTAGCATTTGTTGTAGAGCTAGTTTGGTGGTGCTGTATTCTCTTAGCTTTTGCTTGTCCGTAATGCTTTTGATTTCTCCATCTAATCTGAATGTGCTCCTTGCTGGGTAGAGTAATCTTGGTTGTAGCTTCTTCTCTTTCATCACTTTACATATATCATGCCACTCCCTTCTGGCTTGTAGAGTTTCTGCTGAGAAATCAGCTGTTAACCTTATAGGATTTCCCTTGTATGTTATTTGTTGTTTTTCCCTTGCTGCTTTTAATAATTTTTCTTTGTCTTTAATATTTCCAATTTTATTACTGTGTGCCTCGGTGTGGTTCTCCTTGTGTTTTTCCTATATGGGACTCTCTGTGCTTCCTAGACTTGCGTGGCTATTTCCTTTCCCATGTTAGGGAAGTTTTCGACTATAATCTCTTCAAATATTTTCTCTTGTTCTTTCCTTCTCTCTTCTCCTTCTAGGACCCCTATAATGTGAATGTTGTTGCATTTAATGTTGTCCCAGAAGTCTCTTAGGCTGTCTTCATTTCTTTTCATTCTTTTTTCTGTATTCTGTTCCACAGTAGTCAATTCCACCATTCTGTCTTCCAGGTCCGTTATCTTTTCTTCTGCCTCAGTTATTCTGCTATTGATTCCTTCTAGTGTTGTTTTCATTTGTTATTGTATTGTTCATCTCTGTTTGTTTATTCTTTAATTTTTCTAGGTCTGTGTTAAACATTTCTTGCATCTTCTCAATCTTTGCCTTCATTCTTTTATCAAGGTCCTGGATCATCTTCACTATCATTATTCTGAAATCTTTTTCTGGAAGGTTGCCTATCTCCACTTCATTTAGTTTTTTTTTTTTCTGGGGTTTTATCTTGTTCCTTCATCTGGTATATAGCCCTCTGCCTTTTCATCTTGTCTATCTTTCTGTGAATGTGGTTTTTATTCCACAGGCTGCAGGATTGTAGTTCTTCTTGCTACCACTCACCAATAAAGTTTTTTAAATTAAAGTATGTACATGGTTTTTTGGGTACAATGTTCTTTCACACTTAATAAACTACAGTATATTATAAACATAACTTTTATATGCACTGGGGAACCAAAAAAATGTCATGACTGGCTTTATTGCAATATTTGTTTTACTGTGGTAGTCTGGAATTGACCCCACAATATCTCTGAGGTATGGGTGTAATTATCTTGAGATTCATATAAGTTGTTAGATGTGTAAATAATTCATTCATTTATATTGCTAAGTAGTATTCCATTTAATGACAATATCATAATGTGTTCATATATTCACCCATTGATGGACATTTGGGTTGCTTCCAAGTTTTAACTGTTGCCAATAAAATTTCTATAAACATTTGCTTACAAGTCTTTGTATGTACATAAGACTTTATTTTTCTGTAAATAACACGTTAAATATTTCCTCTAGTTTTTTGAACATATGTAATGTAGTTGCAATAGCTGTTTTAATGTTCTTGTCTATTAGTTCTATCATATGTGTCTTTTTTGTGTGTCAGTTTCAGTTGATTGATTTATTTTTCCTCCTCATTATGAGTTATATTTTCCTGATTCTTTGCACACCTGGCACTTTTTCGTTTGATGTCAGTTATTTGAACTTTACATTGCTGGATGTTGGGTATTTTTGTATTCTTAACCTTTGTTCTGAGATGTGGTTAAGTTACTTGGAAAAAAAAAAAAAAACTGATCAAGTTTTTCTTTTACACTTTTTTAGACCAGACCTGAGTGCCATTTAGTTGAGGGTTAATTTTTCCCTACCCCTGAGGCAAAACTTTTCTTAGTACTCTAAACAATGACTCCTGAATTTTGAGATTCTCTACTTAGGCTATTAGGGTAGGAACTATTTCTGATCTGGGCAAATTCTGAGTACTGTTTCTTCCTGTCCATTCAGGTTGTCCTTTGCCATCTTTAAGTATTTTTCTCAAATGCATATCCTGATTCATTCTAAACTGAATAATCAAAGGGAATCATCTGTAGATCTCTAATGTTCTCTCTCTATGCAACTCTCTTCCTTTGAGTACTGTGAACTCTAGCTGCCTTAGTTCCCTAGATTCCCAAATATGTCTCTTCAACTCAGGAAGACAGCTGGTCTTTGCCTGAGTCTCTGCTACCTGGAAGCTTTGTTCAGGGAGCAAACTGAATCAGTTGTGTGGCTCAACATGCATATTTAAATTATTTCAGGGATCATTGTCCTTCACAGCCTGATGTCCAAAATTTTGAGATTGGTGTTCTCTTATATTTTTTCTAGTTTTCAGCTATTTTCTCTTCAGTCATTTTTAGTGTTTTGGCAAGAGTAACTGGAAGGTCAAAAGTAAAGGCACCCTAACCATCTTTATCTAACCAAGAAGGCAGAAATAAAGCATGTGGGATATAGCATATTTTACTTGACTTTATTAGAAAAAAATATTGTATAAATTCTGGCAGTAGAAAGATAATAAAATGGTTCTTTGACTAAACTCTCCTCAGAAACAATTTGAAATAGGAGACGCACAAAGCAAAAGTAATTTTATAATGTAACCCTATAATTCTCAAAAAGAAATCTGCCAGATTAAATTCATGTGAACCTGTAACTTTTCTGTAGTTTAATAAGGTGTATTTTTAGTACCAAGTGATAAGACAAGAATGAAGGCTTGGTAGTTTGAGATACCTAATTTCAAATATCGATTGACCCAATCATTTACCAGCAATATGACATCAGATGAGTTATCTTCTAGATCAAATCTCATATTCAAAATCTGTAAAGTAGGAATAACAATATCAACCTCATAAAACTGCTATTAGATTTCACTGAGAGACTCAACAGTAAAGGCTTGTAAATTACACGTTAATTCCCTCTTTCACCCTAGTTCTCTGGAATATTTGTGAAACATTGTTTATTTCATGAAACATTTGCCTGTAGTTTAATGTTTTGCTTCTTTCTGAAATACCATCCAATACACAGTCCATTTCTCAAGTTTTTCTTAAACTGGGAATGCCAATGTTCTATAAACCTCACACTCTCTATTACCATTCAGGTTTTCATGGTTTCAAATGAAAATAGAACATAGAAAATCCACTCTCTGGCTTTCTGTTTATAATATACATTGACATGTGCCTTAGTAATCTAAAGATATTCTGAACCTACAAAAACATTTCTATACGTACAAAATACTGGGAATTTTTTGTCAGTTTTGTCTTTCCCAAATATTCTTTCAGGTCAAAACCCTTCTATTTTCCCCATGAGTTTAAAGACTATTTCTTTAGAGATGATTTTGCATGTTAAGTCAAGGGTGAAATGTTACTGGCTGCTGTTAATATTTAAAATATTTTATATGATTATTTGAGCATCAAATTTGACATACTGATCTTAAAGAATTCCAAGAGGCCACAAAATTTGCAAAATATAAATATCAAGTGTCAAGTATTTAGGAAAATATATATATATGATAAATACTGCTCCACCATTAATTTTAATGGCTTAATAACATTGCTATAAAATCCATATGATATGGATATAGAAAAAAATGTTTAAGCAAAATAGCTTGAGTTATATTCTAGTTTTTTTTTTTTTTTTTAATTTATTTTTGTGGTACACGGGCATCTCCCTGTTGTGGCCTCTCCCGTTGCGGAGCACAGGCTCTGGACGTGCAGGCTCAGAGGCCATGGCTCATGGGCCCAGCCACTCCATGGCATGTGGGATCTTCCCGGACCGGGGCATGAACCCATGTCCCCTGCATCAGCAGGTGGACTCTCAACCACTGTGCCACCAGGGAAGCCCTATATTCTAGTTTTAATTACAATATGGGCTAGAATCTTCTCTGCTTAAAAAGGTCCTCAGTGACTCTAAAATCTGTAGGGTAATTCAATTATAAAAAGTGCAAGTGCAATGCAGATAGAAATATAACACAAGAAAAATGACACTGAAGGGCAAATTTGAACCTCTGTTCCTCCATAGCAGGATACAGACTATGGTGTAATCTACTCCTTATATGAAATGTTTTATAGGCTTTTTGTGCCCCCTTGGCTTTTGTGGGCTTTATTCGGTTTAAAAAATGTCTTTAATAAAGAATATACATTTTAAACATGTAAAAATTGGGAATAAATCTTCACAGCACTTTCATTCTATCTTTATAGCAAAATAATATTGTCTGTTAATAAATTGCTCAATATCTGCTTATGTCCTATATTTGAAAAATTAGAATCTTAAGGCTTGTTCTGTACTTTATTTGAATGGAAATTCATTCAGAACATTGTGCTCCATAAATAAACTGAATACTAGTTAACATGTAAACTAAATACATGTTAACCTTCATAAATTGCTCTGGGTTGTACTTGGAACTATAGTGTGCTACGTTTTGGATTCATGGTATACGTGAGGATAGGGAGAAATATATAGAATTAATTTTTACCAGTACAGTCAAATTGTCATGTTTGATATACTTTTGCAGTAACCACCTAGTGGTAAAAAAATTCAACTGTAGTAGAGAGCAGAATTTACTATATTAAATGTAGATGAAAGTCATAGCTTTCTCATTAGCATGGAAAATCATTAGCATAGCATCTTAACCACCTGAGAGATTAAGCTATGCCATAGATTTGTATAATCTACTGTGTACAAATACTCAAGTATGCCACATATTCTATCCATTTCTCTCCATCTCTTCTCACTATGTACCCTAAAGAGCCAAAGGAGTCATGTTCATGAATATGATTATTGAACATGAATGAGAATAATGGCTTTAGAGTTAACTTTCTTTTTTTTTTCCTAGCTAGAGGATTATTTAATGTCTTTTTCAGTTTACTTACCTGTAAAACAGAGAAAATAAAGCATACTTCTTAGGCCTCTGTGAAATTAAATTATATACCAAATAAAAATCTGAGAACAAAGTAAAAGGTCATTTAGTAATAGCTATATAGTTTTATATAGCTATATAGTTTTATAGTCCAAGAATCATAGATTAATCAAGAGTCAGGAAAACCACGCTTCCCAAACACAATCTTTTCACAAATTAATGCTTAGATAGAAATTAAATACCTGCAAGAGTCTTCCTTGAAATCACAAAGCGGGGTCTAGAATCCCTATCCCAGTACAAATTAGCTACAGTACTTTCCATTGCATAGTGTATAGACACTAGCTTTACATAAAACTCTTGTGGCTCCTAGCAGCAACTTTAATTTTTCTCTAACTTATTGATATAAAGATACACAAGAGAGCAGAGATTTTATTTTCCTCCTTTACTGACAGAATTTATAGCGTCAACCATGAACATATGAACTATACACTTCAACATATGAACTATACACTTCAGAACTTCATAAGTTCTGGTGCACTTAACTATATACTCAGTTCAACTTGAAAAATATTTTGGGAACCTGGGTGATGGAGGAGAGTAAGGATAAACCTTTATTTTGGTATATTTGTCCCATGAAGATTCTGAGAGGGCAGTCATTCTGAAAATGTTACTGTAGTGATATCATCAGATACAGCAAATCAGGTTATCTATTTGAATGTTCTAAATGCTACTTTTCAGCTATGGAGTTTAGTTGTATTAATGCGGATTTAGTTTTAATATATTAAGGAATTATATTTTATTTTACTATGGATTATTTTCAGTATTATTATCAACTTCAATTTTAACCTTAACACTAGAGAAAACTGAAAGTGACTCAAAACGGCAGGGTTATAAATAAAAATAACTTGAAATGTTCTAGAGAAAAAAGTCATTAATGTTTCTTATAGCATTGTAAATTTAATTAGCAAGAAAAATATATTAAGTAGCTTCAGGCTTCCTCTTTGTAAGCAATGTACTACTTGGAATAACCATTACTGGGAATCTTTCACAAAGATAAGTCTAATCCTATGGATTTATTATGATTATATGTTTATCAAAAACGAAAGTTTAAAGAGTATTAAGAAAGGACTATCTGCCAATGTATACCAGCACTATTGAACCAAAATAGAATTCTTGCATAAATTTGTCATGGAAACTTAGGATGATATTAATTTGTCTCTGAATGTTTGTTTTTAAGTACTGAATGTTTTCTTATTCCTGCCCACATTTAAGAGGAAAAAGTTTACACATACCTTTACTAAAGGAGAAATATTTTTTCATATGATCCCTACATAGTCCTTGAGTATAGGAATAGGTAAAATCAATATAAAAGAATGATGTTTATTTCTCACATTAATCTACAAATATGAATTTTTAATGAATGAAATTTTTGGTCGACTTCCAGCTGCAGTTTCATTATTTTGATAACAGAACACAGTTCTTAAAATTTTATCCAACCTTTTATTTTAATAAAATGCATATTGCTTTGCAATATTTTTAAAAGCTATATACTTTTATAAAATTCTGTGCAGATGAAAATAGGATAAAAATTTTAGGTAGGAAATTAATATGTAGAGCAGATGATCACAAACTGTGGTCTTTCTGTACAGCAGACCCTTTTCCCATGTAAATTTTCATCCAACATATCCAGTTTCTACAAAGCACATACAAAGTTTTTAAGGCAATACATTGTAATATAAATCCAGAGAAACAGGCTTTGCAATGTTCCAAACTATAAACATCAAATTTGGGAGGAGTTCTAGGAAATAAATCAGGTTTTCTGGCAGAAACTAGAAAATTGCAGTAGAAGGTGAGAGTTTAGGACTTCCCTGGTGGTCCAGTGGTTAAGACTCCATGCTTCCACTGCAGGGGGCACAAGTTCGATCCTGGATGAGGAACTAAGATCCCATGTGGCATGGCCAAAAAAACTTTAAAAAGTAATAAATAAGTAAATGAAGGTGAGAGCAAGGTAGAGTATAAGATAGGAGACAAAGTTTATTGTTTATATATGCACATACATATATACATATATATAATATAGCCATGTGTGGAATTATGTTGCATTTGAAATAGTAAAATCAATTATAACACGTTTTGACTGTGACTTCCCATCTTTACAAATATCTTACTACATTATTTGCAAGCCTATTCAGTCTTCAACCACATCAAAATTACCTTATCCATGATCTCTAATTTATTCCTTTTTATTAAGACCTCTGTCTTCATCTCTTACGTTTTATGAACTAGAGTATATGGTCCCCTGCTTTAGTCACTCTGTCTCATATCTTTAAGTTTCTTGCCACAGTGTTCTTTCATTATACCAACTCTTCAAATCCTTACTGAATTTAATCCTCCAATGTCTGTGTGCCTCTTCTCAAGCTGCTTAGCACTACTGAGGAAAGAAAAGAATTCTATAAAATGGTCCCACTATAAAGGTATCATCCTTAATTTCACTTAGGCTCTTGATGCTGTCCCTAGCCTGCTTATGTCTTCATAATGGCTAATTCTAACACTCACTGCTCTCTTCAAACCTTCATCTCCTGCTTCAGCAGGCCGTGTCAGATGTTACTTTACAGAAATAATCGAAACTATTTGACAAATAAAATTACTTCATTCCTGGCTACCAACCTACAAACCTCCAACCACCCTACATGTCCTTTTCCCTAACATCATTTTAGAACACGAAAAAGCATCTTTATCACTAATGCAAATCTACCTTCATTCTGCATTTTATCCCCTTTTGTTTCCTTAGCGTATTCCCTCTTCTTTTTTAATTAAAGTAGGGTATATTTGCAATATTGTATTAGTTTCAGGTATATAGCAGAGTAATATAATATTTTTATAGATTATAATGTAAAATTATTATAAAATAATGGCTGTATTTCCCTGCCCTGTACAATGTATCATTGTTGCTTATTTATTTGAAACAATAATTTGTATCTCTTAATCTCTTACCCCTATCTTGCTCCTCCCCACTTCTTTCTCCTCACTGGTAACCACTAGTATGTTCTCTATATCTGTGATTTTTTTTTTCTGTTTTTTGTTGCATTCATTTATTTGTTTTGTTTTTTTGGATCCCACATATAAATGATAACATACAGTAGTTGTCTTTGCCTGAGTTATTTCACTTAGCATAATATAATCTAGGTCCATTCATATTGTTGCAAATGGCAGAATTTCATTCATTTTTATGACTAATATTCAACTGTGTGTGTGAACATATATATATTCATATATATATATATATATACATATATATATATATATATATATATATATATATCACATTTTCTTTAACTGTTGATGGACACTTAACCTTGTTTCCATATCTTGGGTATTGTAAATAATGCTGCTATGAACATTGGGTTGCATGTGTCTTTTCAAATTAGCATTTTCATTTTCTCAGATATATACTCAGGAGCAAAAATGCTGGATCATATGGTAGTTCTATTTTTAGTTTTTTTGAGGAACCTTTATACTGTTTTCTATAGTGGCTGCACCAATTTACATTTCTACCAACAGTGTACTAGGGTTCCCTTGTCTCCACATTCTTGCCAACATTTGTTTTTTGTAGGTATTTTGATGATAGTCATTCTGACAGGTGTGAGATGGTATCTTATTGTGGTTTTGATTTGCATTTATCTGATGATTAGCGATTTTGAGCATCTTTCCATGTGCCTGTTGTCCATTTATATATATATTCTTTGGAAAAATCTGTATTCACGACTTCTGCCCACTCTTTAATAGAGTTGTTAGATTTTTTAATATTGAGTAGTTTGAGCTATTTATATATTTTGGATATTAACCCCTCATCAGTCATATTATTTACTAATGTTTTCTCCCATTTTGTAGACTGTCATTTCATTTTGTCAGTGGTTTCCTTTGCTGTGCAAAAACTCTTACATTTAATTAGGTCCCATTTATTTATTTCGGTTTTTATTTCCTTTGCCTTAGGAGACATATCCAAAGAAAAATATTGCTACAGTTTATGTCAAAGAGTGTCCTGCTTATGTTCTCTTCTAGGGATTTTACAGTTTCAGGTCTTACATTTAGGTCTGTAATCCATTTTGAGTTTATTTTTTTATACGGTGTGGGAAAATGTTCTAATATCATTCCTTTGCATGTAGCTGTACAGTTTTCTCAGCACCACTTATTGAAGAAACTATCTTTTCTCTGTTGTATATTCTTGCCTCTTTTATCATAGATTAGTTGACCATAACTGTGTGGGTTTTTTTTTTTTTTTTCTATTGCTGCCTTTAGAATTCTCTCTTTATCTTTAACTTTTGCCATTTTTATTATGATATGCCTCGGTGTGGGTCTCTTTGGATTCATCTTGCTTGGGACTTTCTGTGTTTCTTGTACCTAGATATCTGTTTCCTTCTTTAAGTTTGGGAAGTTTTCATCCAGAGTCTCATCAAATATATTTTTGACAGTTTTCTCTCTCTCTTTTCCTTCTGAAATTTCATAATGCAAACACTGGTATGCTTGACACTGTCCAAGACATCCCTTAATCTGCTGTAACTTTCTAAATTTGTTTTTCTTTTTGCTGTTCTGATTGGGTGATTTCCATCATTCTGTCTTCCAGATCACTTATGCATTAATCTGTATCACCTAGTTTTCTGTTGATTCCTTCTAGCATGTTTTTCATTTCAGTTACTGAATTGTTCGGCCCTGACCAGTTCTTTTTTATTTTTTCTAGGTCCTTGTTAAAACTTTCACTGTGTTCAAAGAATAAAATCTATTATTTTCTCTAATTCAGTGAACATTCTCATCACAACTGTTTTGAACCCTTCATGTAGTAAAGTATTTATTTCTGTATTATTAGTTGTTTTCCCAGGGGTTTTCTCTTGTTCTTTCAGTTGAAACAAATTCCTCTGTCTTCTCATTTTGCTTAACTTTCTCTGTCTCTGGGAAATTAGGTGAAACAGTTATCAATTCTTGTCTTGAAGTGGTGCCCTTGTATGGGAGCGTCCCTGTACTGTCTGTGTGTGCCCAGTGGAAAGCTAGATCTGATGTGAGCATGAATCACGTCATTCTGGGGTGTGCTGGCAGCTATCACCTTGGTAGGACATGGGTCTGGAGATGGATGAGCTAGAGTCAGAGACAGGTGTGAGCAAGGGCTTCTCCTCTGTTCAATAGCCAACACCACCTCATTGAAGACAAAGGCAGGCCCCAACTTGCTGGGGCAGAACTTCTGAGGGTTAGATTACTCCATTTGCTCTAAGTGTCTGTTCTTCCCTCTCCCAGCACTGGCACCTTCAGTGGAGAGCGAAGTGGTGCTAAAGCAAGAGGGGCTGGAGCCAGTGCTTGGCATTGGTCTGCATATGGGCTGTAGTGGTCCTGGCCCCAGTCAGAGTCCTGGACCACTTCTGAGGCACTGCCTCTGTAAGTGGCAGTAATGGCTGTCCCTGCCCCTTTCAGATGCTATTCTGGGTTCAGTCATGTTCCAACCTTCACAACTGAGCAGTTCCCTCAGCTGCTGAAGCCTTCGCCCTAGTGTGGAGCTGCTTCACAAAGCAAATGTGTCCAGAGTCAGTGCTCCACTCAGGCTGTGGAGTGTGCCAGAGCAGTCACAGGAAACAGACCAGAGTCCCTTCCAGTTTCAATATGCTCTCTCCATCTTGTTCCAGGAGTAAGCAAGTGTGTGCATGACCTTCATTATCAGAGTCTACGTTTCTTAGATCCCCTTTGTTAACCCACTGGTTTTCTAACCAGCTGCGGGGTCTCATCTTCCCAATGTCAGACCCCAGTGCTGGGGTACCCAATATGTGGCTCAAACCCCAGGGAGGATTTCTGCCCATGTAGTCCCCCTCCACTTCTGTGTCCCTTCTTAGGGGCACAGGTCCAGACCTGATCACTTCTCTTCCCTTTCTACCTGATTCCATGGGGATCATTCTTAGAGCCTTGGTTGTACAAAAGTCTTTCTGCCAGTCTTCAGTTCGCTTTCAGTGAGAATTGCACCACATGTAGATCTATTTTTGATGTGTTTGTGTGGGGAGGTGAGATCCGTGTCCTCCTACTCCACTGTATTTATCTGTCTCCTCTCTTAGTATATTCTCATGATTGTTAACCTTTCTAGTATTTTCAATATCTTTCCTTATACTGGCTTTTTTTTTTTTCAAGTGCATTTACACATGATCTTATTTCTCCCTTCTTAAAGAATTCATTCTCTTCTCAAGTTCCTTAATTTCTCGGTACCCCAGATGTAAAGTAGACAGAATGATAATTTTTACTTCATATAGTTGTTATAAAAATAAATTCAGGATAGCGATGGCAGGCATATGGCAGAATATAAAACACTGGACCTTCATCCACCGCCCCCCCCCCAGACATTGATTCAACAACAGTACATAGAATGATTCAATTTGTGAAGAATCCAAAAACTAACTGAGACCTTTGCATCCCGTGCAAGAATAAAATGAGCCACATTGAAACAATAGGGATATTTATGATATTCTATTTCCATAAACCCTACTCCTGATGTAGCACCATGCAATTGGGAGGAAAATCCTATTTCTCAGCTTCTCCCATGGGAAGGAAGGGAAGGATTGCAACATGCATGCAAGATTCTAATTTTTCTGTGGGCTTCCAAGATACTTCTGTATCACCTGTCTCAGAGCATTGACAAGACCCAGAAAACTCTAGATACATGTGGGTTACTGAAAACAAAGATAGAATTTTGAACTATCACTAAGGTTTAAGAGGTCCCTAAAATCTCTGGCTGGGTTGATTCATGAGATTTGCCACCTGTACAAGTCTAGGCTTTGAAGACTGTGAGAGGTGACCAATTTGTCTACTGTGCAGACACTAATAAAAAGAGTCAAGAAAAATGAAGGAACAAGAAAATATGTTTCAAACAAATAAATACGATAAATCTCTAGAACTCTAATGAAAATAAGATATACTATATACTGACCAAGAACTGAAAATAACAATCATAAAGATACTTAGTGAGGTTAGGAGAACAATGCATGAACTAAGTGAGAATTTCAACCAAGAGAGTAACAAAAATCATGGAGCTGAAGAATATAATAATTGAACTGAAAAATTTACTAAAGGCTTTCAACATCAGAATAGATAAAACAGAAAAAACGTATCAGTGAACTCTAAGACAAGTCATTGGAAATTATCCAAAGAAGCAAATAGGAAAAGGAATAAAAAGGAGTGAATAAAGCTTAGGTGGCGTATGGGAAATACAAAGCCAACCAATACACATGTTATGGGAGAAGGAGGAGAGAGAAAAGGGGTCAGAAAATTTATTCAAATGAATAATGACTAAAAACTTGCTATATCTGAGAAAGAAATGGACATCCAGATATAGGAAACCCAGTGGACTGCAAATTAGATGGGCCTCAAAAATTCCAAGCCAAGAGACATCATAATGAAATTGTCATAAGTCAATGACAAGAGAGAAAACCGCCAGAGAAATGTGATTTGTCATATACAAGGGAACCCCCATAGATTATATGCAGATTTCTCAGCAGAAATATCACAGGCCAAAATGCAATGGGATGAAATTCAAAGTGCTGGAAGAAAAAAACACCAAAGCAAGAATACTATATCCAGCAAAGCTGCTAAACGCTGAAGAAGTGTTAAAGAAAGTTCTACAAATTCAAATTAAAGGATTCTAAACAGCAATACAAAAGGATATAAAAGTATAAAACTTGTTGGTAAAGGGAAATATATTGACATGTACAGCATACCTTAATACTGTAAAGGTGGTGGTGGATAAATCCCTTTAACCATAGTGTAAAAGTTAAAAGACAAAAGATTTAAACAATTATGACTGAAAAATATAAGCACAATATAAACAGATGTAAATAAACAAGGAAACAGCAGAAGTGAGCAATGCTATTCCAAATGGAACTAACAGACATATATGGAACATTCTACCCAACAGCAGCCGAATACATTATTTTACCGCCACTGAGACAATTAAAAAATATTTTTTTTCATTTTTTATTGAGGTAACATTGGTTTTTAACCATATATAAGTTTCATGTATACAACCTTCTACTTCTATATACACTACAGTGTGCTCACCACCAAAAATTTAGTTTTTATTCATCATCATACACTAGACCGTCTTTATCAGCTTCATCCTCTCCACTCCCCCTTCTCCTCTGGTAACCACTACTTTACTCTCTGTATCTATGTGGGGTTTTTTTGTTTGGTTTGGTTTGTTCATTTATTTTGTTTTTGGTTTTTGTTTTTTATATTCCATGTGCAAGTGAAATAATATGGTGTGTGTCTTTCTCTGTCTTATTTTACTTAGCATAATCCCCTCAAGGCCATCCATGTTGTTGTAAATGGCAAAATTTTATCTTTTCTCTGCCTTAGAAATATTCCATTGTGTGTGTGTATGTATGTATGCCACATCTTTATCCATTCATCCATTGATGGGCAATTTTTTTTTAATTTTGTGGCTATTGTAAATAATGCTGCAATGAACATAAGGGTGTGTATATTTTTTGAATTACTGTTTTTGTATTTTGGATAAATAACCAGAAGTAAGACAGCTGGATCATATGGTAGTTCTAGTTTTAATTATTTTGAGGAGTCTCCATACTGTTTTCCACAGTGGCTACACCAATTTACATTCCCATCAATAGTGTATGAGGACTCCCTTTTCTCCACATTCTTGCCAATGCTTATTATTTCTTGCATTTTTGATAATGGCCATTCAAACAGACATGAGGTGATATCTCCTGTGGTTTCCATTTGCATTTTCCTAATAATTAGTGATGGTGAACATCTTTTTATGTGCCTGATAGCCATCTGTATGGCTTCTTTAGAAAAATGCCTTTTCAGCTCCTCTGCTCATTTATAAATTGGATTGTTTGCTTTGCTGTTGTTGAGTTGTATGAGTTTTTACATATTTTGGATATAAACTCCTTATTAGATATATGATGTGCAAAATTTCTCCCATTTAATAGATTTTCTTTTCATTCTGTTGACAATTTTCTTTGCTGTGCAGAAGCTTTTAGTTTCATGTAGTCCAATTTCCTAGGAGACCTATATAGAAAGATAATGCTAGGACAAAAGACAAAGAACATACTCCCTATGTTTTCTTCTAGGAGATTATACTTTCAGGTCACATTCAAGTCCTTAATCCATTTTTAATTATTTTTGTGTATGATGTGAGATACTGGTCTAGATTTTTTTTTTACATGTGGCTGTCCAGTTTTCCCAACATTATTTTTTTGAGAGAATTTTATTATTGAAGAAATTACAAGCATGTTTTTTGTCAAAAAGCCTATAATTCTTCAAACCCCAAAACATCTCTGGAGCTACATGTATACTAGGAGGAAATGACCTTTGAAATCTGCACCCTCCCTCTTCAAGTTTCAATCCTTTATGCCCACTTAATATGTATTTTTGGAGAATGATGGACAAGGAAGACCCCCCTAGAGGCAAAGCCAGGACTCATGGAGAACAGTGGCTAAGAAAATTTCTCTAAAATATAAGAATGAAATGAGCAAGTGAAACATTCAGCCTACCATCAGCTTCTCCCTTCATGGCTAAACATACACATTGCACACTACTGGCAGGAAAACACCTTGCATCCTGAGAAAACCACCCATGAATTGCACCTTGTCTTTTCTTTCTTTCTTTTTTTTGGGGGGAATTTTATTTTATCTTTTTAATACAGCAGGTTCTTATTAGTTATGTATTTTATACATATTAGTGAATATATGTCAATCCCAATTTCCCAATTCATCCCACCACCACCACACTTCCTCTGCTTTCCCGCCTTTGTGTCCATATGTTTGTTCTCTACATCTGTGTCTCTATTTCTGCCTTGAAAATGCTTTTTCTGTAGCATTTCTAGATTCCACATATATGTGTTAATATATGATATTTTTTTTTCTCTTTCTGACTTACTTCACTCTGTATGGCAGTCTCTATGTCCATCCACATCTCTACAAATGACCCAATTTCATTCCTTTTTATGGCTGAGTAATATTCCATTGTATATATGTACCATATCTTCTTTATCCATTCATTTGTTGATGGGCATTTAGGTTGCTTCCATGACCTGGCTATTGTAAATAGTGCTGCAATGAACATTGTGGTTTATGTGTCTTTTTGAATTATGGTTTTATGTGGGTATATGCCCAGTAGTGGGATTGCTGTGTCATGTGGTAATTCTATTTTTAGATTTTTAAGGAATATCCATACTATTCTCCATAGTGGCTGTATCAATTTACATTCCCACCAACAGTGCAAGAGGGTTCCCTTTTCTCCACAGTCTCTCCAGCATTTGTTATTTGTAGATTTTCTGATGATGCCCATTCTAGCTGGTGTGAGGTGATACCTCAGTGTAGTTTTGATTTTCATTTCTTTAATAATTTGTGATGCTGAGCAGCTTTTCATGTGCTTCTTGGCCATCTGTATGTCTTCTTTGGAGAAATGTCTATTTAGGTCTTCTGCCCATTTTTGAATTGGGTTGTTTGTTTTTTTAATATTGAGCTGCTTGAGCTGTTTGTATATTTTGGAGATTAATCCTTTGTCAGTTGCTTCATTTGCAGATATTTTCTCCCATTCTGGGGGGTTGTCTTTTTGTCTTGTTTATAGTTTCCTTTGTTGTGCAAAAGTTTTAAATTTCATTAGGTCCAATTTGTTTATTTTTGTGTTTATTTCCATTACTCTAGGAGGTGGGTCAAAAAAGATCTCGCTTTGATTTATGTCAAAGAGTGTTCTTCCTTTTTCTCTAAGAGTTTTATAGTGTCCGGTCTTACATTTAGGTCTTTAATCCATTTTGAGTTTATTTTTGTGTATGGTGGTAAGGAGTGTTCTAATTTCATTCTTTTAGATGTAGCTCTCCAGTTTTCCCAACACCACTTATTGAAGAGACTGTCTTTTCTCCATTGTATATCCTTGCCTCCTTTGTCATAGATTAGGTGATCATAGGTGCATGAGTTTATCTCTGAGCTTTCTATCCTGTTCCATTGATCTATATTTCTGTTTTTGTGCAAGTACCATATTGTCTTGATTACTGTAGCTTTGTAGTATAGTCTGAAGTCAGGGAATCTAATTCCTACAGCTCCGTTTTTTCCCTCAAGTCTGCTTTGGCTATTCGGGGTCTTTTGTGTCTCCATACAACTTTTAAGATTTTTGTTCTTGTTCTGTAAAAAAATGCTATTGGTAATTTGATAGGGATTGCATTGAATCTGTAGATTGCTTTGGGTAGTATAGTCATTTTCACAATATTGATTCTTCCAATCCAAGAACATGATATATCTCTCCATCTCTGTGTCTTCTTTGATTTCTTTTGTCAGTGTGTTATAGTTTTCTGAGAACAGGTATTTTACCTCCTTAGGTAGGTTTATTCCTAGGTATTTTATTCTTTCTGTTGCAGTGGTGAGTGGGATTGTTTCCTTAATTTCTCTTTCTGATCTTTCATTGTTAGTGTATAAGAATGCAAGAGATTTCTGTGCATTAATTTTGTATTCTGTAACTTTACCAAATTCATTGATTAGCTCTAGTAGTTTTCTGGGGGCATCTTTAGGATTCTCTATGTATAGTATCATGTCATCTGCAAACAATGACAGTTTTACTTCTTGTTTTCCAGTTTGTATTCATTTTATTTATTTTTCTTCTCTGATTGCCATGTCTAGGTCTTCCAAGACTATGTCGAATAATAGTGGCAAGGGTGGACAACCTTGTCTTGCTCCTGCTCTTTGAGGAAATGCTTTCAGTTTTTCACCATTGAGAATGATGTTGGCCGTGGTTTTGTCATATATGGCCTTTATTATGTTGAGATAGGTTTCTCTATGCCCACATTCTTGAGAGTTTTTATCATAAAGTGGTGTTGAATTTTGTCAAAATCTTTTTCTGCATCTATTGAGATGATCATATAGTTTTCATTCTTCAATTTGTTAATATGGTGTATGACATTGACTGATTTGCATATATTGAAGAATCCTGGGATAGATCCCACTTAAGCATAGTGTATGATCCTTTTATTGTGTTGTTGGATTCTGTTTGCTAGTATTTTTGTTGAGAATTTTTGCATCTATGTTCATCAGTGATATTGGTCTGTAATTTTCTTTTTACATAGTATCTTTGTCAGGTTTTGGTATTGGTGATGGTGGCCTCTTAGAATGAGTTTGGGAATGTTCCTTCCTCTGCAGTCTTTTGCAGAGTTTGAGAAGGATAGGTGTTAGCTCTTCTCTACATGTTTGATAGAATTCACCTGTGAAGCTGTCTGGTCCTGGACTTTTGTTTTTTGGGAGATTTTTAATCACAGTTTCAATTTCATTACTTGTAATTCATCTCTTCATATTTTTGATTCCTTCCTGGTTAAGTCTTGGAAGGTTGTACCTTTCTTATAATTTGTCCATTACTTCCAGGTTGTCCCTTTTATTGGCATGTAGTTGCTTATAGTAGTCTCCTATGATGCTTTGTATTTCTGTGGTGCCCATTATAACTTCTCCTTTTTCATTTCTAATTTTATTGATTTGAGTCCTCTCCTTGTTTTTCTTGATGAGTCTGGCTAAAAGTTTATCAGTTTTGTTTATCTTCTTTACACCTTGTCTTTTCTTAAATTGCTCAAAAGTTTTGCTCAGCACCAAACCCAAAATAGACTATGTATTGGGACCTGTGTTAGGCAGCTTCTGACATTGTTTCCAATGGTCCCTATCTCCTTGTATGCACTCCCATGTGTTACCTGCTCACCTGAACCCAACACCATTTATTGAAAAGACTATTCTCTCTCCATTTATGTTCTTTACTTCTTTGTTATAAGTCAATTGTCCATATATGTATCAGTTTATTCATGGACTCTTAATTCTGTTTCATTGATCTAAGTATCTGTTTTTAAGTCAATACCATGCTGTTTCAATTACTATACTTTTGTTATGTAGTTTGCAATCAGGGAGTGAGATACCTCCGGCTTCATACTTTTTTCTCAGGATTGCGTTTGCTATTCAGTGTCTTTTGTGTTTCCATATGAATTCCATTCTATTTCTGTGAAAAATGTCCTTGGGATTTTGATAGGGATTAAATTGAAACTGTAACTTATTTTAGGTAATATGGACATTTTAATTCTTCCAATTCATGAACATGGACTGTCTTTCCATTTATTTTTGTCTTCTTCAATTTCCTGTAACAGTGTTTTATAGTTTGGTCTACATGTCTTTTGCCTCCTTGGTTAAAATTATTCCTAAGTATTTTATTCTTTATGTTGTGAATGTAAATGGGATTGTTGTCTTAATTTCTGTTTCTGCCAGCTCATTGTTAGTGTATAGAAACACAGCAGATTTTTGTATGTTGATTTTGTACCCTGTAGCTTTACTCTATTAAGTTATTATTTATAATATTTTTTGTTATCACTATGTAGTGTCCATCTTTTTAGCTTTTTTGGCTTGACGTCTATTTTGTGTAATATGAGTATGACTACACCTGTTTTCATTTTGCTGCCATTTGCTTGGAATATCATCTTCCATCCCCTCACTTTGAGTCTCTGTCTTTAGAGCTGAGGTGAGTCTCCTCTAGGCGGCATATAATTGGGTCTTGCTTTCAATCCGGCCAGCCACCCTGTTTTTGATTGGTGAAATCAAACATTTACATTTAGGATGATTATTGATAAATGAGGATTTAGTACTACCATTTGTTTTCTGGTTGCTGTATATCTCCACTCATTCTTTTTTCTTGTATGTCTGTCTGCCATTTTAGTTTGGTGGCTTTCTATGACATTTTTTGTAGTTGTGTCTTTTTTTCTGTTTTGTGTTTCTGCTCTAGATTTATGTTTTATGGTTACCATTAGGTTTTTATAAAACCTCTCATTGATAAAATAGTCCTTTTTCCTGATGATAGCTTCTAATCTTCATTCACATATATGGGTTGGTTCCATCCTTTTCCTCATCCCCTTTTATGTATTTTCTTTTTTTTTTTTTTGGTCTCAAACTCTCCCTTGTATGTTGTGAACTTGTTACCAACTCTTAGTAGATATAGCTGTTTTTCTTTTTAACTTTCTCCCCTTTAACCTTTATGCTATAATAAAGTGTTTAAAACCTATTCTGATAAAGAGTGACAATTATCTGTTTCTGTCTATTTATCACCTTACTCTTTTACACTTTTACCTAAGGCAAATTTGTTGGTTTTGGGATGTTTTACTGGTTGTAGATAGAGAGAGAAAAAGGGAGTGTTTCACTCCTCCATGCTTCTGACTTTATTCCTCCTGAATATACATTCTTATCAAGCACACATGGAACATTCTGCAGGAGGGATAACATGTAAGACCACAAAACAAGTCTTAACAAATTTAAGAAGATTAAAATCATACCGAGTATTATTTCTTACCATAATGGAATGAAAATAGAAATCAATAATAGAAGAAAAGCTGGAAAATTCACAAAGATATGGGAATTAACCAACACACTCCAAACGGTCAAAGAAAAAAATCAAAAGAAAAATTAAAAAATATATTGAGACAAATGAAAACAAAAATACAACATATGGAAATGTGTAAGATACAGCAAATGTAGTACTAAAAGGAAAATTTATAGTGATAAACATCTAAATAAACAACCTAATTTTATACCTCAAACAACTAGAAAAAGAGAGCAAACTAAGAGAAAAATTAACAGAAGGAAGGAAGTAAACTTAGAGCAGATATAAATGAAATAGTGAATAGAAAAAAAATAGAAAAAATAAACAAGACTAAAGGGTTTTTTTTTTTTTTTTTTTTTAAGGATAAACAAAATTGACAAAACAGTAGCTAGGCTCACTAAGAAGAGAAGAGAATAGATTCACATAAATAACAGAAAATGAATGAGGAGACATTATAACTGATGCCACTAAAATTAAAAGAATCATTAGAGACTAATATGAACAATTATATGCTAAAAATTAGATAGCATAGAATAAATGGATAAATGTCTAGAAACATACAACCTACCAAGACCTAATCACGAAGGCATAGAATATCTAAACATATCTACAGTTAGTAAGGAGTTTGAATCAGTAATCAATAGCTTCCAAACAAAGAAGAGTCCATGTCCAGATGGCTTCAGTGGTGAATTTTACACTTAATGAATAATTAATGCCAATCCTTCTCAAACTTTTCCAAAAATTAAACAGGAGGTAACTCTTCCAAATTCACTTTATGAGGCCAGGACTACCCTAATACCAAAGTAAGGCAAAGACAGTGCAAGAAAAGAAAGCTTACAGGCTAATATCTCTGATGAAGATAGATGCAAAAGTTATCAATAAACTATTAGCAAACAAAATTGAACAGTATATTAAAAGGACTACACAGCTCAACCATGTGAGATTTATTCTTGTGATTCAACAATGGTTCAATATATGAAAATCAAGTACTATGACACATTACATCAACAGAGAGGACAACAGCCACATGATCATCTCATTAGATGCAGAAAAAATATTTGGCAAAACTCTACATCATTTCATAATAAATACTCCCAACAAACTGAAAATAGGAGAAAATTCACTTAACATAATAAAGGTCATATAATAAAAATCCCACAGGTAACATTATACTCAGTGCTGAAAACCTGAGAGATTTTTCCTCTAAAATCAGGAACAAAGCAAGGATACCCACTCTTGACATGTCTATTCAACATAGTACTGGGAGTTCCAAATCAGTTAGGCAAGAAAAAGTAATAAAAGGCATCAAAGTAAGATGGGAAGAAGTAAAATTATCTGTTTGCAGATAACATGATCTTAACATAGAAAACTTTTAAAACTACACACATTCATACACACACACACACACACACACGCAAACTGTTAGAACTAATAAATTAACTTAGTAAAGTTGCAAGATACAAGACAACATACAAAAATCAGTTGCATTTCTGTACACTAACATCAATCTGAAGGAGAAATTAGGAAAACAATCCCATTTGCAACAGCATAAAACAGAACAAAATGCTTGGGAATAGACTTAATTGAGGAAGTGAAAGACATACACTGAAAATTACAAAACACTGGTGAGGCAATAAAGAAGACACAAATAATCAGAAAAACATCTTATGTTATAGACTGAATGATATAATATTGTTAAAATGTCCATACTTCTCAAAGCATTCTACAGATTCAATGCAATCTATGACAAAATTCCAATGGTATTTGGAAATTAAAAAAAAAAAATCTTAAAATTCTTATGGAACCACAAACGACCTCAAAGAGAGAAAATTTTTTTGGGAAAGAAGAACAAAGCTGGAGCCATCACACATCCTGATATCAAACTATATAACAAAGCTACAGTAATTCAAACAGTATGGTATTGACATAAAGACAGACATGTAGACTAATGTAACTGAATGGGAAGCCCAGAAATACACTCACACAAATATGATCAATTGATCTCAGACAAGAGTGTCAAGACCATACAATGAAGAAAGGCAAGTCTCTTCAACAAATGTTGTTGGGAAAACTGGATACCTACATGCAAAAGAATAAAATTCAACCCCTATCTTACACCATACAAAAAAATCAACTCAAAATGGATCAACAACTTAAACATACAACTTGAAACTATGAGACTCCTAGAATACATTGGAGAAGAATTTATGACATTGATCTGGCAATGATTTCTTGGATATGACACCAGAAACACAAATAATAACAGCAAAAAATCAACAAATGACACTATATCAATCTGAAAATCTTCTCCACAGCAAAGGAAACAATTAACAGAATGAAATGCAATCTACAGAGTGGGAGAAAATGTTTGCAAACCATATATCTGATTAGAGGTTAATATCAAAATATATAAGGGACTCCAACTCAATAGCAAAAATTAAAAAAAAAAAATAATGATAATCTGATTAAAATATGGGCAAAGAACTTGAATAGACATTTCTCCAAGGAAGACTTACAAATGGCTAAAAGGTATATGAAAAGTTGTTCAATATCACTAATCATCAGGAAATACAAATCAAAGCTACTATGAGATATCACCTTATACCTGTTAGGATTGCTATTATCAAAACAATCAAAAGACATCAAGTATTGGTAAAAAAGTGGAAAAATTGGAACCTTTAGACATTGATGGTGTGAATGTAAAATGATGCTGCCACTATGGCAAATATTATGGAGGCTCCTCAAAGAATTAAAAATGTGACTACCATATAATCCAGCAATCCCACTTCTCAGCATTTACTCAAAAGAAATGAAATTAGGGTCTTGAGATTTTTGCACTTCATATTCATTGTTGCATTATTTACGAAAGCCAAGATTTGTAAACAATCTAAATGTACATTGATAAATTAATGCATAAAGAAAACGTTATATATCAATAAAATGGAATTTTATTCAGCCTTAAAAAAGCAAGGAAATCCTGTTATATGGATGAACTTAGAGAACATTATGCTAAATTAAAAATCCAGTCACAAAATGAGAAGTACTGCATGATAACCACTTAGATGAGGTATATAAAATAATCAAACACATAGAAGTAGAGAGTAGAATGATGGTTGGCAGGGGATAATGGGGAGGGAAAATAGGGAGTTGTTATTCACTATGATAAAGTTTCATCTATGGAGAATAATTAAGTTCTAGATCTGCTGTACAAAACATTGCACTGATAATCCAATATGATAACTTATTGGATACTTAAAAATTTGTTAGGGAAATTGATCTCATGTTAATGTGAGGGAAGGGAGGAAGGAATTCAGTGAGTTGATATGTACAAAGACAAAGTACTTGGAACAGTGTCTGGCCCATATTAAGAGCCCAATTAATAGTGTCTCTTGTTCTCCAGTTATATAAGCCAAAAACCCGGTGACTAACATTGCAACCTTTTTTCTCATTGTACTCAAGTTCTGTTATTTCTACCTCTTAAATATTTTAAATATCCATTTCTTATTTCTACTCCATTACCTTTGTCTAGACCAGAGTCATCTTTCATATAGATATCTTCATCAGCCCCCTAATTTTTCTCCCTACCTCTAATTTTACTTATTCTCAATGCATTCTATTTGCTGCAAATATAATATCCTAAATAGAGAGTTGGTAAGCTATGAACTATGACTGATAACCTTTCTTCATAAACAAAGTTTCATTGGAGCACAGCCATACCCATTCATTTATATATTGCCATGTCTGCTTTCTCACTACAATGGCAGACTTGAGTACTTAAAACAGAGACCATCTAGTCTGCAAGCTTAAAATGTTTACTATATCTTGCTGTAAAAAATGTTTGTAGAGCCCTGTCCTAAACTCACATATGAACATCACACATCTGCTTAAAATGCTTCAAAGATTTTCAGTAGCCATTAAGAAAAGTCCAAGCTCTTTAAAATTACTTTTATTGCACTT
The DNA here is from genome assembly GCF_008692025.1 of Phocoena sinus. NCBI lineage: Eukaryota > Metazoa > Chordata > Mammalia > Artiodactyla > Phocoenidae > Phocoena > Phocoena sinus. The sequence goes on along the minus strand of NC_045770.1, from coordinate 33,895,639 downwards.
CATGCTCACTCCTGCCTACCTCTTCAGGCCTGTCACCACCAAACATACTGAATTTTTCATTTCCTTAAATACATCATTTTTTCTTACAAGGCAGCACATGCTACTAACTTTTCCTTGAAAATTTTTGCCTCTAACTGGACAACTCCTGCTCACCTTCAAGAATGAACTTAATGTTACTTGCTTAAGGAAACATTCTCCATCTCCCACCACACTGCCTTGGGTGCTCCTATCTCTGTACTTCATCAAAATCATGCCTATTATTCTTTAAAGTCATTACCTAACTAATTGTATGAAAGTTCCATGTCTATCAGGTTTATCATTAAAACCCCATATCTATTATAAAATCTATTACAACATATCACATAGTACATACATCATATATAATTTTTTAATGAATGAATGAATAAATATATCATTATTCCAGACACTTCCTTCAGCTATCTACAAACCTAGTCTTGTTGTTCCTTGGCAAAAACAGTTTAGCATGTGATTCTTCCAAGTCCTCATTTGGCTGAATTTAAGAGCCTCCTCTGATTTGGGGGCTAAGAAGCACCTGGGAAGAACTACATGTGGAAAAGAACTACATGTCTCATATACTGGCATCCAATTGTCAATATATGAGACATGGACTGACCTCAGAATTAACTGCTTTCACTGTTACATTACTTTCTTTAAAGGGAAGAAAAGTAGTAAGTTTTATAAAACAATGATAAAAATGTTGGGCTGGCCAAATAGTTCGTTTGGGTTTTTCCATTACATCTGTGGAAAAACCCAAAAGAAGTTTTTGGCCAACCCAATATAAAGACCATGCCGGACCATAACCACACAGAGACTACCAAGATTCTTTTTTTTTTTTTTTTTTTTTTTTTTTTTTTTTAACATCTTTATTGGGGTATAATTGCTTTACAATGGTGTGTTAGTTTCTGCTTTATAACAAAGTGAATCAGCTATACATATACATATGTTCCCATATGTCTTCCCTCTTGCGTCTCCCTCCCTCCCACTCTCCCCATCCCACCCTTCCAGGCTGTCACAAAGCACCGAGCTAATATCCCTGTGCCTTGCGGCTGCTTCCCCCCAGCTATCTACCTTACTACGTTTGTTAGTGTGTATATGTCCATGACTCTCTCTCGCCCTGTCAAAACTCACCCCTCCCCCTCCCCATATCCTCTTTACCCAAACTTGATTACTTGCCTAAGTCACAGTCTGAGCTGTGACTCTTAGTTCCTAAGTGGAAAAAGGCTATGAGTCAATACATTAGTCAAGAATCAGAAAGCAGACAGATCTAAAGTTTGTACGTAAGTTAGATGCAATTAATTTCTCCTCCTTAAATGCTAACTAGTCAAATTGTTGGTGACTGTGACACTGGTTTCTTGCCTCAAAGGTGAAACCCTCTCAAGAAAGATCTGGGCATCATGCTCACTGTTGCTGAAAGTTTCCAAACTTTTACATAGAAAACTTCTGCCTTTGAAGATTTTGCATATTATGTAGCTAGTAGTAGTAGTGATCACCTACACTAGCAGTTGAGCTTTATTCTTTTTTTTTTTTTTTTTTTTTGGGTTACAGGATCATAAAAGAAAAAAGTACTTTAGCTTAATACCTTTTTTTTTATGATGGCTTTTTATGTGCTTTCTTAGAGAAAAGTTACAAAACTTAGTTTTTTCAGTTTCTATCAAAGCTATACAATGTTTCCTTCTTTTCTGTGCAAGTCACAAAGGAGCCATAACTGTGTGTATTTTCAAATCAGATGTAAAATTCATATCCCACTTGTGACTTATGCAAGGAAAATAGGAAGCTCCATTAGATATACCTACAGTTTGTCTATGTATGGTGATTTGCAGTTGGGGAGTACTTTCCTTTGAAATCATTAAATCTTTACAGCTAAGTATTCCTCCTGCCTTGACAGATTCCACACACTACCTTATCATATGTATAAAAATGATCTTTAAAAAAATACCTTTAATGAATTCAACAATGGCTAAAGTTCATCCAACACTTTCCTTACTTTCTAGAGCTACATTTGGAGGCACTTTTTATCTTGTCACTTTGACAGCGCATAACAAAAAGCATGTGTCAGAATTTCAACGTAGCTTCACAATCTTTTACTTGTTAGCAGGGGTATTTTTGAGCCAAATGAATAGTGCCATTCTCAGTACAATATTAGTAAGAAAAAGCTCCTTTACCTTCTTTAAGTTGCTTTGCTTATTCTACATGAAAATAAAATGTATAGTTGAACAGATATAAGTTCAACAGTCTAAAATAAGGAAAAATATAACCGTCTCTGCCTTACCATCAAAGCTGACATTTCTACTCATTTTCTTAGTGTAGCTAAAATAAGTCCTCTTTTTAAGCAAAAACCCCATTTCAGATTATTATTGAAAAGAAATTTTCTTTGAATAATATTATAATATTAAGTAGATTCAAATTTTACCATATTCTCAGATATATAAAAAATCCTATGTACCTACAAAGAAAAATGAATGAAACATACTTGATTATAAAGAAGTCATTTGAAAACAGCAAAAATTATTTTCCCTAAGGTGTCATGAACAACATAAATAAATATGAGCTGTCCAAAATGCCTGTAAAAAGTTAGAACTGCTACTAGGCTCAAGATCACTATTTCATTTAATAATAGCTTGTGCATATCATTCCATACAGAAATCTTTCCAATTAAGTCTTCAGCCACTCCATGCATGCTTTTTGAAATTTTTACTTTCCAAAGCTTCTAACAACTTGCAGGCAAAAATTTTAGAATACTAATCTTGAGAATATAAGAAAGTAAAAAAAGAAGTAAACGGCATTGAAAATTTATTGAATATATCTTTGTTTTTTTTTTTTTTTAAACATCTTTATTGGGGTATAATTGCTTTACAATAGTGTGTTAGTTTCTGCTTTACAACAAAGTGAATCAGCTATACATATACATATGTTCCCATATGTCTTCCCTCTTGCGTCTCCCTCCCTCCCACTCTCCCCATCCCACCCTTCCAGGCTGTCACAAAGCACCGAGCTAATATCCCTGTGCCTTGCGGCTGCTTCCCCCCAGCTATCTACCTTACTACGTTTGTTAGTGTGTATATGTCCATGACTCTCTCTCGCCCTGTCAAAACTCACCCTTCCCCCTCCCCATATCCTTAAGTCCGTTCTCCAGTAGGTCTGCGTCTTTATTCCTATCTTACCCCTAGGTTCTTCATGACATTTTTTTCCCTTAAATTCCATATATATGTGTTAGCATACGGTATTTGTCTTTTTCTTTCTGACTTACTTCACTCTGTATGACAGATTCTAGGTCTATCCATCTCATTACAAATAGCTCAATTTCATTTCTTTTTAAGGCTGAGTAATATTCCATTGTGTATATGTGCCACATCTTCTTTATCCATTCATCCGATGATGGGCGCTTAGGTTGTTTCCATGTCCTGGCTATTGTAAATAGAGCTGCAATGAACATTTTGGTACATGACTCTCTTTGAATTTTGGTTTTCTCAGGGTATATGCCAAGTAGTGGGATTGCTGGGTCATATGGTAATTCTATTTGTAGTTTTTTAAGGAACCTCCATACTGTTCTCCACAGTGGCTGAACCAATTCACATTCCCACCAGCAGTGCAAGAGTGTCCCCTTTTTTCCACACCCTCTCCAGCATTTATTGTTTCTAGATTTTTTGATGATGGCCATTCTGACTGGTGTGAGATGATATCTCATTGTAGTTTTGATTTGCATTTCTCTAATGATTAATGATGTTGAGCATTCTTTCATGTGTTTTTTGGCATTCTGTATATCTTCTTTGGAGAAATGTCTATTTAGGTCTTCTGCCCATTTTTGGATGGGGTTGTTTGTTTTTTTGTTATTGAGCTGCATGAGCTGCTTGTAAATTTTGGAGATTAATCCTTTGTCAGTTGCTTCATTTGCAAATGTTTTCTCCCATTCTGAGGGTTGTCTTTTGGTCTTGGTTATGGTTTCCTTTGCTGTGCAAAAGCTTTGAAGTTTCATTAGGTCCCATTTGTTTATTTTTGTTTTTATTTCCATTACTCTAGGAGGTGGGTCAGAAAGGATCTTGCTGTGATTTATGTCATAGAGTGTTCTTCCTATGTTTTCTTCTAAGAGTTTGATAGTTTCTGGCCTTACATTTAGGTCTTTAATCCATTTTGAGCTTATTTTTGTGTATGGTGTTAGGGAGTGATCTAATCTCATACTTTTACATGTACCTGTCCAGTTTTCCCAGCACCATTTATTGAAGAGGCTGTCCTTTCTCCACTGTACATTCCTGCCTCCTTTATCAAAGATAAGGTGTCCATATGTGCGTGGGTTTACCTCTGGGCTTTCTATCCTGTTCCACTGATCTATCTTTCTGTTTTTGTGCCAGTACCATACTGTCTTGATTACTGTTGCTTTGTAATATAGTCTGAAGTCAGGGAGCCTGATTCCTCCAGCTCCTTTTTTCGTTCTCAAGATTGCTTTGGCTATTCGGGGTCTTTTGTGTTTCCATACAAATTGCGAAATTTTTTGTTCTAGTTCTGTGAAAAATGCCAGTGGTAGTTTGATAGGGATTGCATTGAATCTGTAGATTGCTTTGGGTAGTAGAGTCATTTTCACAATGTTGATTCTTCCCATCCAAGAACATGGTATATCTCTCCATCTATTTGTATCATCTTTAATTTCTTTCATCAGTGTCTTATAATTTTCTGCATACAGGTCTTTCGTATCCTTAGGTAGGTTTATTCCTAGATATTTTATTCTTTTTGTTGCAATGGTAAATGGGAGTGTTTTCTTGATTTCACTTTCAGATTTTTCATCATTAGTATATAGGAATGCCAGAGATTTCTGTGCATTAATTTTGTATCCTGCTACTTTACCAAATTCATTGATTAGCTCTAGTAGTTTTCTGGTAGCATCTTTAGGATTCTCTATGTATAGTATCATGTCATCTGCAAACAGTGACAGCTTTACTTCTTCTTTTCCGATTTGGATTCCTTTTATTTCCTTTTCTTCTCTGATTGCTGTGGCTAAAACTTCCAAACCTATGTTGAATAAGAGGGGTGAGAGTGGGCAACCTTGTCTTGTTCCTGATCTTAGTGGAAATGCTTTCAGTTTTTCACCATTGAGGATGATGTTTGCTGTGGGCTTGTCATATATGGCTTTTATTATGTTTAGGGAAGTTCCCTCTATGCCTACTTTCTGGAGGGTTTTTATCATAAATGGGTGTTGAATTTTGTCGAAAGCTTTCTCTGCATCTATTGAGATGATCATATGGTTTTTCTCCTTCAATTTGTTAATATGGTTTATCACATTGATAGATTTGCGTATATTGAAGAATCCTTGCATTCCTGGAATAAACCCCACTTGATCATGGTGTATGATCCTTTTAATGTGCTGTTGGATTCTGTTTGCTAGTATTTTGTTGAGGATTTTTGCATCTATGTTCATCAGTGATATTGGCCTGTAGTTTTCTTTCTTTGTGACATCCTTGTCTGGTTTTGGTATCAAGGTGATGGTGGCTTCGTAGAAGGAATTTGGGAGTGTTCCTCCCTCTGCTATATTTTGGAAGAGTTTGAGAAGGATAGGTGTTAGCTCTTCTCTAAACGTTTGATAGAATTCACCTGTGAAGCCATCTGGTCCTGGGCTTTTGTTTGTTGGAAGGTTTTTAATCACAGTTTCAATTTCAGTGCTTGTGATTGGTCTGTTCATATTTTCTATTTCTTCCTGATTCAGTCTTGGCAGGTTGTGCATTTCTAAGAATTTGTCCATTTCTTCCAGATTGTCCATTTTATTGGCATAGAGTTGCTTGTAGTAATCTCTCATGATTTTTTTTATTTCTGCAGTGTCAGTTGTTACTTCTCCTTTTTCATTTCTAATTCTATTGATTTGAGTCTTCTCCCTTTTTTTCTTGATGAGTCTGGCTAGTGGTTTATCTATTTTGTTTATCTTCTCAAAGAACCAGCTTTTAGTTTTATTGATCTTTGCTCTTGTTTCGTTCATTTCTTTTTCATTTATTTCTGATCTGATTTTTATGATTTCTTTCCTTCTGCTAGCTTTGGGGTTTTTTTGTTCTTCTTTCTCTAATTGCTTGAGGTGCAAGGTTAGGTTGTTTATTCGAGATGTTTCCTGCTTCTTAAGGTGGGCTTGTATTGCTATAAACTTCCCCCTTAGAACTGCTTTTGCTGCATCCCATAGGTTTTGGGTCGTTGTGTCTCCATTGTCATTTGTTTCTAGGTATTTTTTTATTTCCTCTTTGATTTCTTCAGTGATCACTTCATTATTAAGTAGTGTATTGTTTAGCCTCCATGTGTTTGTATTTTTTAAAGATCTTTTCCTGTAATTGATATCTAGTCTCATGGCGTTGTGGTCGGAAAAGATACTTGATACAATTTCAGTTTTCTTAAATTTACCAAGGCTTGATTTGTGACCCAAGATATGATCTATCCTGGAGAATGTTCCATGAGCACTTGAGAAAAATGTGTATTCTGTTGTTTTTGGATGGAGTGTCCTATAAATATCAATTAAGTCCATCTTGTTTAATGTATCATTTAAAGCTTGTGTTTCCTTATTTATTTTCATTTTGGATGATCTGTCCATGGGTGAAAGTGGGGTGTTAAAGTCCCCTACTATGAATGTGTTACTGTTGATCTCCCCTTTTATGGTTGTTAGTATTTGCCTTATGTATTGAGGTGCTCCTATGTTGGGTGCATAAATATTTACAATTGTTATATCTTCTTCTTGGATCGATCCCTTGATCATTATGTAGTGTCCTTCTTTGTCCCTTTTAATAGTCCTTATTTTAAAGTCTATTTTGTCTGATATGAGAATTGCTACTCCAGCTTTCTTTTGGTTTCCATTTGCATGGAATATCTTTTTCCATCCCCTTACTTTCAGTCTGTATGTGTCTCTAGTTCTGAAGTGGGTCTCTTGTAGACAGCATATATAAGGGTCTTGTTTTTGTATCCATTCAGCCAATCTGTGTCTTTTGGTGGGAGCATTTAGTCCATTTACATTTAAGGTAATTATCGATATGTATGTTCCTATTTCCATTTTATATATTGTTTTGGGTTCGCTACTATAGGTCATTTCCTTCTCTTGTGTTTCGTGTCTAGAGAAGTTCCTTTAGCATATGTTGTAAAGCTGGTTTGGTGGTGCTGAACTCTCTCAGCTTTTGCTTGTCTGTAAAGGTTTTAATTTCTCCATCAAATGTGAATGAGATCCTTGCTGGGTAGAGTAGTCTTGGTTGCAGGCTATTCTCCTTCATCACTTTCAGTATGTCCTGCCACTCCCTTCTGGCTTGTAGGGTTTCGGCTGAGAGATCAGCTGTTAACCTTATGGGGATTCCCTTGTGTGTTATTTGTTGTTTTTCCCTTGCTGCTTTTAATATGCTTTCTTTGTATTTAATTTTTGACAGTTTGATTAATATGTGTCTTGGCGTGTTTCTCCTTGTATTTATCCTGTATGGGACCCTCTGTGCTTCCTGGACTTGATTAACTATTTCCTTTCCCATATTAGGGAAGTTTTCAACTATAATCTCTTCAAATATTTTCTCAGTCCCTTTCTTTCTTTCTTCTTCTTCTGGAACCCCTATAATTCGAATGTTGGTGCGTTTCATGTTGTCCCAGAGGTCTCTGAGACTGTCCTCAGTTCTTTTCATTCTTTTTTCTTTATTCTGCTCTGCAGTAGTTATTTCCACTACTTTATCTTCCAGGTCACTTATCCGTTCTTCTGCCTCAGTTATTCTGCTATTGATCCTATCTAGAGTGATTTTAATTTCATTTATTGCATTGTTCATCGTTGCTTGTTTCATCTTTAGTTCTTGTAGGTCCTTGTTAACTGTTTCTTGCATTTTGTCCATTCTACTTCCAAGATTTCGGATCATCCTTACTATCATTATTCTGAATTCTTTTTCAGGTAGATTGCCTATTTCCTCTTCATTTGTTAGGTCTGGTGCATTTTTATCTTGCTCCTTCATCTGCTGTGTGTTTTTCTGTCTTCTCATTTTGCTTATCTTACTGTGTTTGGGGTCTCCTTTTTGCAGGCTGCACGTTCGTAGTTCCCGTTGTTTTTGATGTCTGTCTCCAGTGGCTAAGGTTGTTTCAGTGGGTTGTGTAGGCTTCCTGGTGGAGGGGACTAGTGCCTGTGTTGTGCTGGATGAGGCTGGATCTTGTCTGTCTAGTGGGCAGGTTCACGTCTGGTGGTGTGTTTTGGGGTGTCTGTGGCCTTATTATGATTTTAGGCAGCCTCTCTGCTAATGGGTGGGGTTGTGTTCCTGTTTTGCTAGTTGTTTGGCATAGGTTGTCCAGCACTGTGGCTTGCTGGTCATTGAGTGAAGCTGGGTGCTGGTGTTAAGATGGAGGTCTCTGGGAGATTTCCGCTGTTTAATATTATGTGGAGCTGGGAGGTCTCTTGTTGACCAGTGACCTGAAGTTGGCTCTCCTACCTCAGAGGCAGAGCCCTGACTCCTGGCTGGAGCACCAAGAGCCTTTCATCCACACGGCTCAGAATAAAAGGGAGAAAAAGTAGAGAGAATTAGTAGAAGTATGAGGAAAGAAAGAAGGAAAGGAGGAAAGGAAGGAAGGAAGAAAGAAGCAAAGAAGGAAAGAAAGGAGGGAGGGAGGGAGGGAGGGAGGAAGGAAGGAAGGAGGGAAAGAAGGAAAAAAAGACAGAAAGAAAGATGATACAGTAAAAATAAAATAAAGTATAATATAGTTATTGAATTAAAAAATATTTAGAAAAAAAAAAGGGACGGATAGAACCTTAGGACAAATGTTGGAAGCAAAGCTATACAGAGAAAATCTTACACAGAAGCATACACATACACCTTCACAAAAAGAGGTAAAGGGGGAAAAATCATAAATCCTGCTCCCTGAGACCACCTCCTCAATTTGGGGTGATTCGTTGTCTAAAGGAGGGAGGGAAGGAAGGAAAGAAAGAAAGAACGAAGGTAAAGTATAATAAAGTTATTACAATTAAACTTAATTATTAAGAAAAAGAATTTTTAAAAAAAAGTCATGGACGGATAGAGCCCTAGGACAAATGGTGGAAGCTAGAGTATACAGACTAGATGTCACACAGGAGCATACACTTACACCTTCACAAAAAGAGGAAAAGGGAAAAAAATCATAGATTTCGCTCCTAAATTCCACCTCTTCAATTTGGGATCATTCCTTGTCTATTCAGGTATTCCACAGATGCAGGGTATATCAAGTTGATTGTGGAGCTTTAATCCGCTGCTTCTGTGGCTGCTGGGAGAGATTTCCCTTTCTCTTCTTTGTTTTCACAGCTCTCAGGAGCTCAGCTTTGGATTTGGCCCTGCCTCTGCGTGTAGGTCGCTGGAGGGCGTCTGTTTTTTCGCTCAGACAGGACGGGGTTAAAGGAGCCGCTGATTCGGGGCCTCCGGCTCACTCAGGCCGGGGGTTGGGGGATGGGGGAAGGAGGGGCACTGCGTGCGGGGCCGGCCTGCGGCGGCAGAGGCAGCGTGACGTTGCACCAGCCTGAGGCCCGCCGTGCGCTGTCCCGGGGAAGTTGTCCCTGGATCCCGGGAACCTGGCAGTGGCGGGCTGCACAGGCTCCACGGAAGAGGGGTGTGGAGAGTGACCTGTGCTCGCACACAGGCCCCTTGGTGGCGGCAGCAGCAGCCTTAGCGTCTCCCGCCCGTCTCTGGGGTCCGCGGTTTTAGCCGCGGCTCGCGCCCGTCTCTGGGGTTTGCGCTTTCAGCCGCGGCTCGCGCCCGTCTCGGGGGCTCGCGCCCTCAGCCACGGCTCGCGCCCGTCTCTGGGGTTTGCGCTTTCAGCCGCGGCTCGCGCCCGTCTCGGGGGCTCGCGCCCTCAGCCACGGCTCGCGCCCGTCTCTGGGGTTCGCGCTTTTAGCCGCGGCTCGCGCCCGTCTCTGGAGTTCCTTTAAGCAGCGCTCTTAAACCCCTCTCCTCGCGCACCAGGAGACAAAGAGGGAAGAAAAAGTCTCTTGCCTCTTCGGCCGGTGCAGGCTTTTCCCCGAACTCCCTCCCGGCTAGTCGTGGTGCACTAACCCCTTCAGGCTATGTTCAAGCCGCCAACCCCAGTCCTCTCCCTGAGCTCCGTCCAAAACCAAAACCCGAGCCTCAGCTCGCAGCCCCGCCCGCCCCGGTGGGTGAGCAGCAAGCCTCTCGGGTTGGTGAGTGCTGGTCGGCACCGATCGTCTGTGCAGGAATCTCCCCGCTTTGCCCTCCGCACCCGTCGCTGTGCACTACTCCGCGGTCCCGAAACTCCCCCCTCTGCCTCCCGCAGTCTCCGCCCACGGAGGGGCTTCCTAGTGTGTGGAAACTTTTCCTCCTTCACAGCTCCCTCCCACTGGTGCAGGTGCCGTCCTTATTCTTTTGTCTCTGTTTTTTCTTTTGCCCTACCCAGTTACGTGGGGAGTTTCTTGCCTTTTGGGAGGTCTGAGGTCTTCTGCCAGCCTTCAGTAGGAGTTCTGTAGGAGTTGTTCCACGTGTGGATGTATTTCTGGTGTATCCGTGGGGAGGAAGGTGATCTCCGCGTCTTACTCTTCCGCCATCTTCAAGGTCCCCCCCATCTTTGTTTTTGAAGGGAAAACATGCACTTTTCATAGACTTACCAGCACTTTCCTGCACACATCATGCAGTGTAACATACATTACATTATGTGATGTTCCATCAATCTGACATGCTATCTCCTGCTTTTCTGTGTTTATGCACATGGATTTCACTGCCAGGAACATACTTTTGCTGCCTAGATAAATTTTCCTAACCCTCAAAGCTCACCTCATGTTTCATCCTTTCTGGACTACATTCCCTCACTTTCCAGTCTAATATAAACAGTCTTCTTGACTTATGTTCTCTTAACACCATCTCCCTTTGTATTTCAATCATTTAGTTCATTTTTCGGCCTTTATAATTGTTAGAAATTCCCTAATGCATTCTATCAGTTATTTCATTAATCTTCACTTCTAATATTGTTCTGGCATGCAGTAAGAACTAGGAAAAAATTTATTGAAGGAGTTAATGAACACACTTGAAACTCTTGAAACTTTGACCATAATCACTCTTAATACTGAAGTTCTCTTTATTTTTTCCTTCCTAGATCTTCCTTTTTATGCCATCAAAGTGCATTTTTTTCTTCCTACTTTCAGAAGTGTTTTCTCATGTCCCCTTCAATCTCATAACCTGAAACTACTCATCACTATCCCACAGCCTTGCCTTACATCTCACATTTTTTGTCTATTAATGCTGAGTTCTTTCCCTGGGAGATTGAAAGAGATGTTGCATAGGAATTAAGATTTTGTTACAAAATAAAGTAGCTAGGGCTTCCCTGGTGGTGCAGTGGTTGGGAGTCCGCCTGCCGATGCAGGGGACACGAGTTCGTGCCCCAGTCCGGGAAAATCCCACATGCTGCGGAGCGGCTGGGCCCGTGAGCCATGGCCGCTGAGCCTGCGCGTCCGGAGCCTGTGCTCCGCGGTGGGAGAGGCCACAACAGTGAGAGGCCCGCGTACCGTAAAAAAAAAAACAGGAGTCTCTTGTAAGTTATCAAAAAAAATTGTCAATTAGGAAATAAACATACAAAAAAAAATAAATAAAGTAGCTAGAATGATTCAAACAAGAGTCAGAAAGTCTATGAATATACTACTGAAAATTAAGGCATTAAAAACTTAAGAAAGTAGAGAATGGCAATTTTAACTTTGGCCATTACTATTTGAGGTAGTATGTTCTTAGATAAATAATTAAGGGTCAGCTATAATTCCATTTATTAAGGCCCAAACACAAACTAAGCTAGAAATGATGTAAAGATTAGAGACAGAAAAAATATGTCATGCAAGGTAAGTGTTTAGTTCAGTAATTTTGTATTTTACTGAGGAGGAAATATAGAAATCTTGATGTAAGAAAATAATATCAAGAAGGGAATATTCTCATATGAAAGAACCAAGCTTTCTTTTCAGTGGTACTTCTCTATGGCATTAAATTATTTATGTGTAGATTATATAACTGGTAGTAAATGTAGAGACGAAGAAACTTAATGTAAAGTGTCAGAAATGAATTGACCTCCAAGATTGATTTGAAATTCTATATTACCATATAGATTGGTAGGAAAATATGAATGACTTCATGTAAATTCTTTTAGATATACATCTATTATTAAAAAAAAAAGAGCTGTACTAGAAATGCCATCACATAAGCAAATAGTGATTATAGAACCTGATGATAATAAAATGAATAGAAAAAGAAAATTAGATGTTAAAGTAGGTTTATTTATCCAACACATTTTTATTTGGAAAAGGATGACAATTATGTCTGAGAATACATGAGTGAGAAATAAAAATATCAGTCACTTTTGATGTATACATTTTAATATAACATATCTTTAATATAAAATAATTCTTAAGAACCCTGCAACAAACATAAGAATCAAAACAGTACCAAAAGTAACAATAATCTTGAAGTCATTATGTGGTCTTCACCAATCCCACCTGCCTTTCCCTATGAGGAACCAACAGCCTGAAGTATTTGTTTATCATCCTTGTGATTTGCTTTAACAAAATTATCTTATAACATGTGGATATATATCAAAATATTCTTTATTTTTTCTTAATTTAAAAATATTGCTAAATTCATATTATAATATATGTAATCATTCATGGCTTCCTTTTGTTTCCACAACCTTTGTTGAGGGTATGTGTAGTTTATTTACTTTGTTTAATAAATAGAAAACTAATGTGTATCATTCCAGCTTTCTGCCAGGAAGCATTTACCACAAACTGACCTAGGGAGGAAGAACCCAAGAAGAGCACAACAGTCTCAGTGAGCTGAAAAGACAGAGAAAGGGTAGCAGAGAGGCTGAGGTGACTGAAATTTATAAGGCAGAATAACAGAAAGGGAAAGCAACACAGAGGATGATTTGTTCAAATCTACATTGGGATATCATTGAGTAACTGACCAAATAATAAGCAGTGTATGTATAGAGTGAGACTTCACACTCTAAGAAAAACTATTGGAGAAGAAAAACCACCAGGAAGCTGAAAAAATACTGGACATTGCACGAGTCAAAAGAAATGAAAACCCCAACCAATCAAAGTGATAAAATTTTATGAACAAAAATGGTTAATTCACCAGAGAACCTAAAAAAGACCAGACCTTAGGACAAGGGTTAACCTAGTCCTAAAATAAAGACTACTCTGAACACATCCTAACAAAGATTACAAACAATCCTCATAAGGATTAAGCTGAGCTACAAGTAAATTTGCATGTCAGAACAAAATCTACCAATTGTTAAGGAACAAATTAAAAAAATCAGGTACCTGACAATGTATAGGATGTAACAAATATTGCTAGAAATATGAAGAAACAAAAAAATGAACTGTAAACAGGAGAAAATCAGTCAAAAAACACAGAGAAATATCAGGTATTATACATTTACAAGGAACATTTTAAAACAGCTCTTACAAATATATTAATGACTAAATTTAAAAATTTACTTGTTTGGCTTAATATCAGGTTAGACACTGCAGAAGAATAGATGAATGAACTTGAAGATAGAGCAATAGAAACTATATAAAATATATAGAGAAAAAATATTGAATTATGCCTAAGAGATCTATGGAACAATCATTAAATTATCTACTGTATATGGAAGTTTAGTTCCAGAAGATAGTGATAGGCATACAAATATTTGAAGATTATAGTCAAAAGTTATCACATTATTGAAAAATATAACTCCACAGATATCCAAAGCTCAATGAAATGCAAGCAGTATAAGGCACACCATAATCTAATTGCTAAAAAATTATTAAAAGAAAAAATTTAAAGATAGTCTATCCAGAATTATTTTTCCAGTGAAAATATTCTTCCAACATGAAAGCAAAATAAAACCATGGTCAAGAAAAAACAAAACAAAACAAACAAAAATACAAATCCTAAATAACTTGTTGTAGTAGACAGCATTATAAGAAATGCTAAAGAACGTTTTTTAAGCTGAAGGAAAGCTAATATTATTTGGAAACTCCAATCCCCATAAATGAATGAAAAGCTAGAAATCACTTTTTTCTTTTTTAATGTGTGTAAATAGAAAATATATTTCCTCTTTATAATTTCTAAAATTTCTAATTTCTACTTTTTTCTCGAAAGTAAAAATAATAGCAATGTGGTGGATGGTTTATAAAGTATGTAGAAATAACGTATATGATAAAAATAGCACAAAATATGGGAAGGGAAACAAGTGAGCATAATATTGTCAGATACATATTCCAAGCTTTAGAACAACAATATATACATAAAAAGAACAAAGGGCTATAGCTAATGAATCAATAGAGGGCCTTAATGAAATAATAAAAAATAATAATAATAAGTAATTAAAGGAAAATAAGGAAAAGAAAGAGGTCAAAAAAGGAACAAAAAACTGATGAAGTAGAAAGAAAACTAGACTTCAAACCCAACCATAGATAACTGTGTTAAATGTAAATTCACTAAAACACACCAAAGGTGGACATTGTCAAACTGGATGAAAAATCAAGACCCTATAATACTATAATATACTGTCTACAAGAATCCCATTTTAAATGTGTTTATATCTGTCATCTATCTATCTATCTATCTATCTATCTATCATCTATCAAGAGTATATATGTTGAAAGCAAGAGGATAAAAAAGATATAAACATTACTCATAAGAAAGTTAAAGTTACTATCTTAATATCAGGTAGTATACTTTAGCACAAGGAATGTTACCTAATATGAAGATAGGCTCTTCATAATAATAAAAAGATTAATTTCTCAAGACGATATTAGAAATCTAAAATGTATATGCACCTAATAACAAAGCTTTAAAATATAAGAAGGAAAATTTGATATTAAAGAAGAAATTGACAAATCCCCAATTATAATTGGAAATTTTAACACTCTTCTCTGGTAACTTATAAATTACAAGAATAGCAGGATGGAAAATCAATAAAGTAACATTCTTCTCCAGTAATTTATCAATTACAAGAACAAAAAGACAGAAAATCAGTAAAGTACAGAAGACTTGAATACAATTATTAACCAACTTGACATAACTTATATTTAAAGAATACTACAGCCACTAACTATAGAACACACTTAAAAAATCTACTCATGGAACATTCACAAAGATTAACTATATGGTAGGTCATAAAAGAAGTATCACTCCTTATTACAGGACTGAAAATTTAGAGAGTATATTCTTTTTTAAAAAAAATTTATTGGAATATAATTGATTTACAATTTTGTGTTAGTTTCAGGTGTACCGCAAAATGAATCAGTTATACGTTTACATATATACTCTCTTTATTTAGATTCTTTTCCCCTATAGGCCATTACAGAGTATTGAGTAGAGTTCCCTGTGCTACACAGTAGGTTCTTATTAGTTATCTACTTTGTATATAGTAGTGTGTTTATGTCAGCCCCAGTCTCCCAATTTATCCTTCCCCCGCTTATCCTGTGGTAACCATAAGTTTGTTTTCTACATCTGTGATAATACTTCTGTTTTGTAAATAAGTTCATTTGCACCTTTTTTTTTTTTTTTAGATTCCACATATAAGTGATATCATGTCACACTGAGTGAAGTAAATCAGACACAGAAAGACAAATATCATATGATATCGTGTATATGTGGAATCTTTAACTGAAACAAAATTAAACTGTACATCAATAACAAAAGGATACTTGAAAAGTCACCAAAATATTTGGAAATTCAAGAAAACACAACTAAATAACCAAATTGTCAAAGAAGAAATCATGGGGGAAATTAGAAAATATTTTGAACTGAATAATAATGAAAACACAATGTGTGATATAGTTAAGGTAATGCTTAAGTGTAAATTTGTATGTTTAAAAAAGGGAAAATTTGAAAATCAATGGTCTAAACTTCCACCTTAAACAATTAGAAATGTGAATCACTTTAAAATCAAAGTTAATACAAGGAAAGAAAGATTAAATAGCAGATATCAATGAAATTGAATATGGACAGACAATGGGAAAAAATGGAATATCAATATATTGAAATATCAATATAATTGATAAACATAAAAAAGAAGAGATAAAATTCAAATTATCAATATCAAGTAGGAAAGAGGAAACTTCACTATATCTCTACTCTAAAGCATTAAATGACAGGAAGGGAATGTTTAACACTTAATTTTACAATTAAACTAAATAAACTCCTTAAAGGACATAATTTGCATAATTGGCAAAAGAAGAAATAGAAAAAACTGAATTATCCCATATCTATTAATGAAATTGAATTTGTAATTAAAAACCTCCCCACTGCAAAAACTTTAGAATAGGAGAGCTTCACTGATGTATTTTGTCAGGCACATAAGGAAGAAATGGTACCATATGGCCAAGTGAGGTTTACCTCAGGAATACAGAAATTGTTTAACTTTTAAGAATCAATTAATGTGAGCTTCTTTGGTGGGGCAGTGGTAAAGAATCCGCCTGCCAATGTAGGGGACATGGGTTCGAGCCCTTGTCTGGGAAGATCCCACATGCTGTGGAGCAACTAAGCCTGTGTGCCACAGTTAACAGCCTGTGCTCTAGAGCCCGTGAGCCACAACTACTGAAGCCCGTGTGCCTAGAGCCTGTGCTCCGCAACAAGAGGAGCCACCACAGTGAGAAGGCCATGCATCACAATGACGAGTAGCCCCTGCTCGCCACAACTAGAGAAAGCCTGCACGCAGCAATGAAGACCCAATGCAGCCATAAATAAATAAATAAATAAATAAATAAATAAACTTAATAATCAATTAATGCAACTTGTCACATGAATAAAACAAAAGAGAATAATCTTACATTCATGTTTGTTAGGGCAGAAAAAGCATATGACAAAATTCAACATACTTAATGAAATGCTTAACAATGTAGGATTAAAGGGAAGCTTCCTCAGCCAGAAAAAGGGTATCTAAATATATATATATATATATATATATATATATATATATATATATATATATATATATTCAACATCATACTAAATGGTAAAAACTAAAATAGCCTCATTTCTTTTTTTCTCTAACTACTTATGTCCAGCATTTAATGGGAAAGGATCCTAGATAGTAAAATAAGCCCTAAAAAGAAATAAAATGTCTTAGAGACAGGAAAGGAAGAAGTAAAACAGTCTCTGCAGATGCTGTAGATCTGTATGTGTACTATGTTGAGAATCTACCAAAAAGTACTAAAGTTAATATTTAGGGATAAACTATACAAAATATACACACGACTTGTACACTGAGAAATCACATAATATTGCTGAGAGAAATGAAAGAATATCTAAATAACTGAAGAGATATATCATGTTTATGGATTACAACACTCAGTAGTGTTCAGATGTCAATCTTCCCAAACTCACATATGAATTCAACATAATTCAGTCAAAATCCCAGGAAACTTAAATTAGCTAGCTACTTTTAAATTTTACATTAAAATTCAAAGAATATAGAATAGCCAGAATAATTTGGTAAAAAAAAGAATGAACATAAAAGACTTAACACACTTGATTTCAAGATTTTCTCTAAAAGCAGTAGTAATCAGGAAAGTGAGGAACTGGCATAAGTCAGGTTTACAGATTAAGGAAAGAGAAGAGAGTCCATAAATAGACCCACACATATAAGATTAGTTTGTCACAAAAATGCCAAGTAACTCAATGGGGAAAGAATACTATTTTGAGCAAACAGTACTGCAACATGTGGATATTCATATTGAATAAAATTTAAAAGATTGACAATACCTAGTATTTTTCAAGGATGTAAAACAGCTGGAAATTTTATACATTTCTGGTGGAAGTATAAAATTATATAGTTATTATGGTAAATAGTCTGGCAGTTTTTTATACAGTTAAACATTTACCTTATCATATAACATAGAAATTGTACTCCTAGTTACTTACCCAAGAGACATAAAAATGTGCCCACCAAAAACTTGTACATGAATGTACAAAGCGTTTTTATTCATAATTGCTTAAAACTGAAAACAACCCAAATGTCCAATAGTCAAGGCTGGCTAAACAAATTGTGGCTTATCCATGTATTAAAATACTACTCAACCATTAAAAGAAATGACCTATTGATCCACACAACAACATAGATTAATCTCACAAATCTTATGTTGAGAGAAAAAGCCAGACTAAAAAGGGTACAGACTGTATGATCCAATTTACATTACAGACTAAAAAAGACAAAGTCTTAAATTATGGAAGTCAGATAATTGATCACCTGGGACAAGGGTGAGGGTGATAGGGAAGGGGCATAAGGAAACTTCTGGGGGTGAAAGAAATATTCTACATCCTGTTAACTTAAGGTGATGGTTGAATAGGCATGTACATTTGTCAAGACTCTTCAAACTGTACACTTAAATAGATTTATTTTATTTTTGGTAAATTTTATCTTAAAAAAGGTTTATTTTTAAATGCCAGTATAAAAAATAGTGTACATTATTCTTTGTGGACGTGTTCAAGAGTTTCTCTGGGGATTGTAATTAGTAATTCCATTCCATCTCATTAGTGATCTTCCAGATCATAGAGTATGTAATTATTCTCACTTATAAGATGATTCCAATAGTTTTCCAAAGTTGTTGTACAAATATAAAACCCTACCATGTGTATAAGACTTCTTATTGATTGACATCCATGTCTACAATTACCAGGTTTTTCAAAGTACTACATTTTGCAAATCTGTTAGGCATGAAATAAAATTTCATTGTAATCTAAATTTGCATTTCCCTGATTATTAATAAGATTCAATGTGCTGTCATATGTTTCTTGATAATTTATGTTTTTTTCTTTTGTCTTTTTCTCATTTTTATGAGTTGTTTTCTTATACATTTGTAAGAGTTCTTTAATCTGTAGGCTTTGTCAGTTATTTGTGTGGCAAGTAACTCCTCCACAGTTGTGTTCTTTTAATAAAAATAAATTGTTAATATTAACGCAGTCAAATGTATAAATACTTTTATGGGTAGCAATGTTTTATATATTGCTTTAAAAGCTAATTCCTCCCTACAACAAAGACATAAAAGCATTTTATATATACCTATTTCTGCAAGAGTTATCATTGACATTAACATCTATCCAGCAGACCCAGGAAAAGTGAAAATGGAGGATCATGTGGAAATTTCATTCCTGGATCACGTTTGGTACATTGTTCTTTCCGTTTTCTATTGACCAGAACTCAATCCCATGCCCCTACCTAAGGGATGCTGGAAAAATGAGGCGTAATTTTGTGTCCAGAGAAAAAGGAAAATGTGTTTTTTGAACACTTAGTTAATCTATTCTCCTGAAGAATATTTTGGTTCTTCCAACACATTGAATGCACTCGTTCCTTTTCCCAAGGGAGACAAACCAAATCTCATCTGGCCTCTGCATCCAGTCAAGTCCAAGATTTCCAGATCTCCATCAGGTCTAGATATGGATCATCTTGATTCTGTAACATATGTACTTAAAAGATAAGTTCATTATCCACAGAAAAAAAATATTCCACTCAGAAAAGAGATGAACAGGAGTCCCAAACTACTCACTGCTCCATCACAAATATGAAATTCTCCTGTAAGATCATTCATTGTAAAGCTTTTCTCTCTTGTGTGTGTGGGAGGAATGAGAGAGTTCTTAATTAGACACTGATATTACTCTTTGTAAGAAATTACCTTGTCTATCCTCCAGGGTATCTTGACTTCCCTCTCTGACATTTTTCTTTTTTTTTTTTTTTTCTATTTCATGGCCACAGTTGAAATGTGTATTGAGGAGTATACCCTCCTTGGCGGCTGTACAGATTTTGTAACTCAAATTCCTGTTGATCTACATTTGGAGGCTTAAATTTTGTTTTAAGGCTCAAATGCTCAAAGATTTGTTGCTGTTTTAAACTGAGACACTTGGTTTCTTTGGCAATGAAGTCATCTCTAAATCTAATTGGCTTCTGACTTGTTTGCTTCCACTCAATTCCATGTACTAATAACTTCATTGAAAATTATTCAATAAATAGTATTTGAATTTAACAATAGCTATCTAAAATCTAATTTTAAAACATTTATCAAAAATAAAATATACCTTCTTTTTCCAAAGGACATATAACTTCCACAATAATTCATTCTATATTTAGCTACAAAGGTTAATTTAACAAGTTCCAAAAAGCAGAAACTACAAGTCACGATCTCTACATGTCAAAATATATGGCATGTGGTTACCTCTGATATCAGAGGTAAAAGCAGTCATACTTTTATTATTAACCATAACAAATAACTATATCACACCTCCAGCTAAAAAAATGAGAGTACAATAATAAATGTGCTAATCAAGAAACAAGAATAAGGAAATAAAAAATAGAAACTCTAAAACACACACCAAAAACTTAAAAATTCAAAATGTTTTTTTAAAGATGAGTAAAAGAGACAAACATTTGACAAAACTAATCATTGTCACTAACATTTATTGGGTACTCACTACTTACAATGTATTTTGCTAAGCAGTTTATAAGAACTTAGCTCACTTAATGCTCAAAGTCATGTTATGAAACTTATTCATTCATTTACTTCATAAACATTTATTAAGTACCAACTATGTGCCCAGCACTCTATGAGACACTGTGGACATACTGCTGAACAAGAGAAATGATGTCTCTGCCCTCAAGATATTTGCATTCTGAAAGAACAAGTAAATATCCTCATTTTACAGTTGGGGAAACCAGATCATAGAACCTAGATAACATTCTTAAGGTTACATAGCATCTTTGTGTTTGAATTTTATTGTATTCCCTGGTATATCGTGCCCCTAACCAATACCGAATGCTAAAAAGGGGAGGGGGAGATTGAGAAAGCACATACTCAAACCATTAAAATTGTAAATACAAATTTTAAAAAAGATACAAATATTATCACCATATTATTGCAAACATTTTTTTTTCACCTATTTGCTCTGTGCCAGGTAGTACTTTAAATCATTAAATGTTTATAATTCCCCTCTGAACTACGTATTATTATTTCTACCATATTTTACATTTTGGGTAGCTGAAGAAATGAAATTAGATATTAAAAAACTTGTAGTTGCATACAAATCAAAACTACAATGAGGTATCACCTCATGCTGGTCAGAATGGCCATTATCAAAAAAGCTAGAAATAATAAATGCTGGAAAGGGAATGGTGAAAAGGGATCCCTCGTACACTGTTGGTGGGAATGTAAATTGATACAACCATGATGGAAAACAGTATGGAGGTTCCTTAAAAAACTAAAACTAGAACTACCATATGACCCAGAAATCCCACTACTTGGTATATACCCTGAGAAAACCATAATTCAAAAAGAGGTATGCACCACAATGTTCATTGCAGCACTATTTACAATAGCCAGGACATGGAACCAACTTAAATGTCCATTGACAGATGAATGGATAAAGAAGATGTGGCACATATATACAATGGAATATTACTCAGCTGTAAAAAGAAATGAAATTGAGTAATTTGTAGTGAGGTGAATGGACCTAGAGTCTGTCATACAGAGTAAAGTAAGTCAGAAAGAGAAAAACAAATACTGTATGCTAACACACATATATGGAATCAAAAAAAAAAAAAAATGGTACTGATGAACCTAGTTGCAGGCCAGGAATAAAGAGGTAGACATAGAGAATGGGATTGATGACATGGGGTGGGAGGGTGAAGCTGGAATGAAGTGAGAGTAGCATCAACATATAAACACTACCGAATGTAAAATAGTTAGCTACTGGGAAGCAGCAGCATAGCACAGGGAGATCAGCTTGGTGCTTTGTCATGATGTAGGGGCTGGGATGGGGAGGATGGGAGGGAGGCTCAAGAGGGAAGGGATATGGGGACATGTGTATGCATATGGCTGATTCACTTTGTTATGCAACAGAAACTAACACAGTATTGTGAAGAAATTATACTCCAGTAAAGGTCTATTTAAAAAAAAAAAAAAAAAAACTTGTAGTTGCAGAGCTGTATTTATCCTGGGAAGTCTGGATGTAGAATACAGGCTTAACTACTACTAAAACATGTGACCACTTATGATGGAAGACTTTTTTAAACCTTTAAACAATTGGCATTTATATAACTCACTGCTAAAACATTGAAATTATGGATGAAATACTTGATTTTCTAGGGAAACATGAATCGCCAAAGTTGACACAAGCAAAAATTTATATACAAATAATTAAAGAAAACATGGAAGAAATTGAAAACACCTTCAAAAAACTAACTCTGCTGATGGTTGGCAGGTGCAGGTGAATTTTTATGAGTCCTATCAGTGTTCTAAGGAACATATAATTTCTCTACTATTTAAGCTATCAGAATAGGAGATATGAATGTTCTGGCATGTTTACCAAGCTATCACCCATCACTATGATACCAAATCTGTCAATGCTAGCTTGTAAACAAAGCAACCACCAACTCACTAACAAATATGCACACATGCAAACCAACAAACCTAATGAGCACAGACAATCTCACCTTTGAATAAAGATGCAAAAATCTTAAATTTTAAAATATATCAAATCCATTCTTGTACACATTAAAAGAATGATATATCAGGCCAATGCAAGTGTTATTTGAAAATGCAAGGTTCAGTTTTCCTGGATATTGAAGCAAAAATTGTCAACTCTAGTACAGCAATTTCAAGTCTATATTTTATTCCTAAGAAACAATTAAGAAAAGTGTTTAAAAATAAACAGGGTGTTTATCATAGCATTGTTTATAATAGTGAATATTGTTATTGCTCCAGTCAGGAAAATTAGTGGAAAATATCCTACATTTAGCAATTACAATCCATCGTAAAATGTTACAAAACATCCAAGTAGCATACAAAAAGCACTTTGATGTTTAAAAGAAAAAAAATCCCAGCCGACTGCACAAATAAGGGAAGACTTTACTGAAGAGGAGGCATTTAGAATGCATCTCAAATAATTAGTAGCATTTTAACAGATATGACTGGGAACACACAAAGTTGTGTTTCTGGATCAGGAGATATGGAAGGAAGTAGTGAGAAATCGAAAACTGTGAAGCCCAAAACAGATTTAAGCATGTGAGAACCAATTATACAACAAAGGCAACATTCCAAAAATTGTCGGAAAAGGAGTTTTAAGGGTGCTAAAATAATTAGTTGCACTTCCTATTTCACATCAAAAACATGAATATAGTCCAGATGGATTAAAGATCCAACTGCTAAAAAATAATTTTTACAAAATGCTACCAGAAACTCTGAAGGAAATATGGACATAAACTTGGGTTTACAGATAATTTTACAAGAAAACAAAAATTCAGAAGTTATGAAGGAAACTACAAATATGTTTGTTTCTCCCCAAAATATTTATAAGCTTGTATCACAGATACCATCATAGACTATCAATACACTGAGAAAGAATTTTTCTGAGAAACAAAGTCATAATAGCCCTAATACACAAAGAACTCTAAGAAATTAAACAATGCAAACAGGCAAATAGAAAAGTGAAAGAAATAATTGAAAAATAATATAAGCAAACAATTCACAGAAAAGCAGATTCAAACAGTCAATATAATTATGAAAAGATGTTCAACTTTCTTAGAGTCCAGAGAGATTTTAACAGAATGCCACTTTTAACCTTTCAATGCTGACAAAAATTAAACAGATTGATCACATAATGCGGTGGCAAAGATATGGGAAAACAGTCTAATATATTACTTATACTTAGAAAACAGTCTAATGTATTACTTAACAGAATGCCACTTTTAACCTTTCAATGCTGACAAAAATTAAACAGATTGATCACATAATGCGGTGGCAAAGATATGGGAAAACAGTCTAATATATTACTTATACGTGTGGAAACTGCTACTATATTATTGGAAAACAATCTGGCAGTACTTATTAAAATTAAAAATGTGCACGCCCTTTGATCTATCAATTCCACTTTTGTGAATGCTGTAGAAACTGAAAAGCAATGGTATATGATATATGTACAAGGTTGCTTATAGAAATATTATTTCTTAGTAGTCAAAAAAGAAAAAAAAATGAAAAAGGTTGGGACTATGCTGAATGTCTAACTATAGGGGATGGTTGATTAAATTCTGATACATCTATACAAGGGAATAATATGCAGCTATTAGCCAGAATAAGTCAGGAGTTGGTCTTGGATTTGATATTTTATTAATAAAATAACTCATCATATGTGTTTATATATGCATCACTGCGACAAGGTGGGAAATTACTTGCTAACTGTATTTCTTTTTGCAGAAAGGAGATACTTGAAGGGATGGGAGCAAAAAAAGTTCTTAATTCACTTTTCCTGACTCTTTTGTTCAACGTTTGTAATAAGCATATATTATTTTGTAATTTATCCAAGTTACTTTTGCCATTTAAACAAATTTACAAAGTTAAAAAAATAAAGTATAATATATATATGAATATATATATATATATATATATATATGTAAAATAGAGTCTCTGAATTGCTTTTCTGAAATACGAAAGAAAAGGAAACTATCCTCCTTGTAATCTAACTACTTACCAGACGATCCACATGGAAAGTGAAGTACATCAACCAGCACACCGTCCTTAATTGTGATGACACTTTATTGCACTCAGCCTATTAAGTGCTTAAATTACCAGATAACAAAATCTATGTTCTTAATAGTGGAAAGTGTATTAATGGTATTTTCCTTCTTTATTGTAGCCCAGTTCCAACAATCACATGGGTGAAGGTTAATGGTTATATTCCTGGTAAAGCACGTCTGCGTAAATCTCAGGCAGTACTGGAAATACCCAATGTGCAGCTGGACGATGCAGGCATGTATGAATGCCGAGCTGAAAACTCACGTGGAAAAAATTCCTTTCGTGGACAATTACAAGTATACAGTAAGTGTTTTCAGCAAAAATGGATGCTCTAGTCCCAAGTCAAACTGAAAATACAAACTAATTTGAACTAAATATTGCTTGTTAGCTACATTAGAAAATGAGTAATAATTTATAATCATGTTTCTTTTACATGGCAAAGCATCAGGTAAAATTACCCTACACACAGAAATGCTTTAAATTAAAAATGAATGGGAATTATAAGTTTCTTTGTACAACATAAAGAATTGATAACCTTAAAAATGAGATACATTCCCAGCACCAAAGCCATCCTCTAAGTTACAAATCTTGTAACCTTTATTAACTTATTCTGCCCTTGGCCTGAATCAGAAGTCACAATTAATGCCCATGAACCAAATCCTACTTGTCTTTTTTTCCTTGTAAATTTATTGGAACGCAGCCTCACCCCTTTGTTTACATATTTCCTAGGTCAGATGTTACACTGACAAGGCAGAATTAAGTAATTGAGACTGAGATCAGCTGACTTGCAAAGCCTCAAATATTTGCTATCTCATCCTTTACAGGCAAAATTTGCTGCCCCTACTCTAAATTAATGCATCTGTATAATAAATAAACTTCACAGCCTACAAGTGTTTATATTGTCCAAAAATTTCAGAGATAACAAGTTATTTGTAAAATTGGGGAAATCTACTTCAAAAATATGTACAATATCATCTTTACTTCTATGAATCACAAATTGTACTTTTCATATTTACTACTTTTCATATTTGCTTTTATAATGTACATTATACATAAAGGGTAAGTGATAATACTCGTATTTCTCAGATGAGGACACTAAAAAACAGAGGAAAACTATAATGCAGAGCACTGATACAAGCAAATACAGATGTTTCCAATATGAAATTAAACAAATTTCATATTCAACTGAATCAGCCAGCAGCTATAACTGTCACTGTTTCTCAAGATCAGTTCTTCTAAAAAACTGAATGTTCTTCACAGGGACTTTAAAAAGTATTTTGAAATATTAATATCTGAATTCAACCAGTTTTCCTTTTCTTATTTGTAACAACTCCTTTAGAAATTGAGCATTCCAACAAACTTGACTATGCCATGCACATTTTGTTCATTCACTCATTAATTCAACTAATGTTTATTTAGTGGCTATTACTGCACTACATGCTAGTAATAGAGATTTGAAGGAACTCTTGGTCCACTAGATAAGATGAAAAGCAAGCTCCACATAGGGCAGAGCATGCTATCTGCTGTGATGAAAGCATGTGCAAAGGACTATGGGAGCGCAGGGTCCACTGCATTCTACTGGGATGATTCAGGAAAGCATTCCAGAGAATTTGTACTTTAAGGGATATCCCACCCACCAGTGGTCTGGCAGCCAGCTGGGTCAGGACCCAGCCCCTACCATCAGCAGGCTGGCCCCAGTCCAAGGACCTCTGAGGGCCACATAACCAGCTACCAACCAGTGGTTCAGTGCCAGCCTTGTGTCACCAGGCCATGAAGCCAGCCATGCTGGGACCCAGGCACTCACTCCAGCAGGCCAGCAGCCACTGTATTAGGTAGGGCCAGACAGCAAATGAGGCAGAAATAAATTAAATAGAGGCTAGAAAACAATTTTTAAAAATCAATGAAACTAAGAGCTGGTATTTTGAACAGATAAACAAAGTTGATAAACCTTTAGCTAGACTCATCAAGAAAAAAGGGATCCCATATAAATTAAATCAGAAATGAAAGAGAAGTTACAGCCAACACCACAGTAATACAAAGGATCATAAGAGATTACTACAAAAATTATATTCCAATAAAATGGACAATGTAGAAGAAACATAAATTTCTGGAAATGTCCAATCTCCTAAGAATGAAGCAGGAAGAAATAGAAAATATGAACAGACAAATTTCTGGTAATGAAATTGAATCAACCATTTAAAAAAAAAAAAAAGAAAGCTTCCACAAAACAAAAGTCCAGTACCAGATGGCCTCACATGTGAAGTCTATCAAAAATTTAAAGAAGAGTTAACATTTATCTTTCTCAAACTATTCCAAAAATTTGCAGAGAAAGAAATGCTTCTGAATTCATTCTTCAAGGCCAATATCACCCTGATACCAAAACCAGACAAAGATATCACACACATACACAAAATTTTAGGCTAATATCATTGATGAACATAGGTGTACATATCGTCAACAAAAAATTAGCAAATCGAATTCAACAATACATTAAAAGGATCATACACTATGATCCACTGGGACTTATCCCAGGGATGCAAGGATGGTTCAACATCCACAAATCAATCAATATGATATACCACCTTAACAAATTAAACAATAAAACTCAAATGATCATCTCAATAGAAAAAACTTTTGACAAAATTCAACATGCATTTATGATGAAAACTCAACAAAGTGGGTATAGAGGGAACATACCTCAACATGATATAGGCTGTATATGACAATCACACAGCTGACACCATACTCAATGTGGAAAGCTGAAAGTATTTTCTGTCAGATCGGGAACAGGACAATGATGCCTACTCTTGCCATTTTTATTCAAAATAGTGTTGGAAGTCCTAACCACAGCAATCAGACAAGAAAAAGAAATCCAAATTGGAAAAGAAGTAAAACTTTGCAAAAGACAGGATACTTTATAGATAAAATCCTAAAGACACCACTCCAAAACTATTACAGCTCATCAATGAATTCAATAAAATTGCAAGATACAAAATTAATATACAGAAATCTGTTGCATTTCTAAATAAAAACTAACTGCAAACTCTCAGAAAGAAAAATTATGAAAACAATCCCATTTATCATCACATCAAAAAGAGTCAAATACCTAGGAATAAATCTAACTAAGGATGTAAAAGACCTATACGTGGAACATTATAAGACACTGATGAAAGAAATTGAACATAACACAAACAAATGGAAAAGTATAACATGCTCAAA
The DNA here is from genome assembly GCF_008692025.1 of Phocoena sinus. Classification (NCBI taxonomy): domain Eukaryota; kingdom Metazoa; phylum Chordata; class Mammalia; order Artiodactyla; family Phocoenidae; genus Phocoena; species Phocoena sinus. The sequence goes on along the minus strand of NC_045770.1, from coordinate 33,867,918 downwards.
GTTTGAAATAATTAATATTGTTAAAATGACCATACTACCCAAGGCAATCTACAGATTCAATGCAACCCCTATCAAAATATCAAAGGCATTTTTTAAAGAGCTAGAACAAATAATTCTAAAATTTGTATGAAAACACAAAAGACCCCAAACAGCAAAAGCAATCTTGAGAAAGAAGAACCAAGCTGGCAGTATCACAATCCTTGATTTCAAACTATACTACAAAGCTCCAGTAATCAAAACACTACAGTACTGGCACAAAAACACACACCTAGATCAATGGAACAGAATAGAGAGCCCAGAAGTGAACCCACATGTATATGGTCAATTAATCTATGACAAAGGAGGCAAGACTATAAATTGAGGAAAAGACATCCTCTTCAATAAAGGGTGTTGGAAAAATTGGACAGCCACATGAGAAAGAATCCAACTGAACTATTTTCTCACACCATACACAAAAATAAACTCAAAATTAATTAAAGGTGTAAATGTAAGACCTGAAACCATAAAACTCCTAGAAGAAAACATACACAGTATGATCTTTGACATGTCTTAGCAATTTTTTTGGATAAGTCTCTTCAGGCAAGGGAAACAAAAGCAATTTTAAAAATGGAACTAAATTGGGCTTCCCTGGTGGCACAGTGGTTGAGAGTCCACCTGCCGATGCACGGGACATGGGTTCGTGCCCCAGTCCAGGAAGATCCCACATGCTGCAGAGCAGCTAGGCCCGTGAGCCATGGCCGCCGAGCCTGCGTGTCCGGAGCCTGTGCTCTGCAACAGGAGAGGCCACAACAGTGAGAGGCCCATGTACCGCAAAAAAAAAAAAAAAAAAAAAAAGAACTAAATCAAACTAAAAAGCCTTTGCACAGTAAAGGAAACTATCAGAAAGGTTGCCAACTGAGTAGGTTATTTGCAAATGATACATCTGATAAGGAGGTATAAACCAAAATATACAAAGAACCCATACAATTCAACATCAAAGAAACAAACAACTCAGTTAAAAAATGGGCAGAGGACCTGAATAGACACTTTTTCAAAGAAGATATGTGTATAGCCAACAGGCACGTGAAAAGATGTTCAGCATCTCTAGTCATCGGGGAAATGCAAATCAAACCAACAATGAGCATCACCTCAGACCTGTCAGAGTGGCTATTATCAAAAAAAACCCAAATAATTGTTGGTAAAGATGTGGAGAAAAGGGAACCCTCATGCACTGTTGGTGGGAATATAAATTGCTGTAGCCACTGTGGAAAACGGTATGGAGGTTCCTCAAAAAATTAAAAAATAAAACTACCATATGATTCAACAATTCCACTCCTGGGTATTTATTCAAAGAAATGTAAACAATAATTTGAAAATAAATATGCACCCCTATGTTTATTGCAGCATTATTTATAATAGCCAAGGTATGGAAGCAATCTAAATACTCATTTATAGATTAATGGATAAAAATGATGTGAGATTATATATATATATAGAAAAGATGGACTAATAGCCTAAAAAAAAAAGAATGAAATCTTGCCAACTGCAACAACAAGGGTAGACCTAGAGGGTATTATGCTAAGGGAAATACGTCATAGAAAGACAAGTAGCATATGATTTCACTTATATGTGGAATCCAAAAAACAAAATAAATGAACAGACATAAAACAGAAACAGAGTCATAGGTACAGAGAACAAACAGGTGGTTGCCAGAGGGAAGAGGGGTGGAGGAATGAAAGAAATAGATGAGGGAGATTAAGAGGTACAAACTTAAAAAAAAATATTTGACAATGGAGGAAAGACACTTTAACCATATCTTACAGATTTCATACAATTGCATTGTCATCTTTCTGATAAAGAAATTTTTCTCTGTTGTAATTTTGAAAGCTTATATATTTACATATATATTTATAATGCACTAGAATGCTAGTAAATATAGAACAATTTTATAGCAAATGAAATTTGAATTTACAAATTATTTTCTCAAAGCTATTCAGGTTCTATCAGAAAAGAAAAAGCAAAGCAGTTATTCAATAAACTGACATGTTTTATTACTTCAATCCATGCTAAAGCTGCTTTAGTATTTGGAAGAAGTGATACCTCTAAGACTTCTTACTAAACAAGTTCCAGTGCTCTCCATGGGGAGAGTCTAGACACTTACTGCAAAATAGGTAAAACAACAAGATTTGCTTCACTTAGATTATCAGAACATTATCATTGCTATGTTTTTTTACACAGGAAATAGAGTGCTGTGTGTAATGTAATGCTGTGTTTCTTCCAAACACCAATAGTTAATGCATAAGAATTTGTGAATATTCCATATGAATTTTGAGCTTGGTGAAGTATTTGAGAAATGAAATCACCCTTATTTAATGCTTAAACTCTTACAGCATACCCACACTGGGTAGCAAAACTGAATGATACTCAGTTAGACAGCGGGAGCCCTCTCCGATGGGAATGTAAGGCTACTGGAAAACCCAGACCTACATACCGTTGGCTGAAGAATGGAGTACCCCTCTTGCTTCAGGTACTGTTGGTAACCTTAGCCTGTTTGAGTGTAATTTTAGAAGGATTTCACAAAGGATAAGCTATCTTGCTTTAGTCTTATTGAAAGCCATTTCTTACGTATCCCTTATATTTGGAATTAGAAAAATAACATATATAAACAAGATTTTCTTTTAATTTTAATTGCCTTATTACTTTCTTGAGTAATATAGCACTTCTTTAAACATTATTCTATCCTATAAATTCATTCAAAAATATCAATGATTATCATAGATGTATTGCCATTTCCAGCAGACTTTTAGACATCATCTAGTTTATTGCTGTCACTTTGCAGATGATGGAGTTATCTCCAAGAAGTAAAGTGACTTGCCCAAGATCATATATCTAGTAAGAGGTGAGACTGAAAGAGAATCCTGGTCTTCTGTGTCCTGGGCACATTCTTCACAACATCCTGCTACATATTGAAAAGTTTATTTTTAGTAAATCTATTGCATTCTTTTATTTTACTTTTTATTTTTTAACATCTTTATTGGAGTATAATTGCTTTACAATGGTGTGTTAGTTTCTGCTGCATAACAAAGTGAATCAGCTATACATTTACATATATCCCCATATCCTCCTTCTTGTGTCTCCCTCCCACCCTCCCTATCCCACCCCTCTAGGTGGTCACAAAGCACCGAGCTGATCTCCCTGTGCTATGCAGCTGCTTCCCACTAGCTATCTATTTTACATTTGGTAGTGTATATATGTCCATGCCACTCTCTCACTTCATCCCAGCTTACCCTTCCCATTCCCGTGTCCTCAAAACAACTTAATACCTACTGAATTTGAGAATAAATCGATTACTATTTAAAATAAGAATAATTGTTATAATTTCAGCTCTTTCCCTTGTTGTGGCCTTTCCAGGAAGGAGGACAAAACGGGAATAGTTCACTATTTATGGACAAAAGAGAGAGAAAGTTTGAAATTCCAAACACAGCTTCTGCCCAGGTCCTGTCATTACCAAAGGATCTCGTCTGACATTTGCCTCTTTGGGCTTTGGTTTGCTCTTTTGTAAAATGAAGAGATTGGATCAGATCATCCCCACAGTCCCATTGAGCTCCAATATTCCCTTATTCTAAAACCAGTTAGTCCAAAACAGAACACAGTTACGCAAAAAGACAGACACAAATAAAAAGAACAAAGAGATTCTTGTGATGACCTGGTCTGTATTTAACCTTGATCCCATGTATATACAGTCTCGATCCTTTTACCATTTGAACTCCTGCTTCTCCTTTGTAAAATGAATTCAAATAAAAGCAGTATCAGCTGATTGTATTTCATAAGCTTAACTAGTATACCAAACAAAAGCAGCTTATTTTAAAAACATAACCAAAAGTAAAACTCATAAGTATAACTACAGGAAAATATAGTAATAATTAGGTTTCTGACTGAGAAATAGTTGTATTTTACATAAGATGTTATATTAGAATAATGAACAGAAGATTTGTGTTCCTAAGTTGTCAAATAATGTTCAATTGCATTAATCAGAGGCTTTTCTGTCTTGATCTAGGAGAGAGTAACTGTAAAATCTCTATGATTTGTTCACTGTCTATATCTATTTTTTTTTATTCCATTACAGAGTAGGGTTGAGATGGTTAATGGAGTATTGATGATCCGCAATGTGAATCAATCAGATGCTGGAATGTATCAGTGTTTGGCTGAAAATAAATATGGAGCCATTTATGGGAGTGCTGAGCTGAAGATTCTAGGTATGCAATTTCTAAGTAAATAAAGAGGAAAAAAATGTTGCTTCTTTTCATGCTCTAATTCTTACTATACTGAAGGTTTATGATGTGATCGTGAAAACCTATTTTATGGTTTGAAAAGAAATACTATGTCTTGCTGATATGTATTTTTTAAGCTTGAGGAGACAAGTATACATGGTGTACAGTTTATCCCATAACTTTCTATAAGATTTTCTCTAATTTTAGTTTTAACCCTAACAGGTTTATACAATATGTCTTTTCTATGGCATTAAAAAAAATCATATAAGAAAAATATGTTAACTTTCAAGGAAGAATGCTTTAAGGGTAGGGAATCAGAATGTAGGTTTTCAACACAGCAGCGCTTAATATTCTCCCAAGCAGCTCCTACCTACCAGTAGGAGTGTGGCTCCTGCAAGGTGGGACTCCTAAGTAAATCGCCCTCTCTTGAAGTGTCATCAACCGTTGTCACCCTTCCAGGTTGATGAAAGCCTTTCTGAAGCCAGGCCAACAAGCTCCTAGTGTTACACTCTTGAGAATATAACCACAACACAAGCACTACTTCACTCTTTACTACAAGAAAAATTCAGTCCAGGGGAATAAGCTACCCTGATTGAACATGGTTCAGTTTCTGGAATGGATTTTACTTTTTCCTACTCGCATGATTCTCTAAGCTTTTGTTCTGGGATGATTATAATACAAAGAGGGAGACTTAGATGGTCTTAGTGCACCATCTCCCAAACGTGGCAGGAGCCTAAGTGTGCTTTGTACTTTCCACTGACTCAAAGCAGAACATTAACAGAAACACCCAAGATCTCTGGAACCTGAAAAGGCACCATTCACATATCAGCTGTGTGATAAATCAAAAACCATAAATCAAATTGAATAATGAATGTTTACATTTGAAATTTCTTCATATTATCACAAATCCATCCAAAATAGATATAGGAGTCCACGTTTCAATGTCGTACATACTAACCAATCAAATATTAATGTACTTTCCTGTCAGCTCATACTCCAACATTTCTGAATTAAAAAGCTGATTCAGCTTTCACCTAGTTAATGTTTAATCCAGAAACACTCTCAAATGTGTCCCTTTCTCATTCACTAGACATATTTTCAAAATTATGTTTAATAAGGTATATTCCCAGCAGGCAACCAAAAATATCACCTGCAATCTTCCTATAAATTCCTTAACTTTTCTTTCAATTTTTTAATCCATCTCAATTGGTACCTTTTTTGTGTGTGTTGCATCTTTTAATGTTGTGTGCCATGCATTATACCGATATGTGATGGACATAAAAAACATGAAATATTCATTAAATTGTCATATTAGCATAAATAAATGTCTCAGATACAGTAAACTTGTATACATATTTCCAGTTTCTCTTTAAGATTCAAAGGTGACTTTTTTTTAAATTTGTTTTTGTCTCTCTGTCACGTGTTGTTTTAGTCCAGCATTCTCAACCACCGCTACCTACTGGAATTTCCTGGGAAGTTTAATCAAAACTGTCTTATAATGATCAGGCCTAGATGAATAATTGCAAACAATGAAATAAAATTTTAATTGAAATTTAAATAATTCAATTTCTTAAAAATATATTTCTTTTAAAGCTACATTTAATTTTGTATACTATTAAAATAAAATATGCATTGAGACTCATAGATAGGAAATGGGCTACACAGGATTGCCTTCTATACAGATAACCTCCATTTTTCCAAAGGAAGCCCAAAATAGACTTCTGTGTCCAGTCCCTTCACCTTTTGTCCAAAGTGCTCATTAGTCTTTCACAATTAAAGTTGATAATCGTAATTAAAGCATCTCATTCTTTGAAACAGCCTTTGTCTCTGGGCCTCACAATTGTACGGAACTATCACCTGCTGATGGAAAGAAAAGCCAATAAGATAGCTACTAAATAATAATGAATTAAATTTCAAGTGAGTGCCTTTTACATGTGTAGATATCCTATGATTTTATTAGAAATGCATTCCAAAGATAAAGTTGCCAAATCTTGGTGAATCATCCATTAGAGGTTATTGTCATTGCTTGTGGTAGAACTAACCTTTTACTTTTTCACAGCTTCAGCTCCCACTTTTACACTGAATCAACTGAAGAAAACAATAATTATTACTAAAGACCAAGAAGTCATCATAGAGTGCAAACCCCAAGGCTCTCCAAAACCAACCATCACTTGGAAGAAGGGAGACAAAGCAGTTAGAGAGAATAAAAGGTTAGAAGTCTATTTCATAATTCAAACTCTTAATATCAGACTTTTTCAATGCAGATGATACAAACAAAGTATATGTCTTGCCATAATTGTGAGATATATGTCATGAACTGACTGAACTATGGTTTTGTCTACATAGTGATTAAAAAATATCAAATGATTTATAAAGAAAAAAGTTATACCTCAATATAGCCAGACTTCTTTGCTTCAGTGGTGTTTCAGCACCAGTTGGGAATTTCACCAGGTTATGAATAAAGCAAGCACTTTCATTAAATTAGTAATTTTTGGTTTTCATTTGAGTCTGCCGATTTGAAGATTCACAAGTGATCTATGATAATTTTTAGAGATTGGATTCTCATTTCAATGTTAATATTAATAATACTATAAATATACCCTGGATCTTCTGGATAATCACTTTATGACAGAATACTTCCAAGTGAAATTTGTGCCGAAGTTTGCATTTTTGTTTTCAATCACACTGATGCATAATACTATAGAATTATCTCAATTGCCACAGGCAAATGAGAAATGTTCAGAGAACTATTTAACATGTACAGGTTTGTCTTTGGTATGTAAAGCCAAAGGATACCACAGGAATACAAATGGGGAAAGGTGATGAGAGAATCAAATAGCTGCATGACAGTCTATATATGGCAAATTTGAAAGTCCCATGCTTTACCAATCATTATCATGTGGTGTTTTAGCTTTGGCAAAATATTATCCTTCTTTATGTTAAAATAATGTTGTGTATGTTGTTTTACAGTTTTGTTTTTCATTTGATCTATAAAGATAAGGAGTTTATGTTTTGTTTTATGTTTGGGTCTCTGTAAATATATAGCTAAAATAATTTAAGTCAGCATTAGGGGTCCATTTAAGCAATTATTTAAGTAATTTTGGAATATTTTGAAATACTTGAAAAATTTCTTTAGAATGTATATATATATATATATATATATATATATATATATTTCCCATTCAATTCTGAGAAACACTGTTTTAAATTGCTTGTCTCTGATGAAATAATTTATGAATGATTGGATTTCGTCCAGGCCCAAGGACCTACGCTGCCTGGAAAAGGTGATAACCTAGAATTGACATGGGTCATAATGGACATTTTGTTTTGAAAAAAATTTCTCTTTCTTAGTGGAGGTAGGGTTGGGCAGCAAGTCACACACTGTGAGATCAGTGTTGCATTTCGTTGAATTGCCTTTGGTTGAGTTACATATGGTCGAATTGAAGTTTTTTGGATTATTGCTCAGAAATATGAAAAAAAAAACTGACACAAATCTTTCATTAAAGCAGAAGAAAATTAATTCATCATATACCAGTAAGAACATATTTACATTGCTTGGTTACCATTTTTTCTGAACGTATTGAATTTTTTCATAATATCATCAAAATATATATGCCATATTAGTACAAGCCATTCCATTTGAAATGCATTACTTTGTTTTATGTTTGTGGATGGCATGTGAGCCTTGTCTTATTTATTTCAGTTCACCATAGAATGTTCCTCATCAACTATTCATAGACATCACATTGAGTTTAAAAATGTGGCATCTCTTTTGTCAAAGCAAAAGTACTGAGAGAGGAACAGGATTATGGGTTTTCTATTACAACAAATATGAGCATAATAAATTTTTATTTTCCAGAAGTTAAAAAGTATACTTTGTGAATTTTCCATTTTTCTTGCTCACTTTTCTATTCACTGCTAACCCCTTGGGTTAATGAGACAAATACAATGGCTTCAAACTCAGATCACTCAATTTTTCCAGATCTAAACATTTCTGGTCAAAGTGCTATTTAGGAAAAAGGCTGAAAGATGTTTTTATTTAAGTAAAAGGCAGATTTGGACACAATTACTTAGCATTGTGTTACCCTGATATGTTTATATCATAATAGGTCTGTAAACTGGTTTAATTTAATAACAAAGATCAAAGATAATAGTGCATTTTTATTTTTTTGGCCGCATCTGCACGACATGCAAGATCTTAGTTCCCTGACTAAGGATTAAACCCATGGCCCCTGCAGTGGAAGCAGAGTCTTAACCACTGGGCCACCAGGGAAGTCCCAAAAGGGCATTTTTATTCTTAAAAATTGACAGGACCACTTGCAAAATATAATTTTTAGTTGTGTACAATTTACTACCACACTGAGACTTCAGATTTCACAAAGAATACAATCTAGTTGGGTATAAAAATTATAAATGTTCAAATATTAAAATAAGAGGCTAAAATTTAATTAACAATAGAAAGAATTCCACAAAGTAGTGTAAGAAGACACACATAGATATTTGGACAACTGTACATTCTAAAAATATGAATGGAAACTTGAAACTTAAAATTTGAATTATATGCATTATGCATTCTTTAAAATAGCATCTCAGTTACACATGACAACTTATTTCCTTACATATATTTTAGATTGTTTGTCTCTGTTACAAAGCACCTCAACCATTTGTAAGAATTATAAATATAAGCTTAAGTGGAAAGGGAGATGTTAGAAAACAGTTAAGGCTTTGAAAAGTTTGGGTCATATGTATTTCACATGGGGCTACAGATTCAAATCATGGTTTGTTTTGTTGTAATATAAGTATATTCACCATTCATGTGATCTTCATCAAGTATGTCCTCCACTCATGCAAACTACAACTGGAAAAAAAATGTGAAACGAATAGTTTTGCCCTTCATTCATAATCTTCACAGTTATTTGGTGTCTTTCCAAATTAAAGATTGAAACAGCAAATGGCAGTTTCCTACATGGGCAAATAAAGACTAGTATTACATTGGGGAAAAGGTTTTAAAGTAATAATATATCATAAGAGGAACATTTAAGTGTGAGAAACATATCCCAAAGCATAAAATTGTGTCCAGAGCAATAGCATAAAAATGTAATAAAAGCTTTTAAGTGCAAAAAAATATATTACCTAATCATCTGAAAACATGTCAGAAACTCAAAACGGTGAATTTGCCTCTAGCATTAATTTCAATTTAACTCTAAACTGTAAATGCAATGTTATAACAACTGGAGGTTAATAGTCATTTGTTTTATCAATAGAGTGTCAAACAATTTATTAGCTTACCTTTTCTGCCTCATTTTCATGGAATGTCCCCAAATTCAGTTTCATTTTGTTTGTTTTGGGAGGGATACTTCAAAACACAGACTTCTTTGAATTTATCTGTTTCACTAAAGAAATACATAAACTATTATTCTAAAGTTTAAAATTTAGTAAGGAATAACTAGAACACAACATGAATCTTAGAAGAAATATGATTAACAAATAAGTTGTCTGATTATATATTACAAAATATTTCATTCATTTGGCCCTAAATGATACATCTAAAGTATGTAAGAAAATGGATTATATTAGAGTTTGTGAGTTGCTTGTAGTCATTTGTTGTTTATATTACAGAATGAGTAGTTTATATCAGAAAATGATCAGTATCAACTGCTGTTCAAACATTAAATCATATTATTACTAATAATGATGATAATTACTCATGAGTCTGTAGCATTTATAATTTACAGAGCACTTTAACATTGTGGGTAACAGAACCCAGTGTGTATAACAGGAAGACTATGAGTTTTCAACAAGATACTTAATTTTCTTACTTATAAAATTGGAATCTAAAAGAGTAACCTTGTTAGGTTCTGAAAAATAAATGAAATTTTGTGTGTAAAATACATTGGCTGGTGTATGGCATTCAGTAAGTGCTCAATGAATGTTACCATGGTGACGAAGTTGTTGCTGCTGAAGTTGGCAGTGGTGGTGTTGGTGATGACGATGGTATCATTTGAGGCTTTGAATCTTTGCATACTGGTCTCAATTTTTGTTATCAATAGTTCTGAGAAACTTTAACACTTTCCTACCCTTTCTCTACCAATTAAGGGAAAGATACCTGAACTAAGTTATTATCTGGCATTAAAGGAGTCTTTGGGGCCTTCCATGTGACAAATTTGTTAATCTGTGTCCCTAAATTGACATTCTTTGTCCATCACACCCCAAACCACTTCTTGGCATCTATTCCTGGTGTGGCCATTCTCACCAATCTTACCTGCTCCTAGTTCAGTATCATTGAGATAATTTCTGAACTAGCAGGTTGAATAGTTGCTTGTTCCATGATCAGTATTTTAGGCCATGTGAATATACATATAGATAAATATACATGGGGAGTTAATGGAAATAGAGAAGAAGATTTTAAAACTATATTTAATTTTTTTCTTTTAAGGAATCTCTTGGTTTTGCCCCATTGCTTTTAAAGATCACCAGCACATATACACTTAAGTTCCTTTATCAATCATGTCCATTTTCATACTAAAAGGAATTTGCTCCAGGAGTACTAAGACATGAAACAGTCCATGGGGATTTTCTCCTCTAGTATACTTTCATTCAGAATGTTCCGCTCATCAAACTCATATTAGATTTTCACTTCAGCTCATTATTTCCATTACTTGGCCATTAACTTTTGTTAAAATATAATCACCCAGAGACACTCCAGCAGCGCACAGATATTAAGCTTGCATTATTCCTTGTTCATTTCCTGTACTTTTTGTGGACAAAGATAATTTTGGCTGAAATGAAGAATACATAGTTTTTGGTAAAGGCATGATTTGTTTCCTTTCCATCTGCATGTATATAAACTGTTATTGCAATTCATAGAGTATGCCATAACTGCTTTAAAAATTATTCACTATTATTGGAATAAGTACCAATTTTCATTTCTAGATGGGGGCGGTGGGTACCAGTTACAGAGATAATAGACTATAATTCAGATGGGTGCTAAAGAAACCCTGCCTCCCAAAATATAAAAAGTATCCTATGGAGGGGCAGTATTATAGCATAATTTTTCTTTTATGGGTCTAATCTAAGGAAAGACTTGTCCAAAATCCCTTGTAATAATCCCCTCCTCACCAGAGGAGCTTCAGAACGGCGAAGTTTCCAACTTACTCATTTAACACACACAGAAAATCGCACTTGGAGTGCCCATTAGTTGACTTCTAGTGGGAATTCATGTTGTGTTTATTAGGCAACAATGATCAGGCTCACATACTGACTCACAGACATATGGAAAAATATATTCTTAGCACAAGCCCTGAAGGACACTGTTACTGAGGGGAAAGCAGGGTCTTCTTTCATTTTCTAAGGAAAAAGAGGAATTCATGGGTATAATTAAGGTCTTGTTTCTGTCTCTTTGTTTCCTTCTACATGCTGTGTCTGCTAATGAACAAGCTGTTTCGTTGTTTCTTCTGCGACAATGTCTTTTACATATTAAGAACATAAAACAATATAGACCCTAGGTATCTTGCTTTTTTCAGGGTCTAAGAAATTGTATAATTAGGGAACATGAACATTCATATATCAAGAATATATCAGTTGACTTCCTTTATTAATTAAAATCTATGTTTTCAAAGGAAATAAAATAAAATAGCATTTATCTAAGGGAAGAGAAGGTTGATAGCTGATTTCATAAGTTTTAATATGTGTGAACTGCTTGCAATCTACAATGTTTTATCTACAATGTTTTTCAGGGACTGTGACATCCCCACCAAGCTTAAGGGGATGAGGAGGAAATGGCCTTACATTCATTATGGTGGGGTTAGGATGCTGACTTCCTGGTTTCAAAAGCTAACTGCAGAAGGTCCTGCCTAATTAACTTTCTCTTTAAAATGTTAGCAAAACACTAAAGAGGAAAAAATGCAAAGCCATAGGAGCATTGGAAATTAACCAATGTAGATGAACAAATTTTTGGCCTCTAGGAGGAATCATGCCATCAATTAAAAATGGGCTCAATTACGGAATGCTCAAGGGCTATTAAAACGTAGGTCCCTGAAACTACAACTAAATCAATATAAGAAATCAAAAGTGAGTCTTCCACTAACTGCCTTCCACCCTCTAAAATATTTTATCTTTAATTACACTGGACTCTCATAATTCCCCAAAGCAGGTTATTCATTTTCTCACCTTGTAAACTTTACACAAACTTCTCCCTTCTCTCTCCTCCCCTTCCTTGTAGCATGCTGGTCAACCTCAATAACACTTGAAATCCTAACTCAAAAGACAGAACTCTCTTCTTATGCTTTTTCAACATTGGAAATGCTCAAGCAGATACAATAATCAAAGAGTTGTAGTTAGTAGGAAGTTAGATAAATGATGTCACTCAACTTCTAACTTTTAATTTAGTTCCCAACATGTGCCAATTCACAACCCTCTGATTTAGATACTCTCATCTCTAATATACCAATTTTGAAACTTAAAGAGATTAAATGACTTGTTCAAGGTCATCCATCATAAAGCTGAGCTTTAAAAATCAGTCTGATGCTAGTCAATGATTCTGTGATAATCTTTAATAGTCAGATTGTCTAGCAGTGACAATCTATATGGAGAATAGTGATTGAATTCCTTCTTAGTGTCCATGATGTTTCTGATAATTCTGATTCACCTTCCCTGTCTATACTCAAAAGCTGCATGAACAACTTCATAGGCAGTTTTCACACACACACACACACACACACACACACACACACACACACACATACATACACACACACACTCTGACAAATATTCAGAAAATCCTCCAAATAAAGAACTAAATTTGAATCTAACAAAAGCCTTCCAACAAAAGCCATGGAGCCAAACTAAAAACCAAGAGACACAATGGTCAAAATTTCACCTTGCTTTTATTTTTTCCTTTCTCCATCTTACCTTATGATAAACTAAACCACATAGGTATTGATTGACAGTCCAGTTATAAGAAATATTATTTGTTCTTTAGTTTCAGTGACACATTGATCAATTGATCAAGTGTTATAGAAAAAATAATTCTAAAGATGCCATTATTGTGATGTTTCTGTGCTGTGCTCAAATATTTTTCCCATTGTAGATCTCCCTTATTTTGAGGGATACCCAATGTTTCTAAACTTGGTCTTCCTCAGACAATGAATCACCCCAAATTATTCAAATTTATTGAGTAACAACGTGCTCACACTATGACAAATAGTTGAATGGGAATGGAAGATCAAAAGAATTCTCACATTTTCAGATGATTCCATTTTCAAAAGTATGTTTAGATAATATAACAATGATCATGAATATTCAAATTAATGACATTCGTTTAAATACAAAACATGCATGTAAGAAAGCTTCAAATTATTTGTTCCTAACATTTCCCAAATTTAAGGTCGCAGAAAATCTAAATGTTTCTCTTCAAAGGTCTTCACACTTTTTTCATGATCTCACCATCAGTTTGTTTCATTTCCACTTTTTAAAAAAATTGTTAAATATAACAAAATGTGCCTCAGTTCCCAAGGGGAGGTAACACTGAGGAAGTCAATTAATTTAAGCTGCAAATGACAACAAAATAATTCTGGCTCTGTTGTGCTATGAAAACCTCCAGTTTGTGGCTTTACATTGCTAGCTAATTACTAGTTTAGCAAATACTTCATAAATTCTACTTCTAATTATAGTTCATTTACCCCAGTTACTATAAATTGCTGCACAAGTTGCTTAGTTATGCTCTCCACACAGGCACAACTTGAACAAATCATTAATTGCTAAAAGGCTTTTCTTTTCCAAAAGCCCCCCAGACTACAACGTTCAGCTTAATTTGTCCTTAATACAAACAACATCTAAAATACTTGAGAATTCAAGCACCTAAGTACATACTACTGACTGATCCTACTATCTCACCAAGTGACTCTTCAGTGAATATAAAATAGTGAAAAGAGACGATTCCAGGGATGTTTAGAAAAAAAGTATTTTATGACGGACATTTTTAGCTTCCTCTGAGAGTTACAGAGTCACTTCTGTTCAGTTTTTGCATAAATCAGCATCTAATTTAACTATGGTTGACTCATAATGGGAATTAGTGGGCTGGTTACAAATTAGGGCATAGATACAATAACCTTGAAAACAATGAAAAACAACCCGCAGATCATTTCTGTAAAAGATAGCATACACACATGTAATCATTAGCATGCTTTCTTCTCTTTGCTCAAATAACAGAGTTATTTATCAGTTAAGGTTAGATAGATAGATGGATAGATTGATAGATAGATAAATAGATGATAGATAGAAAAATATAAGATGACCACTATGTTCTTAGTTGTATTTAGAGGTTTCAGGGTACCAATTTATTTTTGTTTGTCTCTCTTTTCAGTTGTAAATAGGAGCTCATACCAAATTGCCGAGACACTGTTCTGTTTAATTCAATTTATTTCAGGGAAAACAAAACTTTATTCAACATATACTGAATGTAAAACACTATGCTTGTTCATACCGAAACAAGTAAGACAGAACCTCAACCCTCAAGGTGGCACCTGTTTAAAGGGCAATAAAAGTAACTCATAGATAATTATAAAACAGGATATTTAAGGTAATAATAACATAGGATTATTAACACAGGATCTTTAATAGATACTATTTAGGTAATATTAACAGGATAATTAAGACAACAATAAAAATAAATACCTTTTATTGAGAATTGGTTATTTTATCTAGGCAGTACTTAATATCAATCCTCAAAATAAGGTACCATTGTAAGGGACATATAATCAACCTCATTTTAAATAGAGTAATTGAGTCACAGAGAGATTGCCTAAAGCCACACACATAGTAAGTTACAGAGTCAGAAAGAAAGTCCAATTCTCATTGGAGCCAAACCACTTCTTGGTGTATTCCATTCTGTAAAAAAAACTTTTGCGATTTAAAGGAGAAAATTAAATCTGTATGGAAGATGAGGGAAAACTTGGATGAACCGCCATTTGAAATAGTCCTTAAATAGGATTTGACACATAGAGGTAGAATGTATTTTAGAAAGAGTTTAGAATTTGCAAAAACATAGTCATGAATCCAGCACACTTTTGTGAAAAGTAAATACTATTATTTGGCCAAGGAATAGATTCTGTGTAAAAATGTAAATAAGCAGGAAAGATTGAATAGCTAAGGGCAAATTGAGGAGAATTTAGAAAGACAAATTGAGTCTATGCTTAATTTAGTAGCCAAAGGGTAGTTTTTAAAAGCTCACATCTATTTTGGAATATTTACTTTTATTATACAGTTTTTTAAACTAAATATAAGTTTTCTGTAACAGGAAAAAAAAATATGCCCTAAATATTACACTAATCTTCCCAAAATAAAAAAGATAAAATGATGACAAATATAAAATATGTAAATAAATATTATTTAAATATCTTGATTTTATCACTGAGTTGACAAGAAAGTCAGGAGGAAATGCTAAGGCCAGGATCTGAGCTTACCCTGGAGTCATGTGCCAAAACTGGCTTTTATCTCAAGGGCATTTACTGACCTTAAGTTTTATGTGTTGCTGGGCCAAGGGGGAAGATAAAGCCCAGAGCATGCCCCCTATAAGACTGGCTCACAAGTGGCTACCCATGCAGAGTAAAAGTGACTTTAATACTAATCAACCTACTCGGAAAAATCACAAGGAAAATCATGTCTTGTGTCTGAGTTCTGAATGGAGGGAGGAGGTCTTTCACTGAGATTTTGTAATTACCAGTCAGAAACCCTAAGGTATAGTACCTGGGCAGCCTGAAGAATTCAGTGTAAGAATGTAGTTAGGGTCGATCCCAACATGAAGTGAACCCAGACACTTAAGGTACAACAAAGAATTAAAGGTTATGAAAGTACCCATATGTAGGCGATTTTTGTTTTATATTGCCATAAAAAACAATAATATTTTTTAATGTTACAAAATAAGAAAAAAAATCAAAAACTCAAAAAACATAACATGAGAGGGTATTTGGAGTTAGTGTTCCAAGATGCATGAATTATTTGGAAACAGGTAAATATATTTATTAATTTTAGAATTTGCTAAGTTTAAGCATGTCTAAATTTCTAGTACAATGAATAAGAGGACTGAAATTAAGTGTGCTGTTTCCAAACTAGTTGAGGAAATAAATATAATGAAAATATTAACTAATCGATGAACAGAGGAGAATGAATATATATATACACAGACACATATGGCAAATGAGAGACAAATAGGAAGTATGAAATAAATTAGTAAAATAAACCCAAACATCAGGAATGACTAGAAATATTGAACTAAAATAAAAATCTGATAATCATATGTTTACAAGAGATATGCTTAAAGCATAAGGAAATAGGAAAGCTGGAAGTTAAAGAGTAGGAAAAGATTTATCAATTAAATAATAACCCCTCCAAAAACTTAACTCTATCCATATCATAAAAATAGACTATAAAAGAAGAAATATAAAGATGGTCATTATATAAAAAAAAAGCTTAACTTGATCAAGCAAACAATTTAAAGCTTGTACATCTCTTATAACTGCTTCAAAATATGCAAAATAAAAATTAACCATTTTATAAGAAAAAATAGGTGAATCGTAGTAGGTGAATTTAACATATATTCCTTGTATTTCAGAACATAGAGGAAAATTTATATCTTTAAGGCTTATATTAGAAAAGGAGAAAGCTGAAAATGAAAGAGTTAGGTGTCTATCTTAAGAATTTAGGAAAAGAACATGAAACTAAACTTACAGAAAGTAACAAGAAATTAATCAAAACAAAAAATTAATTAAACTGCAAACAAATATCAAACATAATTTAAGGGTTGGCCAAATATTGGTCCTTTCAACAGTCTAAGACAATTGGCACATCCCTAGTGATCAAGAACATGAGAGAAGACATAAAAAAATTTAAGAGAAAAAATGAAAACATAAGCACAAATTTTGCAGACAAATTGAAAACATAGTAAGAATATGAAGAATAATTGAATGTCAGCAAAGTTGTACGCTTAAATGAAAAGGAGAAATAAAACATAATTTCCCAACTGGCTCAAGAAAAATTGGAAAATCCAAATAGTCAATTAATTATTATATTAATCGTTAAAAACCTTCACCCCTCCCACCACACTCAAACTCCAGGCCCAGATACTTTTACCTAAAAGTTCTACCAAACAAAGGATAAATGATTCCAATCTTACACAGTTGTTTTATAGTAGAGAAAAGAAGGAAAACAACCTAACTGAAGCTGACAAAGAGAGTATGAGAAGTAAAAATACAAACCAAGCCCTCTCATGAGCATAGATGTAAAAATTCTAAACAAAATATTTGCAAATATAAAACAATAGAATCTAAAAAAGATACTACATGACCAATTTGGGTTTCACATAGGAAACCAAGTTGATTTAGCACGAGAAAATCAATTTATACGACTTACCGCATTAAGGATTAAACAAGAAAAATCTTATTGTCATCTCAATAGAGCAGAGAAAGCATTTGATGAAACATACCTGTTTATGATTTTACAAAGTCTCTAGCATCTGGGGGGAGGTGCGGGGACATTCTAAACCTCTGAAGGTATCAACCATTCAATCAATAAACTAAGAATAGCAAAATATTAGAAGCATCCCTTTGAGACTGGGAAATAGACAAAAGTTTCTGCTATAGCCAAATTCAGCATTTTATTAGAGGTCCCAGTCAGCAAAACAGCATGCTTCTGGGATTAGTAATGTTCTAATTTTAAAATTTATATTTAGTTAAAATATATAATTTAATTTATCTATGGGTGATAACTTTTCCAAAAATATAGTACACCCAGGACCCAGTATTCTAGAAGCTTTTTGTTTATTCCCTCTTTTCTGATGCCAGAGGAGCATTTTAAGTGTCATATTCTCAAAGGCTTTTTTGAAAGAAACTCCTTTTTAAGATTCCATGCAAAGCAGTTACAGAGACAAGTGGCTTGAGTTTGGGATTTTCCCATAGCAATTTAGATATTTTTGTACTCTTCATCACTGTGTGCACCAGCAGTGTCATTGGACTGAGATTACTAATAACAGTGATTTACTAAACACCCATTGTGTACCAAGCTATGTTGCTTAATACTTTATAGATGCTGTTTCTTTCAAAGATGTTTTCTATGTGTTGTGTGAACAAGTAAGTAGAAATGGAATAAGAGCAGACAATGTGAGAATGCCTGAGTATAGATCTGACTATATTGTTTGTGCTTTTTGAGAAAAATATATAAAATATTTATGGTTTACCTATAATTTTGTTTTTGGTACAACTGGTTTCTCTTCTGGAATGGATCATTTTGTACACAGTTTTTCCAGGGTATCAGAAGGTCATTGCTTTCAGAACCCTCTGCATGGATGCTCAAGACCCTTATATAAAATGGCTTGTACAGTCTGCCCTGCATATCTCTGTGTTCCACATCTATGGATTCAACCTTCTGTTGATCAATCTTCTAGGTATGTGCCAGAAGATAGAGAGGTCTGACTGTATATGCATATTCTTAAGCTTTTCTTTTAACATCTATTATAACATGCTGGTTGACCTGTACATTATAAAATTCAATTAAAAAATAATTTAAAGTACTGAAATAGTATTTAGGAAATCCTCGGTCTCACATTTCATGATAGTTCTTGGTAAGTAAATTAAACATGAAAAACATTACTTATTTACTTGTTAGATGTTTGGTTGTACCCCAATTTTTTCATATACTCACTTTTTGATGATTTAATCATTATTGGAAAAAAAAGAGAGAAGTGAACATCACCACTTGCTAGCTGTGTGAATTGATCAATAATAATAATTGGTAACATTTATTATGGGCTTACAGCAGGACAGGAATATGTGAAAGCATTACATATATTAGCTCATTCACTCTTACAAGGTTGGTTTTTGAATCCTTCCCATTTTACAGACAAAGAAATTGAGCTCTACAAGCATGAAATAATTTGACAAGTCACACAGTTAGTATGGGGTCAATGGTGACAGGCTTCACATCTAGAAACCCCAGCTCCACTTATGCTCTTAAGCACTTAATAAAGAAATACCATCTCACATATACTGAGCTTGCCTAACTATCTTTCTAAGTCTCAGTTTTGTCATTTGTAAAGTGAAGCCAATGATAATTAACTAAGATTTTTGTGAGACTCTAAGATTTTGCATATTGACTTTTTTTTATTATTAAAGTATACTTAATTTACAATGTTGTGTTAGTTTCAGATGTACAGCAAATTGATTCAATTTTCCATATATATATGTTTTTTTTCTGATTCTTTTTCATTATAGGTTATTACAAGATATTGAATATAGTTCTCTATGCTATATAGTAGGTCCTTGTTTTTTGTATATTTTATATATAGTAGTATATATCTGGTAATCTCAAACTCCCAGTTTATCCCTCCCTCCTTTCCCCCTTGGTAACCATAAGTTTGTTTTCTATGTCTGTGATTCTATTTCTGTTTTGTAAAGTTCATTTGTATCACTTTTTAAGGTTCCACATATAAGTGATATCATATAATATTTGTCTTTTTTTGTCTGACTGACTTCACTTAGTATGATAATATATAGGTCCATCCATGTTGCTGCAAATGGAATTTCATTCTTTTTTATGGCTGGGCAATATTCCATTCTGTGTATGTGTGTGTGTGTGTGTGTGTGTACATACATACATATCACATCTCTTCTTTATCCATTCATCTGTCAATGAGCATTTAAGTTACTTCCATGTCTTGACTATTGTAAATAGTGCTGCTATGAATATTGGAGCGCATGTATATTTTCAACTTAGACTTTTCGTCTTTTCCAGATATATGCCCAGGAGTGGGATTGCTGGATCATATAGCAATTCTATTTTTAGTTTTTTAAGGAAACTCCATACTGTTTTCCATAATGGCTGCACCAATTTACATTCCCACCAACTGTGTAGGAGGGCTCCCTTTTCTCCACACCCTCTCCAGCATTAATGATTTGTAGACTTTTTAATGATGGCCATTCTGGCTGGTGTAAGGTGATACCTCATTGCAGTTTTGACTTTCGTTTCTCTAGTAATTAGCAATGATGAGCATTTTTTCATGTGCCTGTTGGCCATCTATATGTCTTCTTTGGAGAAATATCTATTTAGGTCTTCTGCCCATTTTTTGACTGAGTTGTTTGTGTTTTTGATATTGAGCTGTATGAGCTGTTTGAATATTTTGGAAATTAATCCCTTGTCAGTTGCATTGTTTGTAAATATTTTCACCCATTCTGAGGGTTGTCTGTCTTGTTTATGGTTTCCTTTGCTGTGCAAAAGCTTTTAAGTTTAATTAGGTCCCATTTGTTTATTTTTGGTTTTGTTTTCATTACTCTAGGAGCCAGATCCAAAAAAATACTGTTGCAGTTTATGTCAAAGAGTGTTCTGTCTATGTTTTCCTCTAGGAGTTTTATAGTATTCAGTCTTACATTTGGGTCTTTAATTCTTTTTTGAGTTTATTTTTTTATATGGTATTAGAGAATGTTCTAATTTCTTCTTTTACATGAACCTGTTCAGTTTTCCCAGCACCACTTATTGAAGAGACTGTCTTTTCTCCATTGTATATTCTTATCTCCTTTGTTGTAAATTAATTGACCCTAGGTGCATGGGTTTATTTCTGAGTTTTGTATCCTGTTCCACTGATATGTATATATATATAGATATATAGATATATAGATATATATATATTTGGTGCTAGTGCCATACTGTTTTTTTACTGTAGCTTTGTAGTATAGTCTAAAGTCAGGGAGCATGATCCCTTCAAGTCCATTCTTCTTTCTCAGGATTGTTTTGGCTATTCAGGGTCTTTTGTGTTGCCTTACTAATTTAAAAATTTTTGGTTCTAGTTCTGTGAAAAATGCTATTGGTAATTTGATAGAGACAGTATTGAATCTGTAGATTGCCTTGGGGAGTATGGTCATTTTAACAATATTGATTCTTTCAGTGCAAGAACACGGTGTATCTTTCCATCTGTTTTGTCTTCAATTTCTTTCATCTGTATCTTATAGTTTTCAGAGTGCAGGTCTTTTGTCCCCTTAGGTAGATTTATTCCTAGGTATTTTATTCTTTTTGATGCAGTGGTAAATGGGATTGTTTCCTTAATTTCTCTTTCTGAGAGTTCATTGTTAGTGTATAGAAATGCAACAAAGTTCTGTATATCAATTTTGTATCCTGTAATATTACTGAATTCATTGATAAGCTCTAGTAATTTTCTGGTAGCATTTTTAGGATTATCTATGTATAGTACATGTCATCTGCAAACAGTGACAGTCCTACCTCTTTTCCAATTTGGATTCCTTTTATTTGTTTTTCTTCTTAAGCTGTGTCTAACACTGGAAGATTCTCAGTAAATAGCAACCATTTGCCTTACTATCAATAACATTAATGACAGCAATAGTGGTCATGTCAGGGAGGGCAGGCATTATCATTAGCTTCTGGGAAGGAGTGAATCTTCACATTTTATCTTTGAATATTATCTTTAAAAATATGAATGAAAATTGATTCATTTATTTTGTCTTTAATATATCACCTATTTTTTTATTTACATCTGTGCTCAATCATTAATCATTTCATGCTACAGAAATAAAATCTTCTGAACTGCTCAAAGTAGTTTTATCCCCCCAGCAATGCACAAAATCCACACTACATTGTCTAGCCTACCCTCTCAATAGCCTCTGAACTGGCTTCTCTTTATCTGCATTTGTACTAGCATTCTCTACCCAGCAACTAGAGTTTTCATTTAAAATATAACTTGAATCACGTCAGTTTACTTTTTAAAACTTTCCAATGCTCTCTCCTCTATTTAGAATAAAATTAAAACTTCATACCATGTCATGTGAGACCCTATATGAGCTGACTGCTGCCTTCTTCTTTCTCCACATCTCATTACTCCCCTTCCTCTTACTCAAAAATGTCCAGCTCCACAGTCCTTCTTCCTGGTCTGTGCACGTACTACTTATTCCTGCCTCAGGGTAAGACACCTCCTATTTCCTCAGTTTGAAACACTATTGCCCCAGGGTGTTAGCACTATTGTGTCCTTATGTATATCTAAGTCTTGGGTTGAATGTTACCTTCTCAGAAGCATTCTTCACCCTCTATCTGTAAAAGAACCTCCATTTCAATTAACGCTCTCATTTCACCTCATCTTGTGCTCTTCAAATCACTTACCACAATCTGAAATAATCTTGTTTGTTTATTTTATGTACTCTATAGTTATCTGTCTCCCTCCCTGGAATAGAATCTCTGGGAGGCAGCGACTGCGGTGGTTTTTTATTCAGTAACCTAAGGGTCTAGAATGGTGCTCTGCACATTATAGAAACTAATCAATACCTTTAAATAAATCTGTTGGAACAGCACAGGAGCTCAAATCCTCTGCAGTCTTACCTTTTGTCTCCATGACCCAGCCTCTCAAATGTGAGTGAAGATGGTAATATTTCAAGCTAAATTATTAAGGATATTATGAGGATTAGAGGAGACAGCATCATATAATACTCTAAATTTCTTTGAAGAAAGACATTATAATAAAGGAAGTGATAGTATATTACTATTCTATTCACATAAAGATCTGACACTTCTCTCTTAAATGGTAAAATTAAAATAGTGTGGAATTATATTAGGAATTTGTAAGAAGAACGGTCAGTTCAATTTGTTTTTTTAATTTAAGAAAATTAACTAAATGGAGTTGCATTTCCAAGATAGCTTCTTTTATGCTAGTTTAAAAACTGATTCTCTAGTCAACCCAGTTTACATGACTATCACTGGATTAAAAGTGGCAGGCATAAGGTGTGAGCTTTCCCATCTCTACCTCATTTACCCAGTGAAGCATCTGCAAAGCCTCTGTGTGTGGTTTAAATGCTAATATTCAGAAAAGCAGTCTTGGAAGCAAACACCAGCTGTATTTAAGGCCTGCATTTTCCTGGTGAATGTGTCTCTAGGGATGTAACTTTCTGGTGCCCAGACTTTTAAGCACCATCCATATTAAGCACAAATCAGAACACTTTTCACAAACCACTTAATACTGTTTAAACCCCACAGGTAAATCATTTTAACTAAATACTTTGATATAGCTTTGCTCTCCAAACTGTCCCTATCTGGTTTTAAACACTATTATGAAATTGTTTTAAAAATTTAGAGGGTGGCATACGATATTAGAGCTGTTATATCTATATAAATCATGTGTGTGGAATAAGACTATGTTTTTCTCCCATACTGAGTTCAACGCTTAAAATTTTATGTCATTGTCCTCTGTGTATGTGTGTGCTGGGGTGAGGGGCCGGGGGCCGGTACGCATGCATGCACCCACCTGTGCATCAATTTTTAGTGCAGTGATTTCCAACTTCCATTCTCTGGAAGTTGGTTAGGGGCCCTGATGCTTAATATGGAACTGAAACAAGATGTGTTCCTTAACTGTATAGGATGTAAATGGCATTTTGATCCTTAGTCATTAAGCTTCTTCCATCAAGCAGAGTTCTTGGGGTACACAGTTATGTTTGAAGGAAGAGACTCAGTCCCATCCTTCTGCCTCATTTTATGTGTCATTTACATGTATATGAGCCTCTTCAGCAGTGACATACAGTACCTGCCTCCTCACCCAGGGACCATCTCTGAGTTGAGTCCACATGTTTTGCAGCACTGAAGGGTTTGTTTACCTAAAGCCCATGGTGATTCATAGGAAAAGAGGAATGTCTCTTTCCTTTCCCTGGTTCAGGCCTCATAGAACCGTCCTAGTTGCTGGCAGCCCTGTGTTCCTTCAGGTTTTTTCCAAACTATAGCATGTGTTTGTTGACGACTTCTGAAAGCTGTAGGCTTCTAAGTGCACACCTCTCTTTATATTGTGCCTTTCATGAAAGTAGAGATAATAAAAGAAGTCTGATTTTTCTACTTCTTTCTGCAGTTTGTACAACCATAACTTGAGTTTGGGGGCACAATGAAGATCTCATGATCATTGCTCAATAATTTTTTTTTCATACTGGTTTAGTCATAAGGATTATACATAAATCTTATCAGGAATACAGAAGAATAGACCACTTCCCCTTGTAATTCTGATGTAGCAGGAATGGGATGGGTCTACATGATCTAGAGTTTTTATTAGGGCATAGGTGATTTTCATGAGCAGGCAGGTTTAGAAACCACAACAGTTCAGGATTATCATTTTTCGTCAAACAGGGTGAACTGGACAGAGTTCTGCTTTCCTGGTTTGTATCAAATAGCTCCAATTATGCAATTTATTCATAACTTATGTCAAGTTCTTTTGTTTACATGATATCAGATGCAATTAGGCTTTCTCAAATAATGGGGATTATTTGTATGGTAACATCTGGCAATGAGAGAGAAGCAGACACCATTCAGATAAAAAGGAACAAAAACAAGTAGGGAAGCCAGACCTCCAAGAGACTGAACTGAACAGTTATCCTGGATCAGGCAGAATCAGAAACATTATCAGCCCTGGTCCATGGACTTAACTCTAGTGTGCTCCTATTTGGACTAGAATCTTTCTCCTTTCTCCACCTCTGTATCTCATTATGTGTCTTCTTGCTTCTCATCCTGACCAGACTAGACCACTACTCACTCTCCCCATGAATCACATACTGAGAACACGACAACTCCAACCTATCTGCCTCTCCCACACCTGCTGCATAAATAACCATTTAGCTTAAAGTGGTATTTTCAAATCTCTATTATATTTCTCATGATCCTTGATTTCTAAAGAGTCAATCTATTTTTAAGCACTTTAAAACTTAGATTTAGTTTTATGAAATGTTTAAAACATAGCTATTCTCCTAATCACTGGAATAAAGACTCCATGGTGTGCTGGGAGGAAGGCGAGGTGATACGATGTTCTAGGTTCTGATGCATCTCTCTGCTAAGGGGTGTCCCTCACCTCCAGCTTCCCCACCATCCTCATCAAAGAGACAGAGAGAGAGAGTGAGAGAGGTGGATAGGGGAGAGAGACAAGAAAAAACTCTTCATCATTTGGCTTCATGTTTGTTTGACAACATATTTTTTATGGAAATTTATTGCTCACCTTGCATAAGTAGAAACACTAGTGTACGTCAAGACTTATGTTTGGGAACCAATTTTTGTTTAAATCCCTCTTGGCAAATATATTTAAAAATTAGTGAAGTAAAGCAAATATAAAACACTTTCATTTCAGTGATCCAAATATCAATATTATAGCAAAGCATCCATATCGTAGCAAGATTTCTCCAATTTGCTTGTTAGATGAAAATGTTCCATAAAGAACTAATAAACTTAAAGGATATAAAGTAAAAAGCAAGTTTCCAACTTGGAGAATAGATATATACAATCAAAGTTTTCTTTCTGAAATTACAAAGTGTCTGAATTTACACTGAGCTTCCAACAGAACCCAGAATGTGTTTTGGGGTAGAAGCACCTAGAAATGTTTCTACAATTGTTCTTTATTTATTAAACGTTAATAATGCGTTTGAAACCATCTAGTGCACACACTTATTTACTTTCCTGGTGTCTAGAAGTGTATGAATAAAGACAATATCATACACATCACAGTTGATGTTCATACTACATATGCAAATACATCTGCATAGGTAATTTCAAATTTGTCTCTCTTTTTTAAAAACTCATCTTAAGAGGCTTTACTTGAACTTTACAGGGTAAGATGATGTTTGTAGTGGTTTGACAAATGTGATATTACTTTTTCAGCACACATTCTCCCCAATCAATACTTTAGTCTCAAATTTAGGATCAGACCAGGTTTATATGTAAGCCTTTGTGTTTTAAACTACCAGGCTGTATTTCTGATGGCTTCTTAAGCTTGTAAGATAAAAAAATTACATAAAATACTTCAGTTGGTTTTTATCCACATGTGTACCTTTGATGATATATTTAAACATTTCATCAGATAATATGTCTCAATAGTCTTCTGGCAAAGAGCTATTGTCAATATCTTTATGTCCAGTTATAATACCTCTCCTAAACTTTCATCAGAATGGTTCTGCCCCCCATTCAACAAGAACCAGAATATGAGGTAGAGGTCACAAATATCAACTACGATATGCCTGGGATTAACTATTGGTAGACAGGGCTGGCTTCATGTGTGCAGTTGCACAGAGCACCATACTTAGAAGTGTTCCATTCTTGGTTTGGTGTTTTGCTGTCACCAGATTGAAATTCTTAATGATTTTTTCAACAATGGGTCCTGTGTTTTTATTTTGCACTAGGTAACCAGTCCAGTCACTAGACTGTTTACTTGCTGTGTGGTCCCAAGCAAGTTATTTAATGTTTGTAAGCCTCATTTTCTGCATTTATAAGAAGGAGAGGCTAATCATATCTATTTCACAGATGCTTTCAGAATGTTTACTGCAGCACATGGTTCACGTTCAATACCCATTATGCATGCATTGACTGATGTACACTTCCATTCTGGGGTGGTCCTTTCACTTGGAGCTCTTGACATTGCCTAATGTGTAGACATCACCTACACATCATCCCTTGAAACCTGATCGCTCTCCTACCTGGAACTCTGTCACCATTCCCATCATTCTTCTACCAACCATAAGCTTTAAATAATAGTCCTCTTTGATCGATTGCTCTCCTAAGCCATATTAATCACCAAAATCTCTAAATCCCAACTACCATATCACTCTTGGACTATCTCAGTCTACTGACTTAAATCCAGTTTCCGATTTCACCTATACTAAAATGTAGGCTACGTATCCTACCATGAAAAATTAATATACCTAGAAAGTCATTTTCTGTCAGTATATTAGTCTGCTCTAAAACTTTTACTGGTCTCCCAGAACAATAATTCCCTATCATTTTCTATGTAACTCTTTTTTGCAATGCAACTACATGGAGAGAGAAGGGAGAATCTAAATATAATTTACAAAAAAATATGCTTACTTGAAAGTAAATTAAAAATCTTCACAGTTGGTGGGAACAGCTTCTTCAAGCTGCTAAATTAAATGCAATAGCCAGGGAAAAGCAGAGTGTCCAGGATGCTGTTTCCCCAGCCCAGAAATCCAGCTTTCCCCAAGGCTCAGCTCTTCACTTTATTCATTTTCAACACCAGGCTAATTCTCTAAGGAAATAAGAGTTAACAAATTTTAACTGAAAGAAAAAAAAAAGTAGATTATTTTCCTTTCACTGTTAGATATTATAGAAAGTCACTTTTTCCTAAGTCACTCTGTGGTGGGAAATACCTGTATAAATTGACTATATCATTATAACCTCAGTGCCTTCCATAATACTGAGGAAGCAGATGTTCTTAAAGATGGAAGGAATCTTGGATATCATTCAGTCCAACTTCCTCATTTAACAGATAATAAAAATAAGGATAAGAGAAGTAAAATAATTTGCCTAAATTCACTAACCTGCCTCTCCTAAATTTCAGCCAAGTGTCCTTCCCAAAATGCCATATTGCCCTTATATTATGAGAATCAAGTTTATTTTCCATGAGAACAAAGGAAGGTAGTGTTAAAAGGAAGAGATTGACTGAATGCAGTGTCATTATGCCTATATGGAGGAATGTTAGTGAAAACGAAAAAAAAAAAAAAACCCACACAGAATAAAAGAAGTTATTCTTGGCAATTGACTGAAAGGAGAAGAAATCAAAGAAGCTTAAATGACAGCCAGATGAATAATGTGATGAGATAAATAAAATTTTGGTACTATGGAGATCAAAAGGAGGAATAAAGTATAGGGAATGAAAGATGATGTCTAGATCTAACATTCACCTGAAAATCCTTTAGAAATCTTGAGATGAAAAGTTCTCTAGAAATAATAAATGTAGTGTTACTTAAATTTTTATGGACTGAGAGATTTATGCATTGTCAAAAGATGTGATTAAAAACAGCTATTCTTTTTTCATGTAATGAGGCAGAATATACATTCTACATGGGGGCAAAATTACACTTTCAGTCATTCCCATGTACTTTTCTTCAATAGCAGGTCAATTGAAATTGTGAGTGAATATCAAAGGACAGAGTTGAACACTGTAAAAGAAATTTAATTGGGAAGAATTTAAAAAAAGTCTTCCATTTGTCCCATTGTTAGAATTACCAACATTGTGTAAGAACTCGCTGAGCTAAAAGTCATCTTCTATAAATGGACTGCATATGCTCTTTCTGGCCCATTTGCATTAGTGTTTATTTAAGTATAGAGAGACTACTGCAGCATTTTAAAGCTTGAGTCCAATTACCCAGGGACATCACAGCATGAATTATAGCTATTATAAGCAAAGAGATTATGTGGCATCAGACTATAAAATGAGTACAATAGTATTTATCTTTAATTATATTCAAAGATGACATCAGGAGAAGTGATTACTTATATTTTGTAGTTACAAATATCTATCATTACCCTTAACTTGCAGTATACTGCAAAATGTGAATAATATAAGGATCCCAGGGATATGATCTTTTCAGATAAGGGAGTCCTCCTCTGACTAAGATTCCCACATTCCCAACAGCTTTTTTTGTTGTGTTGTGTTGTTTTGGTCTGTTTCTTTGTATTTTAAAGTTACTCTTTTAAGTAAGAAACATTATCCCTAACCCTGGTCCTTACAATTCTCTGTGCTGGAATATAATCCATTTCAAATCAGATTAGTGTCCCTTGGCACCTCCTTTAGCTTGAATTTATAAGTTATCTTTTAGACCTATCTGTTGCTGTATAATAAACACACTTAAATATAGTGGCTTCAAACGATAGCCATTTATTATTGTTCAGCAGTTTTTATGGGTCAAGTTGGGTGGTTATTCTGCTGGGCTTCCTCATTTGTCTGCACTTAGTTGCAGCTTGGGTCAGGGGTTTTGCTGGTCTTAGTTGGCTTCTTACACATTTCTTATAATATCTGTCACATCTGTCTGGCGCAACTGGGCTGACTTAACTCTGACCTACATATTCTGCCATTTTCTATCAGATTAGCTAGGCTTGTTTGCCCAGTGGTGGGCAGGGTTCCAAGAGACTGAATGGAAATCTTGCAAGGTTTCTTAAAGCCAGCCCCAGAATGGATTCAGCATCACCTCGCTGCATTCTATTGGTCAAAGCAAGTCATAGAACCAGCCAGCCTCAGAGTGGGAAATAGATAAGTGGAACGGACTACAAAGTCTCATTGCAAAACAGAATGGATAGAGAGAGGGGAATGTTTGCAGTCAGCTTTGTAAATAATGTATCACAGACCTAGAAGAGTTTCCACAGAGAATTTATTTTAATTAGTTTGATTAGGGTTAAAAAAACAAACAAACAAGAAACCAGTGAAGCCTTTCTAAGGTCAAATGACTGTGGCAAGTTGATGGCAGAGTTAAAGTGACTAACCACCCTAGCTTACCCAGAACTATGTCAGTTATAGAACTGAAAATCCCACATCCCAGACAAACTGTGATGAGTGGACACCCTAGACAAGGACTAGCATTTTCTGATTCCTAGTCCAGTCTTTTCTTCAACACACTAAAATTGGCCTAGACACTTGACCTACGTGACCAAGTAGCTACTAACATAAAAGCACCTACCCTATCACCTGCATCCTCCACTCACATACTTGCTTATGTTTAATTAGTTGGTTTGTTGGTTATACCCTGCTTTGTTCCAAGAGCATTTAAGCCATCTTATATCACAAGGTGATAACTATACAAACCTCTATCGCCATTCTTCAAATATACCATGTACTTTAATGTTTCTGAATGTTTGTTCTTTCTGGTTTGTGCTTACTCTGTCCCTCTCTCTGTCTAGAATGGCCTTCACTTTTTGTTCTTTGCTAAAATCTTTCAATTTACAGTTCCCCATTACTTTCTTTGTGATGTCTCCCTCCACATGAAGAATTAATCACTACCTCCTCTGTGCTCCCAGGATATTTGGCCCATATTTTGTTCACAGCACTTATCACATTATTCCTACCAAGTTATCTGATTACCTCACTTTATTGGGTTTCTCACCTTTTATCTCCTTTATTTAAAATAATCCACCACATCCAGTAGGCACTCAGTAATTTCATTTGTTGTTATTTTTGTTGAATAAATAAATGAACAAACTATTTTCTTGGGGTTTACTGCAATATGAGGATTTTCTCTTTTGTCACTAAAATACCCTTGATTGTTTTTGGCTTGTTTTTAGCTCCAGTTATATATTTTATACATTTTTATCTTTTATCTCAGTGTAAATCATGCCCTAAGCAACACGGCTTTCCCTTTCTGATTTGTTGATTTTTAATTGGCTGTAGGTTGCAAAGCTAGGAAACTAGCTCCAGTAATATTGTTTCTAACCCATTACAATATAAATTCTACATTGAGATCTGAAGTGCCTTTGGTTAAAGTCCTGTGTTTTTGTGTTTGTACTTTGCAATACCTATTCTGGCTTAAAGTCCCCACACCCCACAGTGTCGAAAAAATTACTGAGCACACAGTAGGACTCTTCTTAGGCCTCATCCCTGTGGAAGGCTTTTCCTGGCCAAGCCCCTCCTTTACTGTTGGTGCTCTGCACAGTTCTGCCAAAACACCTATGTTTTATATTATCATCAAATGCTTACTTATTTATATTTTCTTCAACTGTTCTGTAAACTCTTTGAGGCCAACATCTGTAGACTATTTGCTTTTGTTGTATGTGGCTCATGGTAGATACCCAACCAAACTTTGTTTATTTTGTGAATTAGTTAATCAAATTAATAAGGCAAGCACCAAAATACAGTTCCATGGGAAAATAGTATTCAAAGGAAAAGAATTCAGACTTTCTCCTGGCTTGTGTTGCTTGTGTGATAACTTTTTCGTACTTCAGAACAGCCTGTGTCTTCCTGAGAACTTGGTGGGATTGTGTAATTACAAGACTTGGCAGGTGAGAAGAGGAAAAGTCCAGATACCATCTTGTTAATCCCTTGAATTTGCTTTACCTCAATTTGCAACTTCAATTTAGATATCTTCCTAGAGGAGATGAGTCTAAATTATGAGTAGGATGGATTCCTTATTATGCTCATATCAACACTGATAAGACATATATTGGTCATCAAAAAGATGTCATGGAACTTGTGGGACTTTCACCAGTCCTGGAGTAAGAGGTAGGACTTGGTTTGGCAGGAGAAAAGAAGACATTTCAGATAGAGGAAATAAAATAATCTAATGCATGAAATGGAAATAATCCATAGTCTTCCTGTAACTGTGAGGATGGATAGAATTTCACATGAATAGTGTATAGGATAAGGACAGTTAAGTCTGAATAGCCCTGGTGATGATTAAGACTAGGATGGAATATGTACGCTGACATATTGGTGTGTATAAGTAGAAAGGGAGAATGCAAAGTAGCATTTATGAAATATTAGTGGAAAACACCAGAGACAGAGAAATATCCTGGGTTCTTTCACTGTTAAACAAACATAGTATTCTGGCAGTGAGAATGGGGGATGGGGGCATATGCTCAAGAAGGATGCAATTAATGTGAATTTGTATTTCTGAAGCAAAGAACAATCCACTTTCATAGCCTTGTCTCTCACCACTGAGCCATATATCTTTTATGCTTTAATGATACAGAATTTTTCATGTTCACTGAATTTATTGTATCCCTTTGGGTCCCTTTGTCTTTGTTTATGTGTCTTCCTCTGTTTGATCCTTACTCTTTCAAGAAGTTCCTACTTAATCTTCATGATCCTTTCTCCCGGCCTTCTCCAAGTTGCTAAAAGGGCTGTCACTGTATCTCACTCATTTTTTTTTTTTTTTTTTTTTTTTTTGGCTCTGCTGCTCGGCTTGTGGGATCCTAGTTCCCCAACCAGGGATAGAACCTGTGCCCCCTTCAGTGGAAATGTGGAGTCTTTACTACTAGAACTGCCAGGGAATTACCTCTCATTCATTTTTTTTTTTTATAACTAGGACCAAATAAAATGACTGCTATTCACTTACTTCCTGATAATAAATAAAAACTAAAATGATGATTATCATGAAGAAGTGAGTTAAGTGGATGCTTTCCACTTTTTACAGAGAAAAAATAATTGGAAGGTGTTGCTATTTTGATGGGGCGTATGATGAGTTATTTGGGATTTGCTGGAGACAGGTGGGAGCAAGAACTAAATCTTGAAATATCTTGTCAGCAACTAAGGATTCAAAATAGAATCTCTGGTTAAAGGCTGAGAGACTTGAAAGTAATTGACCCAGATACACTGAGATGCAAATAGATTACAAAGCATAGAGTAGAGTTGGAAGAAATGACTGCACTTTTGGAAGGAATGGAAAATGAAGAATTAAAGGCTGTGGAAAAAGAGAGGTGGGGAAAAGTCTTTAAAATGTAGTTTCCCAGAGGTCAAAATAAAAGAATTTCAAGAAGAAAAGGGCTAAAGTTGTGCCAAGTGTAGTAAAGAGGTCAAAACCTGAAGAAAATAATGTTAGGATTCATCAAAAATCTGATCATTGATAGGAGATATTTGAAGGAACAGTTTTAGGAAAAACTATTGTTAAAATGTATGCTTTTATTATATATTTTATTTACCTGAGGTGATAAAATGTTTACTCAGGAAAGGAGAAATTTTTAACTACGGTCAGTGATCTTTGGTCATAGTATATAACTTTCCTCCCTTCTATATTACCAGCAATCTTAACGTTAGCACCAGACATGTGATTAATTAAGAGACATGAATTCTATCTCTAACTAGTTGTGTGATTTTGGACAAAACATAGAGCAATCAAATCTTTAAGTTCTAAGGTCATTTTATTCTCATCCAAGAGAAGAATTCCCCTACAGCCTCCTTGGCAATTAATTTATTTCACCTTTCTAGATGACAGCCCCATTGTCTCTAAAATAATACACTTGAAAGTACGGTTCTTAATTCTGATTAAATGAACTAGAAAATAAAGTCATTGAGTCAGATGCCTTCAACTCGTATTCACCATAAATGCTGTACAATATTCTAATCCGTATTTTATGTTTAAAGTGAACATAGTTTTTAAATGTTAGTAAATGTTTAAAATCAATAAGTAAAGAGTAATCAGGATGGATACCTTCTTATTGCCCTTTAGACTTTACTTAAACTTAAGAGAAAGTTCTGTTAGAAAGTATTAATATTTGTATTGACACTTCAAATGAGTTACAAATGAGTCCTTGCCAGCTTTCCTCCTGATTCTAGCATTTTGCCTAATTCTGATTTCACACGTCAGTAAATTCTGAACAATCCGTGTCTTGGAGCGCATCATGCACTAATTTTCTACTGACAGCCTTGTAATGAGAATTTGAACACTTATTACATTTTTCTTATTAAACTAGAAAAAAAAATATTCCAAGTGTTTACAGCTCTCAAACCTTGCCTTACTGAGGTGAAGTTTGATGTAGCTATTTCCTTTTTCTTTGAAATCTCTCTTTCCTTGTTTTTTTTTTTTTTTTTTTGCAGTACACGGGCCTCTCACTATTGTGGCCTTTCCCGTTGTGGAGCACAGGCTCCGGACGCACAGGCTCAGCGGCCGTGGCTCACAGGCCCAGCCGTTCCGTAGCATGTGGGATCTTCCCGGACCGGGGCACGAGCCCGTGTCCCCTGCATCGGCAGGTGGACTCTCTACCACTGCGCCACCAGGGAAGCCCTGAAATCTCATTTTTAATAACACTATCCACACTTGGTACTGCATGTTTCATCTGTGAACTCATTCACCTTTGGAAGGAGTAGCCATAATCCTATAAAAATCCTATTTTGTTCCAGTCAGTGAGGGGTTGAAAAGTAGAGTCTATTTTAATTATTATATTCTACCTATCAGTGCCTGGATATGCTAGAAGGGACCTGGAAGTGATTATTATACTCTTAAGTTTTGGGGAAATTTCTACTAAAAAGTAAAAAGGTGTTTGTCCCTTGAGGAGCCCTTAATCACACTTAGCAACTTCCATAGGCTAATTATGATATTCTCTAACATATCTGCAAGGGGTTACAGAGATCTTACTTATACCAGATAAATAAGAAGTATGAAATCATGAAGTAAATAGAACTTGTGTAACTCTTTTTAAGTCCCAGAATTTATTTTATATTTTATTCTATTTTGTCAAACAACTGGAAATCGTTAAATTATCCACTTCTCACACATAACTTTAAAACAAAACAAACACAAAACCCTCAGACACAAGGTACAAAATGTCATGTTTAAAAGGAGTAGTTTTCAAGCATTAGCGTATAGTCAGATATAGGAGCAGGAAGTTCCAGAATAAATAGTCACATATAATAGCTTTTGTTAAGTACTTGCTGGAAACCAAGTGTTGCACTAAACATTTTGCATATATCATATAAATTAATCCTGACATCATTGAGGAAAGTTAGGAATGGTTACATCAATTTTACAGATATGGAAATGGAGATGAAGTTGCATAACTGGAAATTAAGTGGTAAAACTTGTTAATGGCAAAACTCAAATTCAGTGCTAGGTTGCCTGAAAAGCCTGTACACTTTTCAGAACATCATATAGCTTTGTCTGAGTAGGAATTCACCAGACAGACAAGGGAGACAATACACTTAACTCAAAAACTGAAACATAAATTGCCAAAGCGCAGAAGCTTGAGGGAAGCTGGAGAACAGGATATGAAGGAGCAAGTTTGGGGTGAGGAGACCTGAGGGTTGAAAGATTGGCAAGAACCTAATCTGAGGGTACTTAGATATCATGCTAAGGAGTTTGGGCATTATCTTGATGGCTAAGGTAAAACCATGGAAAATATTTACCCTAAATATATAGGAAGTTTATACAGATTGAAAATGAAAACACTAATACTTTGGAAAAAAAGCAAATAAAGCATATGAATAGCCAACTTAAAAGAGAAGAAATTAAAACAATCATGAATATACCTAAAACAAGTCTCATGTTCATTATTATTCAGGAAAAATTAGATACCAGTTTCATTTACCAAATTAGAAAAAAAAATTAAACCTTAGTGCTTAGTTGCTGGTGAGAATGGCATTGAGATAGGCCCTTTTATCTTGTTAGTGAGAAATTACATTGTTAACACATTGCTTCAAATGCAGCAAGATGATGGAGTAGAAGGATGTGCTCTTGCAAGAGCACGGGAATCACAAATAACTGCTGAACAATCATCGACAGAAAGACACTGGAACTCACCAAAAAAGATACCCCACATCCAAAGACAAAGGAGCAGCCACAATGAGATGGTAGGAGGGGCACAATCACAATAAAATTAAATCCCATAACTGCTGGGTGGGTGAAACTGGAGAACACTTGTACAACAGAAGTCCACTGACTGGAGTGAAGGTTCTGAGCCCCATGTCAGGCTTCCCAACCTATGGATCTGGCAATAGGAGGAGGAGTTCCTAGAGAATCAGACTTTGAAGGATAGCAGGATTTGATTGCAGGACTTCAACAGAAGTGGGGGAAACAGAGACTCCACTCTTACAGGGCACACACAAAGTAATGTGTGCATGGGGACCCAGGGGAAGGAGCCAGGACCCCATAGGAGACTAAACCAGACCTACCTGCTAGTGTTGGAAGGTCTCCTGCAGAGGCAGGGGGCGATGGCTGTGTCACACCATGAGGAAAAAGACATTGGCAGCAGAAGTTCTGGGAAGTACTCCTTGGCATGAGCCCTCCCAGAGTTTGCCATTAGTCCCATCAAAGAGCCCCCATAGGCTCCAGCGTCGGGTCACCTCAGGCGAATCAACCAACAGAGAGGGAACACAGCCCTACTCATCAGCAAAGTGGATTAAAGTTTTACTGAGCTCTGCCCACCAGAGCAACAGCCAGCTATACACACCACCAGTCCCTCCCATCAGGAAATTTGCACAAGCCTCTTAGATAGCCTCATCCACCGGAGGGCAGACAGCAGAAGCTAGGTAAACAACAATCCTGTAGCCTATGGAACAAAAACCACATTCACAGAAAGACAGACAACATGAAAAGGCAGAGGGCTATGTACTAGATGAAGGAACAAGATACAACCCCAGAAAAACTACTAAATGAAGTGAAGATATGCAACCTTCCAGAAAAAGATTTCAGAATAATTATAGTGAAGATGATCCAGGATCTCAGAAAAACAATGGAGGCAAAGATCGAGAAGATCCAAGAAATGTTTAACAAAAACCTAGAAAAATTAAAAAACAAACAAACAGAGATGAACAATACAATAACTGAAATGAAAAATACACTAGAAGGAATCAATAGCAAAATGACTGAGGCAGAAGAGCACATAAGTGACCTGGAAGACAGAATGGTGGAATTCACTGCTGCAGAACAGAATAAAGAAAAAAAGAATGAAAAGAAATGAGGACAGCCTAAGGGATCTCTGGGACAACATTAAACGTAACAACATTCAAATTATAAGGGTCCCAGAAGGAGAAGAAAGAGAAAGGACCAGAGAAAATACTTGAAGAGATTATAGTTGAAAACTACCCTAACATGAGGCAGGAAATAGACACCCAAGTCCAGGAACCACAGAGAGTCCCATACAGGATAAACACAAGGAAAAACACACCAAGACACATAGTAATCAAATTGTCAAAATTAGAGACAAAGAAAAATTATTGAAGGCATCAAGGGAAAAATGACAAATAACATACAAAGGAACTCCCATAAGGTTAGCAGCTGATTTCTCAGCAGACAATCCACAAGCCAGAAGTGAGTGGCATGACATATTTAAAGTGATGAAAGGGAAGAACCTACAACCAAGATTACTCTACCCAGCAAGGATCTCATTGAAATTTGATGGAGAAATCAAAAGCTTTACAGACAAACAAAAGCTAAAAGAATTCAGCCCCCAAACCAGCTCTACAATAAATGCTAAAGGAACTTCTTTAAGTGGGAAACACAAGAGAAGAAAAGAACCTACAAAAACAAACCCAAAATAATTAAGAAAATGGTAATAGGAACATATATATCGATAATTACCCTAAATGTGAATGGATTAAATGTTCCAACCAAAAGACACAGGCTTGCTGAATGGATACAAAAACAGGACCCATATATGTGCTGTCTACAAGAGACCCACTTCAGACTTAGGGACACATACATACTGAAAGTGAGGGGATGGAGAGATGTTCCACATAAATGGAAATCAAAAGAAAGCTGGAGTAGCAATACTCATATCAGATAAAATAGAACTTATAACAAAGAATGTTACAAGAGACAAGGAAGGACACTACATAATGATCAAGAGATCAATCCAAGAAGAAGATATAACAATTATAAATATATATGCACCCAAGATAGGAGCACCTCAATACATAAGGCAACTGCTAACAGCTATAAAAGAGAAAATCGACAGTAACACAATAGTAGTGGGAGACTTTAACACCTCACTTACACAAATGGACAGATCATCCAAACAGAAAATTAATAAGTGAAACAGAAGCTTTAAATGACACAATGGGCCAGATAGATTTAATTGATATTTATAGGACATTCCATCCAAAAACAGCAGATTACACTTTCTTCTCAAGTGCACACAGAACATTCTCCAGAACAGATCACATCTTGGGGCACAAATCAAGCCTCAGTAAACTGAAATCATATCAAGCATTTTTTCTGGCCACAACGGTATGAGATTAGAACTGAATTACAGGGAAAAAAAGGTTAAAAAAAAAAACAAACACATGGAGGCTAAACAATACATTACTAAATAAACAAGAGATCACTGAAGAAATCAAAGAGGAAATCAAAAAATACGTAGAGACGAATGACAATGAAAACACAACCATCCAAAATCTATGGGATTCAGCAAAAGCAGTTCTAGAGGGAAGTTTATAGCAATACAAGCCTACTTTAAGAAAGAAGAAACATCTCAAATAAACAATCTAAAGGAGCACCTACTAGAGAAAGAAGAACAAACAAAACCCAAAATTAGCAGAAGGAAAGAAATCATAAAATCAGAGCAGAAATAAATGAAATAGAAACAAAGAAAACAATAGCAAAGATCAATAAAATTGAGAGCTGGTTCTTTTGAGAAGTTAAACAAAATTAATAAACCATTAGCCAGACTCATTAAGAAAAAGAGGACTCAAATCAATAAAATCAGAAATGAAAAAGGAGAAGTTACAACAGACACTGCAGAAATACAAAGCATCCAAAAGACTACTACAAGCAACTCTATGCCAATAAAATGGACACCTGGAAGAAATGGATAAATCCCTAGAAAGGTGTAACCTTCCAAGACTGAACCAGGAAGAAATAGAAAATATGAACAGACCAATCACAAGTAATGAAATTAAAACTGTAATTTAAAATCTTCCAACAAACAAAAGTCCAGGACCAGATGGCTTCACAGGTGAATTCTATCAAACATTTAGAGAAGAGCTAACACCCATCCCTCTCAAACTCTTCCAAAAAATTGCAGAGGAAGGAACACTCCCAAACTCATTCTATGAGGCCACCATCACCCTGATACCAAAACCAGACAAAGATACTACAAAAAAAGAAAATTACAGACCAATATAACTAATGAATATAGATGCAAAAATCCTCAACAAAATACTAGCAAACAAAATCCAACAACACATTAACAGGATCATACACCATGATCAAGTGGGATTTATCCCAGGGATGCAAGGATTCTTCAATATATGCAAACCAATCAATGTGATATGCCATATTAACAAATTGAAGAAGAAAAAACATATGATCATCTCAATAGATGCAGAAAAAGCTTTAGACAAAATTCAACACCTATTTATGATAAAATCTCTCCAGAAAGTGGGCATAGAGGGAACCTACCTCAACATAACAAAAGGCCATATACGACAAACCCATAGCAAACATCATTCGCAATGGTGAAAAACTGAAAGAATTTCCTCTAAGGTCAGGAACAAGGCAAGGATGTCCACTCTCACCACTATTATTCAACATAGTTTTGGAAGTCCTAGCCATGGCAATCAGAGAAGAAAAATAAATAAAAGGAATACAAATTGGAAAAGAAGAAGTAAAACTCTCACTGTTTGCAGATGTCATGATACTATACATAGAGAATCCTAAAGATGCTACCAGAAAACTCCTAGAGCTAATCAATGAATTTGGTAAAGTTGCAGGATACAATATTAATGCATTGAAATATCTTGCATTCCTATACATTAATGATGAAACGTCTGAAAGAGAAATTAAAGAAACACTCCCATTTACCATTGCAACAAAAAGAATAATATACCAAAGAATAAACCTACCTAGGGAGAAAAAAGAGCTGTATAGAAAACTATAAGACACTCATGAAAGGAATTAAAGATTACACAAACAGAAGGAGAAATATATCATGCTCTTGGATTGGAAGAATCAATATTGTGAAAATGACTATACTACACAAAGCAATCTACAAATTCAATGCAATCCCTATCAAATTACCAAAGGCATGTTTTACAGAACAAGAACAAAAAAGTATTAAAATTTGTATGGAGACAAAAAACACCCCAAGTAGCCAAAGCAATCTTGAGGGAAAAAAATGGAGCTAGAGGAATTAGACTCCCTGACTTCAGACTATACTACAAAGCTACAGTAATCAAGACAATATGGTACTGACACAAAAACAGAAATACAGATCAATAGAACAGTATAGAAAGCCCAGAGATAAACCCACACACCTATGGTCAACTAATCTATGACAAAGGAGGCAAGAATATACAATGGAGAAAAGACAGTCTCTTCAATAAGTGGTGCTGGGAAAACTGGGCAGCTACATGTAAACGAATGAAATTAGAACACTCCCTAACACCATACACAAAAATAATCTCAAAATGAATTAGAGACCTAAATGTAAGACTGGACACTATAAAACTCTTGGAGGAAAACATAGAAATAGCACTCTTTGACATAAATCACAGCAAGATCTTTTTTGATCCACCTCCTAGAATAATGGAAATAAAAACAAAAATAAACAAATGGGACCTAATGAAATTTCAAAGCTTTTGCACAGTAAAGGAAACTGCAAACAAGACGAAAAGACAACCCTTAGAATGGGAAAAAATATTTGCAAACAAATCAACAGACAAAGGATTAATCTCCAAAATATATAAACAGCTCATGCAGCTCAATATTAAAAAACAAACAACCCAATCCAAAAATGGGCAGAAGACCTAAATAGCCATTTCTCCAAAGAATACAGACAGATGGCCAAGAAGCACATGAAAAGCTGCTCAACATCACTAATTATTAGAGAAATTCAAATCCAAACTACAATGAGGTATCACTTCACACCAGTTAGAATGGGCATCGTCAGAAAATGTACAAATAAGAAATGCTGGAGAGAGTGTGGAGAAAAGGGAACCCTCTTGCACTGTTGGTGGGAATGTAAATTGACACAGCCACTATGGAGGTTCCTTAAAATCTAAAAATAGAATTATCATATGACTCTGCAATCCCACTACTGGGTGTATACCCAGAGAAAACCATAATTCAAAAAGACACATGCACCCAAATATTCATTGCAGCACTATTTACAGTATCCAGGTCATGGAAGCAACCTAAGTATGCCCATCATCTGACGAATCGATAAAGAAGATGTGGTACATATGTACAATGGAATATTACTCAGCCATAGAAAGGAACAAAATTGGGTCATTTGTAGAGACATGGATGAATCTAGAGACTGTCATACAGAGTGAAGTAAGTCAGAAAGAGAAAAACAAATATCGTATATTAATGCGTATATGTGAAACCTAGAAAAATGGTACAGATGAACTGGTTTGCAGAGCCGAAATTGAGACACAGATGTAGAGAACAAACATATGGACAGCAAGGGGGGAAAATGGGGTGGCAGGGGTGGGATGAATTGGGAGACTGGGATTGGCATATACACTAATATGTATAAAATAGGTAACTAATAAGAATCTGCTGTATAAAAAATAAATAAAATTCAAAAACAAGAATAAATGCACATATGGGTATCACCATAAATCTGTTATTTTCAAAAACCAAAAGAAAAATTGCTTGAATTAGCAATATGTATTTATTTGTGTCCCAACAATTTTACTTCTAGGAATTCATCCTTGAGAGCACAAACCAGGTTTTATTTCAGTGTTTATTGAAGTATTATTCATTATAGGAAAAAGTGGAACAACTAGATGCCCAAGAATAGGGAGAGGATTGAATAAAATTATGTGATTGTTCGGCCATTAAACTCACATTTTTTGAAATACAGTTAAAACAGAGACAGTTAACTGGAATTATAAAGCTCTAATTGGTTCTTGCACATATTTAGTTTTCACATTGTTTTTAGAAAAAAATTAAATAACATTTAAAAATCAGGAAATTTTTCATAAAATTTAGATTCAACCCCCCCCCCCTTTTTTTTTTGAACAGCTAAAAGACCCAACATGGCCACAATTGGCAGATCTGAGTAGTAGCAGTGGCTTTTTTCTTTCAATAGGTCATGATCTCCCAGTTCACCAAAAACTTTTCGACTCCCTGTTGTTTCAAACACAATTATGCCTGGTAGTTTTACGTTTTTTTTAACTTTACTCACGTGGCCTCATAGGAATTTCTTCATAATATAAGTTTATATGAAAGAAACAGAATTTAAAAACTGTATTTGAAATGTGTATAATTTCAGATATATATGAGGGAAACAATAGCAAAATATTAACACGAATAATCCTTAGATGAAGATACAGTTGACTTTAGACAGATTAGGTGGATGGATAGATGATAGATAGATAGATAGATAGATAGATAGATAGATAGGTAGATAGATAGATAACCGACCTTAGGTATTTTCCTTTGAGAAGAATGGGTAGGTGATAGTATCTATCAGGATAGTTTGATCCCTCCATTATTACATCTTACCTCTACTAGTTTCATATTTGAATCTGGTAGTATTACTCTCTTTCTAATTAAGAGATCTATGGTATTGTTCTACAAACATATATTTTCCTCCAGCCTTTTTGTCGTATGCAATTCTTCTTCACTATACTTGCATCCTATAATCTTCAT
This sequence comes from Phocoena sinus, assembly GCF_008692025.1. NCBI lineage: Eukaryota > Metazoa > Chordata > Mammalia > Artiodactyla > Phocoenidae > Phocoena > Phocoena sinus. The sequence goes on along the minus strand of NC_045770.1, from coordinate 33,825,848 downwards.
GATATATCTTATATAAACTAGAAGTAGAGGCACTACTTAACATAGGCAATAATAAGAAGAGAAGAATGCATGCTGCTGTACCCCAGTGATAAAAGCAGGGCAGTGAAGAGTTAGTCTTGATATAACACATTCTTTGTATCTTGCACTAATTTAGGCAGATATCAATCCCATCACAACTAGAAAGGCAGGTTTTATAATACCTGTTTTGCATTAAGGAAACTAACACTCTGTGGTTAACTTATCCAAAGGGGTTACTTAAGCCAAAAGGGTTTCGTAAGCTTGCCCAGGGTTTTCATAAGCTTGCTGCTAAGGGTTAAGATAGGATTGGAACTCAGGGGTTATTTGACTTCAAACTCCTGCTACTTCCATCACATCCCTGTCATGAAGAAGATTCCAAACAGCATAATACCTAGCTTTAGCCGGTGCTTCTAGAAGAGATGCATGAGCTGAGGCTGCGAGCAGAGAATATGTTGCACGTGTGTGGCCAGAGACATAGTGCTTCATTTACAAGCAAGAGGCAAATGCTGACCTCTCTGAGATTAACAGCAAATCAAAGAATCCTTTGGATGGCTGTTCTGGAACACCTTGTATACCTCCTAGAAACGGACGTCAAAGTGTCATCTTGGCATATGCATCTCCTCAAGTATGCCCGCAAAGTCAGAAGCGTTTACAGGTACAAACCTCTACCAGAAAGAAAAAAAACGTACCATAAAATGACCACAAACAGAACACTTTACCTACTGAATCATCTGTTGTTCTGAGTCTGCATTCCATGAATATCCAGGAGTTTATTCTTTACCTGGCCTCCTTCCTTCTTCGTCTTTTTTTTTTAATCTTTTTTCTTTTATTTAAATTAGGTACGTTATATTAGCTTCAGGTGCACAGCATAATGGTTACATATTCGTATACATTGAAAACTGATCACCACGATAAATCTGGTTAACATCCATCACCATATATAGTTACAGTTTTTTTTCTTATGATGAGGACTTTTAAGATCCACTCCCTTAGCAGTGTTCAAATATGCACTACAATATTATTCACTATAGTCACCATGCTATACATTACATTCCAAGACTTATTTATTTTGTAACTGGAAGCTTGTACCTTTGGTCCCCTTAACCCATTTCACCCACCCCCCACTTCCTGCCTCTGGCAACCACAAATCTGTTCTCTGTATTTATAAGCTTGTTTTTCTTTTGTTTTTGTTTAGATTCCAATTATAAGTGACATCATACTGTATTTGTCTTTTGCTCTCTGACTTATTTCACTTAGCATAATGTAATGCTAAGGACCCATTCATGTTGTTACTAATGGCAAGATTTTTTTTTTTTTTTTTTTTTTTTTTTTTTGCGGTACATGGGCCTCTCACTGTTGTGGCCTCTCCCGTTGCGGAGCACAGTCTCCGGACGCACAGGCTCAGCGGCCAGGGCTCACAGGCCTAGCCGCTCCGCAGCATGTGGGATCTTCCCGGACCGGAGCACAAACCCGTGTCCCCTGCATCGGCAGGCGGACTCTCAACCACTGTGCCACCAGGGAAGCCCCTAATGGCAAGATTTAATTATTTTTATGGCTGAATAGTATTCCATTGTTGTGTGTGTGTGTGTGTGTGTGTGTGTGTGTATCACATCTTCTTTATCCATTCGTCCATTTAGGATATTAGGTTATTTCCACATCTTGGTTATTATAAATAATGCTGCAATGAACGAGAGTGCATATATCCTTTTGAATTAGTGTTTTCATTTTCTTCAGATTAATACCCAGAATTGGACCTGCTAGATCATATGGTAGTTCTAATTTTAATTTTTTTGAGGAAACGCCATACTGTTTTCCATAGTGGCTGCACCAGTTTACATTCCCACCAATAGTGTATGAGGGCTCGTTTTTCTCCACATTCTCACCAATATTTGTGGTTTCTTGTCTTTTGATAGTAGCCATTATAACAATTGTGGGTAATAGCTCATTGTGATTTTAATTTGTATTTCCCTGAAAAGAAGGAAGGAATATAGCATTCTTTCATGTTCCTGTAGGCCGTCTGTATGTCTTCTTTGGAAAAATGTCTATTTTGTCCTTTGCTGATTTTTTTTTTTTTATTGGATTGCTTGGTGTTTTGCTATGAGTTGTATGACTTTTTAAATACACTTTAGATATTAACCTCTTATCAGATATACGATCTGCAAATATATTATCCTATTCAGTAGACTGCCTTTTCATCTTGTTAATGATTTCCTTTACTGTACAGAAGCTTTTTAGTTTCATGTAGTCCCACTTGTTTATTTTTGCTTTGTTGCCTTCACTTTTCAAGATTTCTTCTTCTTTTTCCTCCTCCCGATTGTACTCATCCACCAGGTCCCCTCCCTTCAGACCTCTCAGCCCCTTAGCTAGTTCCAATTCAAGACAAAAATCCCCACAGCCAGGACTTTATGTTTCCAGGCAGTGCCCAAGGATCCACACAATAACCAATTATTGTTCTTAAAGGCAAATCTGTGAGACATTCAGATTCTTCAAAGGGAAGCATCTCTATGTCAAACAATCCTTTCCCTCACAATATTGCCCACCTTTTATAGATTTTGATGTTAAGTGTGCTAACAAAGTGTATTATTTAATGAAACACTAGCTACATAAAAGTTTAGCCCTCAAGTCACAAGGCTTACATCAATGAATATGATTTCAGCTCATATAAAGTTCAAACCAGTGTTGCTGATCAGAAGGCAGCTCTTCCACAAATGGTAATTCACAGGCTCAGGCCCCTTGCAAGTTGTGCCACAGCCATCCTTACATCCAGCTACAAAAAAGAAAGTGGCATGGGAAGTTTGAATAAGCCACACCTGGAATGGGAGCGACTCACTGGCACTGGCCACACCTAACTGCCAGGGAATCAGACAATAAGGACCACCAAGTGGCACGACATTGTATAAAATATATTCTTAGTCAGAATATACTATCTAACTGGGTGTCCAGGAGAAAAAGGAGAGACATTTGCTAAAGAGATAGCTTGACTTTGCAACACAAAATTTTGTTTCGAAAGCCTTATCAAGACTCTTTTTCCTCAGGTTTGGGGCATTTTACAAGGGTGGGGAAGGGAGTGTCTGGAGGGGAATAGGGAGGAGAGGGGGAAAAAAAGTGATGGAGAACACTCATCAATATTGAAACAGTGGCATATACACTAGAATCCCTTTATAAAGTAAATTTGCAGTTTAAATTGGACATTATATTGGTAAAACCATCATATAACATGGTAAAGATGGAGTCCATCACTGCCTTGAAAATGTAAAAATAAAATGTATTTGTTTGGATGATGATAAGACTATACAGAATCAACAACAGGCATTTGTATATTTGCCTGTGAAATCACCTTAAATTGTCTGTTTCTTGGGACAAGACGAGGAAATGATAATGGCTTCCATCTCTCTAACAGAGAACATCATAAGGTGATACAATATTTATATAAAATGGTGTCCCCACCTGGATAACAGGAAATCAACTGTAGTCAGAGGCACATGAAATATTCTGCATCACATCTTACTTTCATGGGAGTTCTCTGAGCACCATTGGAAGTCAGTCAACTCTGAAAGCAATTTAATATTTTGGCAGTTGAAAGACATACTAACTACCATCATATCTATTTATGCCTAAGGCTAAAAGTTCAAAAAATAAATAAATTCACCCAGATTTAGTAGATTTGGAAAGTGGATTTAGTGGATTTGGATTTACTATTTTCGGAACATAGCTCAAACATTAATAAAGTAGACTAATAATAAGCTTAGACTAATAAAAGTATCCCCAAGACCACTTTTCCCTCACTCCTTGCTGACACACTTGTCAGTAAATTATATTTTATTTCCTTCATGCTAGGTATCCTGTAGATTTTGAGGAAAATAAAGATCCCTAGTGTAAAATACAAGTTTCTTACAGTAGATAAATTCTTATTTATTAAAAATAATTTCTTTCTTAGCATGAGGTCAATAGACAATGAAAAAAATTTATGCTATAAACAATATTAAAATATGCTAATTATGACAATTCCAGCAAACCCCATAGTGCAATGGATTATAGAATAAAAGGCTTATTTCCAGATGCTGCAACTATAGTTTTATCCTTTTTTACCTAAACATTTTGGTGATTCTTAAAATCAGGCCAAAGTACAATAGAATTAAATGTCTGAGAACCACATTGACAACCGATTTTGAGAACTGAACTGTAGGCTAATTAAAACAAACAAGCAAGAAAGTCACTTTATTATATAGGCAGGTTGAAATGGGACTCTATAGTAATTGGATAGCTGATAATTTCACTTCCTTTCCTCTCCATTACCATGTATTCATGATTTAACAAATTCTTAAGGAAAACTTATGTATAAAACAATAGAGTTTATAAAAGTGAAGTCTTCATTTTCAAAGACCTAAGTATCTATCTATCTACCTATATATATATTTCAACATGTAAGCTAAGTACATATATATATATATATATATATATACATATATGTGTGTATGTGCTTTTAATGTCAAATTATTCCAAAATGGTAATATTATTAATACATACTTTATAGGAAGCAAAGTTTGTTTTGAGTGAAACCTGGAAAGCTGAGTAAGATTACCTAAACAGAGAATAGTGGGGAGACCTCTACTTGTTAAGAAAAAGCCTAAGTAAAGTTATTAAAGGACATTCTGAGCAGATTGGTTTGACTGTGGTGGAAGATTTGTGTAGGAATAAAGGAGTGAAAAGATTAGAAAAATAGGTTGAGGTCACACTAGGGGGAATGCTGTAGGCCAGACTGAGGACTGCATTTCATGTAAGATGAGAGATATAGGGAACAGGGAGATACTATAGGATTTTCAGCAATGTCTAGCAAATATTATTGAGCTTGAATAGAAGTCAGTGGGGTTAGTGCTGTATAGCAAAAAGAATACATAAAATGCAATAGACAACTGGTTTTATGAAGACATCACCAAACAGCTACGTGTGGGATAGACAGAGTGGAGAGAGATTGGAGGTAGAAAGCTGATGCAATAATTCAGATGTGTGGTGGGCAATGTAGTTGGCAGGAAGTATCAGAAGAAAAAGTCAAATGAGAGAGACACATTTATATCATAAAACTCCAATGAATTAATAAATCCATATATTATTTCAACTCTTTACATAGGCAGTGTTTCTTAGTTATATCAAGACCTGTAAAAAAACAAACAACCTGAATATGAAAGTTAAACTTTGAGACAGTTCTCCTGAGTCCCTATCATATGGTCTCATATGTGCTCTCCTTGCCTCCACTGTTACATATTTTCGTAACACTTTACATTTTTCTTTTGTAGCACTTATTACCATTTTGATTAATTAATGTTTACATTACCTTGAATAAAAAGTGGTTGACCCCACAACTAGTCTACAAACTCCGTAAAAGTGCAGACAACATACATATTCTCACCATTGTATTTAACACTTTAAAGTTTAATAATTTTTGATTGGTGATCTATTGTGATTTAGAGGACCAGAGTCACTCGGCAGCATATCAGCTCTATGTTTCTTGCATAAATTTATCATAGGCAGAACTGGCTCTAGGGAAAAAAATGCAAAATCATTGTGAAGAAAGACTTCTTCCCCTTTTGTAATGATATTCCAACACCCTTGACCAAATTCTTATCCCCGGCTTCCAGCACCTTCATGCCACTAAGGTCTTCTCTCCTCATTAAAGAAAAGCCTATAGAATTAAATCACACGTAATACTAGGATTGTTTGCCTTTTAAAGATCCCCAAATCAGGCAATAGATGACTAGATGATGGTAGCAGGGACATGCCTCAGGCATCCACTCCTGCGACCCACCCATGCAGCTATTGTTCCACTTATGCAGCAGAACCATATTCCTGGCTATTTTCTCTCCTACCGTTTTTTCTTTCTGATAATAAAATAAAAATTACTAACTAACCTTACCTCAGTAATTCTTTGTAAATAAGAAAGCGTAAAAGATGGTCTGTATTTCAACTTATATTTCAAATAGATTTTACTCCTTGAATGAGCATTCAGAATGAAAGGCAAAAAGTAGCAAGAGCACAGTTTACCAATGCAGCGTATAAGAAAAAATATGGTAAAGATCTGCTTTCTTTATCTTTATGATGGGATCTAGGGAATTCATCTTATGTTTGTTTTCAGCTTTGGAGTCAGCTCATTCATTTCCATGTTCTAGCTGTCTATATAGAAAGGTAGAGCGTAAGCTGAACAGAATTTTGTCTGTAAATCCTAGACATTTAAGAAATAATGCTGAAATTTTATCATTTAAGTAAATTATATTAAGGTGATCAGTTTATAAAGGGTCATTACTTGAACATAAATATCCCTGAAGATAAATGTAGCATTATAAGTGCAGTTATAAGGAGTTCTACCCAAATTGATATTTTTCAATAAGATAGGATGCCTATTTTTCATGATACAGGCTTAAACTATTTTCTGAATGTTTAAAAAGCAAAATGTATCCTGGTTCATCATGAGAACATGAGCTTAGATATGGGTTTTCCCACTAGATATTATAAAGTACATTACAGACAGAAAAACACAGAAAAATCTATTTATAAACCATATAATGTACAAAAAAGTGCTCTTAATCTAATTTGTGATCCATGCCAGAGACTATAATTTTCTACAGTAGGATAAAAATGACTTATATTTGTTCATAAAGAGTATGTTGAAGGGCTCCGTATTTAAGTAAGTTTCCAATGACAAATCTGATTGCCCTGCTTGCATCTTCAGAATCAGAGATTGCTAGAAGGCACAGGGTCAGGGGAACCATTTACCACGGTGATGGTGAAATGTGGGATTGATGTCGCTTCAATCTGGAATGTTTTATTTGAAGATGCTTAGTCTCTGGGAGCATCAACAATGACATTTTATTATCTTTCAGCATGTGTGCAAATGTTCCTGAAGGTTCAGCAGCCCACTGAGTATTGAATTAAAGAGGGGATTGCAAGCCATATCCTTGACTAGACTATAGCTCTTCCCAAAGTGTCAATGTGAAAAATGTAAAGTCAAAGTGAATTTGTAACCCTAAATTTCTGCATAACAGAACGTGGTTACATAGATGTACCAAGGGAGAGAGAAAGAAAAATACATTATATTTATATGTAAGACCTGTCAATAGCAACACTGGTTATAAATGACACCTGAGGTTAGTTATTTGGAAGGTGCAAAGGGGGAAGTTTAGACCAGTCTTTTTCCACTTAAGTGATTTTTGTTGGACCAAGTGGTTACTGTTTAAAAACTGGTACCATTTTCAGTTAAATTATTCAATTAATAATTCACTTTAGAAAGTGGTAAAATTACAAGGACAGAGAGACTGAATAAAATAGACTGATGAGGCAACATCTCAAAAAGACAGAAAGGATGAAAAGCATATGTCAGCCAACAAAGTTACCTTTGTGATCCAGAGGCATGGCAAAGAGAGAGATTTGTCCCTGAAGCAGCTTTCAGAATGAAAAGATACGTTCATAAAGAGAGTTTAATATCCCCAACATCCTTCTAGTATTCATTATCTCCCTAAAACAAGAGACAATAATAGTTTTTCTGTTTACCTCCTGCAATGTCATTTTATCTTTTTCTTTCTTGCATTGCCTTTTATTTATGAATTAAGAAGTTTCCTACCTTATCTCTTTCTCTTATTTTTATACAAAGTTGTATAGAGAAATATTTCCTAAAATGCTGCATTTCCCCCTGTGATAGTCATTCTGGATATTCATAAATATTCAGACTCTGTCTTCAGCCCATGATGGGACTGTACCTCCCTGCTGACTAGGAATTAGGTTCAGCCATGTGACTTGCTTTGACCAATAAAATGCGGGTGGAAGCTGCTGTGTCACTTTTGGAGAGGAGCTTTAATAGACTTAATAGCTTTAAAAAGACTGTTTTTCCATGTTCTCATCCTCTCTGCTACCAAAATAGACAGGAGCAAATCCAACAGCCAAGGTCATGAGGTTAAAACAATGAAAAATAGAGCCACCAGCTGACCTTCAATGTACATGCTCAGGAGTGACAGGGGAAAGGCCTGGTGTGCTTTATATATACTGAGATTTAGAGTTTGTTACTGCAGCCTGGTGCATATCATTGGTGGTAAACACACTGATGTAATGAAGAGTAGAAGAATATATGCATGAACAGTAGAGAAATTCTATTTTAAGACATGATTTTGTGATACATATTACTAGACACCACAAATGCAACAAGCATCTCTGATTGTCTTAGTTCCTTCTAAATTATTCCAGTTTTAGAAATGAAATATTTTGACACCTGTTCAGAGAAGTGTTAGGCTACTTGTTACAATTAACTTCTTTGTATGGCATTATGTAACTCTGGCAATCACATTTTCATTCCTCATAACTAGGGTAATAAAAACATCAGAGGATAGAATATAGACAGAGTGCATCTTTCTTTACTTGAAATCATTTGACTCATTTTGAGATTGATCAAATGGCACAATTAAGTCTAAAGATAAAGCACAAGTGAAAGTTTCAAACCTATGGTTATGACATAATTTCAAGCTGAATGCAAAAGAATATAATTAAGGAAGAAAAGAGTTCCTTTATGACACAGATAATTCACTAACACCTTCCCTTAACGATACTCTGACTGCAAAATTAAGAGCACCATAATGCTCAAGTGATATATCTACCTCAAAAAGACAGCAAAATCAAAACAGCCATGTAACAGAACTTTTTGATCACCTCCATGTTAGTCATTAGAGAAAAACATGGAGGACTAAATTCATCATTTAACCTGATTTGAATCATTTATTATTGAAGTCAAATCTCATCCTCTCTCCAGTGCTATCCAATCAATCTTTGTGATCAGAGCAAATGTTCTATATTTGCTCTGCTCAATACAGTAACACTTGGAATGTGGCTAAGTGCCACTGAGAACCTGAATTTGTAGTTTTATTTAAATTAAAATAGCCTGTGTAGCTAATGGCTACCATATCAACAGTGCAGCCTGTACTTCCATGTAACCTGAAAGTAAGGTTGAGTCTTCAAGGTCACAAATAAATTTTGGAAGGGACCAACACCAAACTCTTAACATTCAGAACCTCAGCACCTTCCATAAAGGTTACTAAAGGGGATGAGGCAGCACAATGAAAGGAGGCTTTGCTACTAGAGAAGTGTTATATTGCAAATAACAATACTAATTATCTCTTGCTTCCTGAAATTGCTTTGGGTCTAGAATTTACACTGTGAACATAAATTTTCACCACTTCTTTTTAATCCAAACAGGCCATGTCACTGTCAGAAAACAAATTCCAACAGTCATATTACAAATTTTTGCACAACTAACAGCACTATAAGTGTTTCAAATTACTTTTACTTCAAATAAAAATTACATCAGTTCCCCAGGTTTTGCTTCTATGCAAGTTCAAAGGTTTCCATTTATGTACAGTTGGGGGGGTTAATTTTTTTAATTTTTAGCATTTGTGTAGCATTGTGTCATCAACAAATTAACATCATATATTTCTGAAACTTACCATTTCCATACCTCCCAAATTTTCAAGTAGAGCCAGTTGAGGTACATCTACCCATCTACCCTCTAGTTGATCTTGGATATATATATATATATATATATATATATATATAAACACACATTGATCTATATATATGTATATATGTAGTTTATTTACAATATTGTGTTAGTTTCAGGTGTACAGCAAAGTGATTCAGTTATATACATATTTTTCTGATTATTTTCCATTATAGGTATCATAAGATATTGAATATAATTCCCTATATTATACAGTAAATCCTTGTTGCTTATCTATTTTATGTATAGTAGTTTATGTCTGTTAAGCCTATACTCCTAATTTATCCCTCTCCACCCTTCCCTTTCCCCTTTGGTAACCATAAATTTGTTTGCTATTCCTGATCTGTTTGGGATCGCCATCAAGGTGAGTATCTACACTATTATTCCATTAAAATGTTGACGGATAGGTAAAAGTGTTTGATCTTTGGGTATACATCCAAGGTTTTATGTTTTAGAATTTAAAGCAAATTTCTAGTTTGTGATGCATGGTATCACATCAAAATTAAACATCATTATACTTGTGAGGCAATACCAAAATTTTATTGAAAACACATTCAGATAAAACTTTTTTTCTTGATTAATTATTGTTGTGGGTAAGCACAAAAAAAGATTTTGGCAATTCGTAATCATTAATTTTAGACCTGCAGGCTGTAATTGATCTGGCACTGATACACATTTGCCGATATCAGTCCAATCTTACTTATGCGTATTTGGATCCTATTCCAAAGTGTCAGTTTTATGAGATAGTCAAAGCAGTTTGTGGCAGGGAGAGTTTTTAAGTACTTTTTTTCTTAATCTCCACCTGAAATAACTTAATGCTTTAAAAATCCTATCACGTGTTAAATTTTTATTTTATCTCTTTTTTATAGAATTTTGATTTGATACAATGTCACGTTAACTAGAAACTGTCAGTGGCTCCCTCAATGCCCATTGTTTAAACTACTTAATATAATGTGTAGAAAGTTCTTTAAACCTGGGGCCAACCTTACTTTTCACCCCCCTCTTACAGCAGTTCCATCCTTTTGCCCAGAATTTACTTGTCAGACCTGAAAATTTTTCTGCTCCAACTGTTAAAAGGCATATATCTATTTCTCCAAATATCAAATTTCCTCTCATCTTTCAAGACTAAGTTTATAAATCATTCACTTATTTATTCAACAATTAGATAATAAATATTTGCTATGGGCCAGGCACTATGCTTAGTGCTGTATAAATTAATTCACTCAATCCTCACAATTGCTGTATAAAACATATTAATGATTTTGTGATTTCACAAAGACAGATGAGGACTCCTCATCCTTTCGTTCCACCTTCCAAAGAACCAACCCACTCCACCCACCATTCTGACTGACTAGGCAAGCTCTCCAGATATCGTGTCTCCATTATTGGATAGCACTCACATCATCAGCTTCCATTACCAGTCAGTTCTTCTAGGACCTCTCTTCTCCAGTGGTCAAGTCTCAAAGTAGAAACAAGTGAACCTCATAGGCTGAAATAGATTTAGAGTAGGAAAGAAAGCTCTGATTAACATGGCACAAATCTGTTTTCATCCTGAAAATCCCAGTTGAAGTTTAGGTCAGTTTATTAGCAAAATGGCTTTGGTTACTGCTGCGCCTTTTCTATACAGTAATTACAAGCTGGTCTTTTCATTCCAATCAACTATTAGGGCTACTTAAAGAATAGATATTATTCGTATTTTGCTCACATCACAGTTAGTGGCAGAAAACATTTATTAAGTGACTACTATATGTACAAGGCTATCAGCAATTTATATATATATATATATATATATATATATATATATATATATATATATACACACACACACACACACACACATATAAAACTTGATTAACAAAAAAGAAATCAGAAGTCTTGAAAGAGTACTGTTTTGAGAGGATTAACAAAAAAGAAATCAGAGGTCTTGAAATAGTGCTCTTTTGAGAGGAGAAATTGAGAAGTATGTTTTGAGACATGTTATTTCTGGACTGATACAGCAGATCTAACAAATGGTGATGCCCAGCAGATATAAACATTACAGAAGGATGGGAGCCAGAGACATAGCATGCTCTATCTAGTTTTTGTTTTTTTGTTTTTTTCTCAAAAATGCCAGGAAACTGTAAAAATTTACTGTTATAACCAGTAATGTTTTGGTAAAAGATTAATGCTTTTAAAATATAACATAATTTTTAAATCATATAATTTTAGTATAAGTTGAGAAATTGTTCTTTCTTTATACATGATTTTAAAACTATTATTTAAATGGAAAACTGAACATTGTATTAAGATAATATTATAAAGTATTTTTCTGTTTTTGAAACTCAGAAGCCAAGAAATCTATCCATAGATAGGTAAGTCAGTGAGGTTTTCACGGAGAAAAACCTGGCTCTACATTCACATTTTACTTCAAGCCATTCATATGAAAAATTCAGGCCAATGGCTACCAGAGAGATGAGAGAATGTGTTGGAAGGATCTGTTGGAACTGATTACCACTTTTGAAAGAGAACGACCTCTCCTTATCTTCCATTCTTCTAGTGCCCTAAGATAGTCCCTCAGACAGTATAACAATAAACCCTCCTGGTATCAGACCCAAACTTGGACTCCAGGAATGGACAGTTTTGTTTTTTTTTCCATGGATAATTCTTATATCAAAAAGTCACATATGGGATCCATCAGAACCAGCAAGCAGAGGAAACAATGTAAGAGCATTGGTCCCCCTAATTGTTGGGTCAGTAGAAGTCATCCATAATTCATTCAACAAACAGCAGTTTTATGTAAAAGAGAAAGCACATTGTACATTTTACGTTGCTGGGAGAGAAACTAAGGTTATTAATGAACCATTTAAATAAAAAGAAGTCACCCCTGTATTTATGATATAATTGCAACTTGTAAATATCCCATGAAGCATGAGAGATTTCTTATCAAATAAAAAATTAAGTTTGCTGGTTATAACTTGGATTTGGAAGAGTGCAAACATACATAATATATTCAGATATCACTGACTACTAGCTTGTATACCAGAGTGAATTAGAAAAACAAAAGAATTTGTTATGAACTCGGCTACCTGAGAGGAGGAAAAAGAGAGTAAACCCACTTTTTTTCCTGGGAATGAATAAAAACAGCTTCTGAGAGCCAAGTAGAAAGTATAATTGCCTATTACAAGTTTACTTTTCTCTATATAATAGTAAAATTATATCTATATTTTATTATTCTTATTCTATTATTCTTGACAAATCTCATCTTTGGAAGGCAAGTCTTATTTTATATGTGGATTGTGCACATTTCTTCTCGCAAGTTTGAATTGCTGACAGAAAGTAAAATATAAGATTTAAGGTAACTTTAAAGAGAAAGTGTTGGCATATAGCAGAGAGAATGAAAGACTGAATAACAGCTTTCAAGAAGCTCTTTTGGAATAATAAAGCAAATTGATTTGGCTGCCTTGAAAGTACATTACAGGTGGCAGGTGAGGAAATTCTCAGCTTCCTTGAATTTTTTCCAGTAAATGTGTCCATCAAAGACACATGATCAGCACCACTTGCTTGTCTCAGCTTGTATTCAGGAAAAAATAAAAAGTAAGAGGATTCTGTGATAAGTACATGCTTGTTTTCTCCTGGCCGAGGAACTGCTGTCTTCTGAAGAGATTTTAGGCAAGAACATAGTGTGCCTGTTAGAATCACTACACACCATTGCCTTAAGCATTTTGGGAATGAGCTTCCAGGACCTGGGTTCTAGTAGGTCTTGATCTGCCATAAGCACCGACTTGCTTTGTGACCTTGAGTAAGTCACTTCCCCGAACTTCCATTACCTGTCCTGCAAAATGAACAAGACAAATAACGCTCTTCCCAAATGACATGTGTTATGATAATACTGTCTTATTTATATCATAGAATTCTGCTATGAAAAGAAAAATACCAACCCACAAAACCTATGAAGTGTCCTGACCTGATACTATCTATTATAAAACAGTGTTCCTGAGAGTATAACATGAAATAGTATGTCTAAACTGTCTGGCCCCTAGCATGTGTTCCATGAACATTAATCTCTTTGCCCCAGGGTCAGTCCCAGTATCTCACTCCAGTAAAATCTTCTCTACCATCTGAAAATCTCTTTGTGCCAGGTATAACAGCTGCCACTATGATTACTAGGGTTGAAATAAAAGGATTTATGAGTACCAGAGTCTAAAATGATTATTGGAAAAATAAGTTCACTAACTTTTGCAAGGACATTTTTTTAAAAGAAAGGCATTCTATTTCAACACTCTCTTATGTTGCATTTATACTTAACACAACATCTATTAGTTATTCAGTAAGTGAATATTATTCACTTGGATAAATGAACGAATGAATCATTTGAATAGAGTGCATCTCCACTCTAGCATTAATATATAATATATTTCAGGCTGTGTGTTTCATTAGACTACATATGAGAACCAGACTCTCTGTGATATTGATTTGGACTGTGTAACAGAATCCTGTTGTGGAGTCAATATGAACTGGGGGAATTAGTCTAACTTGTTGAAACTCAGAGGCTTTTTTCCCCATCCACGTAATGGGCATAATAATACCTAAGTTACAGAGGTTTGTCAAAACTGAAGATAATATCTCACATGGCAAAGCTATGATATGAACTAATGTGGTAATTACCTTTAACATTTGTATTACTTTGAGAATATAGTGTGGCTTTCAAAAAAACGACTTCAATTTATTTATGTAACTATACCTCTGATTGTAGGCTTTTGAGGGATTGCAGGAGATTCCCTCACTATGGTTAGACTGAACTGTTACTCACTATAGCAGAATGAAATCTGCTGACCTCCACTCTGATTCTGAATTTCTTGCGATCAACAGAAAACAAGATGAGAAGGGCCATAAAAGCTGGTGTAAAGACATTACTGCTTATTAGACGCTAGTATCTTTTAACCATGCCTATCTGTTATAATTTTGTGATAGACAAAATGAAATGCTATTGATATAAAATGCAAATGACTATATGAGTCAATAATAATTTGCTGGGTACAAACTATTCAATAATAGGGAATTGATTTGAAACCAGGAAGCATTTTCAACTTTTCTATTGTCTTCAGCTATGCTAAGTTAATGAGGATTTGTAATTGTTTTGAATTTTAATTAATACATCTTTTTCATTTGGAAGCTGATTTTATTTCAGTGTATTTCAGTGTCATATTTTATGGTTTGCAAAATTACCTAACCACATAAAGGTTGACAGAATTGACAGTAATCAAAGGCTTTGGAATACAATAAGCCATTTTAATAGGTAGAATGTGTTTTGCCTTTCCAAGAATATCTATCTTGTCTTTAAATGTTTCTTATGTATAATCATTAAGAATTTCTATTTCAAAATTGTAAAATGGACATGGAAATAGCTTTTAGTAACTAAAAAGCATTATTCATATATGACTAATTTTATTTTTCAAATTACATCGTTTACCTAGAAAAAAATTCAAAAAGCTGTGGCTAGCATTTTAAATCTCTATTTCACAGAAATTTTCTACACTAACTATATCAGAGTGTGAGCTTTTAGTCTCTTTTTTAAAAAAATGATTCAAAAATAATTTCTAGACTTTCTCTGAATTTCACTCACCAAGTTACACATATGCCCACAGAATGATCTATTGTGGAAAAAAAAAAAAAAGTGGCACAAGAACACTCTCTAAAGAGATTAAACTGTTATTTGGCTCGGTTTGGAACTGGCCAATAGCATGAACACAGTATTGCTCAATTCTCAGGGGCAAACAGGTTAAGTTAGAAACACATATTACTACAAAAGAGAAAAAAGTTTGATTTGTCCATGGTTATTCATTTACATTTCTCCTTGGGGGTCCCTAAGAAGCAAATGATATGCAAACAGCTGCAAGATTGTTGTTATGCTCTTGTTGCTATTTGTTGATTGCTATTTACATGTAAATTACTACTTAGAAAAGTACAACTTCTCTTCACCAGTAACCAGACAACAGAACAGTTCTTACTAAGCTGTCCAAGATTGATTTCTCAAGAATACTTCCTAAAGGAATCATTCTTTACAGTACTTTTCACTTCTGCATTTTCTAAGAAAATTAATTTTGGAATGAATGAAATAAAAGGGAACAAGCTCACCCTGATTCTGAGGCAGTCTATATAATAAATAATTTTAGAAGAATATGTGGAAGAATACGTAAGAGTAAAATTCTTGCTGTGAAGACTGATTTTTTCAGAATGGAAAGGAAAAGAAAACCATGAAGCTAGAAAAGATACTTAAAGACAGATGAGAATATATCAAAGATAAAGTTGATTTATCTCCAAATTTTATCTCTGGATCAGGCTAGATGAAATTCCTCTACACCTTTAATGCGTTCATGCCTGAAGATTGTCCTGAAAGTAAACTGCCATGAATTAAGCAAATAAATATTTTTAAAGTTCTGCATGTTATGTCAATTAACACTTTGATGCTTTTTTGACAAAATGAGAGTTCTTTAATTTGAAGATATGAATACTGATATATTCACAAGTGGAGCATACTCTATATTCAGTTATGTAAGTTTTTCACCTAATATAATAACAAGGCTCATTTTCCATATTAATTTATATAACCACTGCAAAGTTCTAATGTCTGTATAATATCTCCTTTTATGCCTGTAATATTACTTACTTAACCAGTCCTCTATTTTAAAATGTACATTATTTTCATTTTTCACTATTTAGGCCATCTTAGATGGAAATACTTAAGCATTTACTTTTGCCTTACTTGTCCAGTTACTCTCTTAGAATTGGAACTTCTGCATTAAACAATATGTATGTGATTGAGGGTTTTTATACATATTGACAAGTTGCTCTCCAGGGAAGTTGATCAAATTTATACCACCATAATGAGTGTAAGAGAGTATCAGTTAGTCCAATTGGTTCCATTGAAACTGATCAAAGTGTCAGTAGTCTAGCTAAAGAATGACTTTTTCTTCCTCCAATTCCATGTTTCAGAACATTTTAATCAACACAAAGGAGTTCAAGCTGGATTAGTGCAGTCAAGAAAAAGAGAGAAATGAAAGATACGTGATTCCACAGAAAAATCATAACCCATTTAATTCAGGGATCAGTCTGCCTTTTCAATACTGGTATATCAATGACTATAAACCATAGATCTAGGGGGAGAGAAAATCAAAATTTAAGAATACTCGAAAAAATGTGAAAGCAAGGCTTATTCTCAAGTACTCTTTATAGAGTTTGTAGATTTGACTGATTTTTTATTGGTTTGGATGTAGAGTGGCAGAGAAATAAAGTGCATTATTCAAAAATATAAACTTGATTCCAAGGTAATAGTTTAAGGACCAAAATATTATATAAATAGCTTTATAGAGGTATATTCCTACATTATTTTTATTCTTACACTCACATTTTTTTTGCATTTTAGCATTTGTAAAATGGAATATCTCCTCCTACCCATCCCACCCTCCACCCCCTGTGAGAAAATATATTTGCTTAAAACTGATCACTATTGCTTCAATAAGCTCTTTTCCCAGAACACCCAGGCCCAGTGTTAGATGAGGAATAAGTTAGGCAGAGATACAGTCACAACTTGGGGTTTTTTTTGCTTTACCTTCTCTTCTTCACCCATTTGTCTGTCTTCCTAGATCTGTGTTGAAAGATTGTTGCATATTTCACTGAGCGAATCTGATAGTCCAAAGATGGGAGATACCCCACTGTGCAGTACATACAATGTGGAATATATGGATTTTTATGTAGATGCCATCAAGAGACATTTCTTAAAAAGTACATATTTTTCTCTCGGTCACTTTTTAAAGTTAATGTGCTTTTATTTGTTACTTTACTTAATGCACAATCCAGAGAATACACTACAGGATAGCCAAGGATTCGGTTCACTGTGGCCTTCCTGAATAAATTTTATGAGGCCCATTCCTTAATTTAGCTTCTAGCATAGTTGGAGACTAAAAGTAGAATCTCCAGCTCTTGCCCTGGGTTGTTTTCTCCTGAGAAATATATTCACCTTTGTCTCACATTTCAGAAGTTTGACAGAACTAACTATCCAACTTTAAAGTTTGTGAAATAGTATTAAGTAAATCAGTCTATCACAATTTCTACCCTTTAAACATGAAATGTTTTTGCCACAAGATTTTTCTATTACTATTAGATGAAAATCAGCACTTCCCTTTACATCTCTATATATCAAGCCTTAATATTTCATGCAGAGAGAGGAATAAAATTCATAAATAATACATCTCAACCTCTTAAGTGGAATAATATGAATATAGTGACTTGTCATGCTAATCACAAATGTAATGTAATGCACTTTCATGTCAGATGCTCTTTGATGCTATTTAACTGATTAAAGTGCCAATAATCCTTTTAAATATTGAAATTAATCATCATCACTAATTTAAAATTTTTTCCCTAAATTTTTAATTTTACAATTAGTCAGCCAAATTCCTAAGGCACATGGAAATCATTTTTGTACTCTAATCTAGAATGGGTAATTGAAGAAAATTTTGGGACTGGAGATGCTTTGAGGGACAGAAAAGATACTAGGCACAGAAAGGTGTCCATCTCTAAGAGTATTAATATTCAAAGTTAATAACAAAGAGTGATTGAAATGTAATTAAAATGGTTCATTGGATTGTAAACTGATTAGAAAAGTGTCTCTAAATAAAAGTGAGTTAATCAATATTTATTAGTACCCACTAGGGTAAAAGTAGTTTTAAAATTATTTGCTATAAGAAAAAAATTAAAGTCTGGAAATTACTATGTCATCACCAGCTTAATTTGAATCAACAGTGAAGAGCTATTAAGTAATAAAGGAGAATTTCTCCAGGACATATCAAAGTGGGCTTATAAACTGCTATCATCTGAATGTTTGTG
The DNA here is from genome assembly GCF_008692025.1 of Phocoena sinus. Lineage (NCBI taxonomy): Eukaryota > Metazoa > Chordata > Mammalia > Artiodactyla > Phocoenidae > Phocoena > Phocoena sinus. The sequence continues at coordinate 33,807,433 of NC_045770.1, read as the reverse complement.
TCCCCCCAAAAAATTTATATGTTGAAAGCCTAATGCTCAAGGTGATAAGGAGGTGGGGGCTTTTGAGAGATGATTAGATCATGAAGGCAGAATTTTCCTGAAGGGAATTAGTGCCCTTATAAAAGAGGCCTCAGAGAGCTCTTGAGCCCTCTTTCTGTTATGTGAGGACACAGTGAGAATTCTGTAACCCAGGGCCTTCACCCGACCATGCTGGTGCTCTCACCTTGGACTCTCAACCTCCCAAACTGTACGAAATATATTTCTGTTGTTTATAAGCCACCCGAGTATTTTGTTATAGCAGCCCAAATGGACTAAGATATAATTAAAAAACCCATTGCCCTTTTTATAATAAAGCCAATATTTATTGAATACTTATCATGCACCAGGTACTATGCTAAGTACTTTATGTGCAATGTCTTGTTTAATTCCCTCAGGAACCTTCTGAGATCAATGCTATTATTGTCCTCATATTGAAGATAGAAAAACTGATCCTCAGAATTGTAAAATAGCTTAAGGTCACACATGAAGCAAGCGATAGATGTAGGATTATGAGTCAAAATTTTCTGACTCTAAAGCCCATACTCTTGAAAATTGGACCTTGAAACATTGGTAAATGTAGAATTCACATCCCCTTTCCTGTTGTATTCAAAATATACTTTTTTTCTATAGATAAGAGCCATTTTACATAAATTAAATAAAAGGACAAAGGCTTGTAAATATGTATCAAGAAAATTATTATGGACCCTGGCAGAGAAGTCAGAGAACAGAGAAAGTTAAATAGCATGAAATGAAAAGGTAAAAAAGAAATAAAGATGAGAGAGAAGAGGAAGCCACTGGGGAAATCTTTAGAGATATCTGATAAGATCCAAGTCAGAGAGACTCCTGGCTCTGAACCCTGGGAAGAAAAGCAGCTAATTTGGATACATCACTCATCTGTACAATATATTATATTGTGATTTAGACTGAATGCAAAAATAGTACGTGTAATATTAACCAAAGAGGAGCTGTAATCCTCATTTTTCAAGGGTCCTGAAAAAAATAGTAATAAATCTGAGAATGTGATTAAACAGGGTGAGATCATGGAAAGAAACCCATGACCATAGGACACAGACTAGAGATGCATCAGGGTTAAGAAATGACACTGTGTACCAATAAGTTGCTCACTTGGGTTCATAACCCAAGGTTCTTCATGTGCTAATAAAGTAACTCTCACACTGTAAACCAGTGGTTCTCACACTTTATCACACAGAGAAGTCACTTGGACAACTTGTTAAAATACAAGACTTCTGGGCCCCATTTCCAGCATTTCTGATTCTGTAGGTCCGGACCGGGCCCCAAGAATTTGCATGTCTAACATGTTCCTAGATGATTACAAATGCTGCTGGCCTGGGAAACCACTGTTCTAAACAGCTGGTTAAGTGTTGTTATTGCTGAGGATGGAAGATAAGAAATGCTAGAGAATACAGTGGGAAATGTTGTTCCCCACTCCCTCATTTATGCAGACCTCCCCTCCAGATGTTAGAAGTGGTAATAACAGTCCTTCCTTGAAAGCAGTCATAATTTTCTGCTTGACAATCCTCTGGTTATCATCATAGTTTGCTATGTTATTTTGCTTGGAACATAAAGTAACCTACCTTACATGAAGGGTTAGTCATGTAATTGAACAGCCAGAAAGATTTGTGTTAGTTGTGGCAGAAGTTTCACTCCCTGGAAGTTATTGAGATCAAGATAAATAACCATTTTTCTAAAATATATTACCTGAAATTCTACCTGAGTCATGGAAGGAGAAAGCTAGATGAATCTTAATGGTCCTTAAATAGACTTTAGTATGGTAGAAATAATGGCCACTCTCAGACCTAGGCACTCTTCTCTTATATTCTCCCTGAAAGTGATCTCTGTTACATCAATTATCATCTATGCATCAGCCACTCAAAATATGTATCTCCAATCTAAACATCCACTCTGAGTTCCAGACCCAATTGTCTGTCTCCACTTGGCTGGCTATCTCACTTTAACAAACCTAAACCTGAACTCATAATCTCAACTTCATTCCTAAACTGACTCTCCTTCTGTTCTTACTATATTCGTAAAGAAAGCACCATATTTTCATATGCTTAAAGCAGAAACTTAAAAGACATCCTTTATACTTCCATTCTTATTTTCCACCATATCTAATCAATCAGTAACTCCAGTTTATTCTCCTTCCTATAGCTCTTTCATGACTGTAGTAAGCAGGAAAATAGATTCCCAAAGATAAACAGGTTCTAATCCCTTGAATCCGTAGGTACATTACATTACATGGCAAACGGTTGCAGATAGGAATGGGATTATGAGTCAGTGGATCTTAAATTAGGGAACATATCCTCGGATTATCCCTGTGGGCACAATACAATCACAAGTGTCCTTAAAAATAGAAGACATATTAACGGTAACCAAGACATGGGAGCAACCTAAGTGTGCATCAACAGGTGAATGAAAAAAGAAGATGTGGCATATATATACACAGTGGAATATTACTCAACCATAAAAAGAATGAAATATTGCCATTTTCAGCAACAATTGATGGATCTAGAGAATATTATACTTAGTGAGGTCAAAGACAAATATTATATATAACTTATATGTGAAATCTAAAAAAAAAAAAAAAGAATACAAATGAATCTATGTACAAAACAGAAAAAAACTCACAGACATAGAAAACAAATTTATGGTCCAAAGGGGAAAGGGAGACAAGGAAGGATAAATTAAGAGTATGGGGTTAACAGATATACACCACAATATATAAAAGAAATAAAACATTTAGAGAAGACCTAACACCTATCCTTCTCAAATTCTTCCAAAATATATCAGAGGGAGGAACACTCCCAAACTCATTCTATGAGGCCACCATCACCCTGATACCAAAACCAGACAAAGATGTCACAAAGAAAGAAAACTACAGGCCAATATCACTGATGAACATAGATGCAAAAATCCTCAACAAAATACTAGCAAACAGAAACCAACAGCACATTAAAAGGATCATACACCACGATCAAGTGGGGTTTATCCCAGGAATGCAAGGATTCTTCAATTTATGCAAATCAACCAATGTGATACACCATATTAACAAATTGAAGGAGAAAAACCATACGATCATCTTAATCAATGCAGAGAAAGCTTTTGACATAATTCAACACCCATTTATGATAAAAACCCTCCAGAAAGTAGGCATAGAGGGAACTTTCCTCAACATAATAAAGGCCATATATGACAAACCCACAGCCAACATCATACTCAATGGTGAAAAACTGAAACCATTCCCATTAAGATCAGGAACATGACAAGGTTGCCCACTCTCACCACTGTTATTCAACATAGTTTTGGAAGTTTTAGCCACAGCAATCAGAGAAGAAAAAGAAATAAAAGGAATCCAAATCGGAAAAGAAGAAGTAAAGCTGTCACTGTTTGCAGATGACGTGATACTATACATAGAGAATCCTAAAGATGCTACCAGAAAACTACTAGAGCTAATCAATGAATTTGGTAAAGTAGAAGGATACAAAATTAATGCACAGAAATCTCTAGCATTCCTATGCACTAATGATGAAAAATCTGAAAATGAAATTAAGAAAACACTCCCATTTACCATTGCAACAAAAATAATAAAATATCTAGGAATAAACCTACCTAAAGAGACAAAAGATCTGTATGGAGAAAATTATAAGACACTGATGAAATAAATTAAAGATGATACAAATAGATAGAGAGATATACCATGTTCTGGGATTGGAAGAATCAACATTGCAAAAATGACTATACTACCCGAAGCAATCTACAGATTCAATGCAATCCTTATCAAACTACCACTGGCATTTTTCACAGAACTAGAACAAAAAATTTCACAATTTTTATGGAAACACAAAAGACCCCGAATAGCCAAAGCAATCTTGAGAAAGAAAAACGGAGTTGGAGGAATCAGGTGCCCTGACTTTAGACTATACTACAAAGCTACAGTAATCAAGACAGTATGGTACTGGCAGAAAAACAGAAATATAGATCAATGGAACAAGATAGAAAGCCCATAGATAAACCCACACACATATGGTCACCTTATCTTTGATAAAGGAGGTAAGAATATACAGTGGAGAAAAGACAGCCTCTTCAATAAGTGGTGCTGGGAAAACTAGATAGCTATATGTAAATGTATGAAATTAGAACACTCCTTAGCACCATACACAAAAATAAACTCGAAATGGATTAAAGACCATTTTAATCAAAATGTAAGGCCATACACTATCAAACTCTTAGAGGAAAACATAGGCAGAACACTCTATGACATAAATCACAGCAAGATCCTTTTTGACCCATCTCCTAGAGAAATGGAAATAAAAACAAAAATAAAGAAATGGGACCTAATGAAACTTAAGAGCTTTTGCACAGCAAAGGAAACCATAAACAAGACCAAAAGACAACCCTCAGAATGGGAGAAAATATTTGCAAATGAAGCAACGGACAAAGGATTAATCTCTAAAATTTACAAGCAGCTCATGCAGTTCAATATCAAAGAAACAAACAACCCAATCCAAAAATTGCAGAAGACCTAAATAGACATTTCTCCAAAGAAAATATACAGATTGCCAACAAACACATGAAATAATGCTCAATGTCATTAATCATTAGAGAAATGCAAATCAAAACTACAATGAGGTTATCACCTCACACCAGTCAGAATGGCCATCATCAAAAATTCTAGAAACAATCAATGCTGGACAGGGTGTGGAGAAAAGGGGACACTCTTGCGCTGTTGGCAGGAATGTAAATTGATACAGCCACTATGGAGAACAGTATGGATGTTCCTTAAAAAACTACAAATAGAACTACCATATGACCCAGCAATCCCAGTACTGGGCATATACCCTGAGAAAACCATAATTCAAAAAGAGTCATGTGCCAAAATATTCATTGCAGTTCTATTTACAATAGCCAGGACATGGAAGTAACCTAAGTGTCCATCATCGGATGAATGGATAAAAAAGATGTGGCACATATATACAACATATTACATATATAGTAGAATGGCACAGAGAGATATAACTTTGCTCACTTTAAAAATAGAGGAAGGGAGCCTAGAGCCACTAGAAGCTTGAAAGGGCAAGGAAACTGTAATGGCATCAGGTTCCTTCCTGCCTAGGATGCTTAATAAGCTATCCTCTCTTTCTAGAATACTCCTCCTCCCACCTAGATAATTCCTATTTGGCTACCAGCTCTCATATAAAATATTACTTGCCCAGGGAAGAAATTCTCTAAATTTTCATCAGGCTAGGTTGGAGCCCCCCTCCCCATGGGCACTCTAGTACTATTCTCTAGTTATCCATTATAGCACTTGCTACAATTTGAATTAATATTTATGTAAGAATTTGTTCAAGACATATGTGTTCCCAAATAGACTATAAGCACTAGGAAATCTGAGGCCAGTGAATATATCTTTCTTGTTTGTTATTATATCTTAGTAACTTGCAGAGTACCTGGGATAAAGTCGGTTCTCAGAAAATATCTGTGAATGAGCAAAAAACTAAATACATGTATCTATGTAGGAGTTTGGGGTGCATGGGTGGAATTGCAAAATATGCTGATGGAGAGTCATGCTATTATAATGTCACTGTACCCCTGTTAGTTGGCCTCTTTTCTATTCACAGCTGGAAATTTGCTAGAAACGTACAAGATGTATTTTCTTTTCTTTTCTTTTCTTTTTTTTTGTGGTACGCGGGCCACTCACTGCCGTGGCCTCTCCCGTTGCCGAGCACAGGCTCCGGACACGCAGGCTCAGCAGCCATGGCTCACGGGCCCAGCCGCTCCGCGGCATGTGGGATCCTCCCGGACCGAGGCACGAACCTGCGTCCCCTGCATCGGCAGGCGGACTCAACCACTGCGCCACCAGGGAAGCCCCAAAATGTATTTTCAATGTGGCTTTTTATTAATCCTGACCAATGGACCAGTAAAAGTCCCAATCCATGAGAGTCATTTTCCATTCTACAACCATTTTTCTTGATTCCATTTTTATACTTATGCACAGACACTCATCAGATCAAAATTCCCTTGAAGACAGAAAAGCGATTGCAATCACAAATAAAACTGCAGTTGCTTAGAAGTATTGCCAAAGCTCATTTTCATCAGGCCTTCCAAAGAGTGACATAAATATATAGCTCTCCAAGCATGAATATTTTCTGAATTTCTTGGGAGCTACAGAAGTTCTTTTGCCCCTATATAGGCATTTAAATTTACCAGTGGAAAAAACTACCCTCCCACAAAAAACCCAAACAGTTGAAGACCGTGAAGTTGCAAATCACGGTATATTATCATATTGCTGAAGAAAATACCACAGTTCAGATCCTCATCCTTTTCTCATAATCACATACCACACCTACAATTAGGATGTATCAAAAAAAGAATCCTATATTCCACCTCTGAAATTTATATATTTATTTTTATATGTGTATTATATATTTATTTATTTATTTATATGTGATTGATACAATTTTCCAAAAAAAATCCTAAAAGTAACTCATGAATTGAAAATATAATTTTCACAGATGTTGTCCTATTGGTTCAGAACAGGGCCAAGGATAAAGAATTTCTTCTTGGGCAGGGGTGCGGGGAGGGCGGAAGAGGAAGTACCACACATACAATACATAACACACATCCAAACCCACACTTTCTTATTGACATTTGCATTTTCCTTAAAGAAAACAATGAACAATAAAGCTTATGTGCAATATATATATACTCATGATGGAATACTTCTCAGCCAAATCTTGCCATTTGCAACAACATGGATGGGCTTTGAGGGCATTACTCAAAGTGAAATAAATCAGATCTAGAATGACAAATACTGTATGATTTTACTCATATGTGGAATATTAAAAAAAAAAAGACAAAAAAGAAAGGAACAAAGAAAAACAAAATAGATACAGAGAACAGATTAGTGGTTTCCAGAGGGGAGGAAGGGTAGGGGGAGTGAATGGGTAAAGGAGTCAACTGTATTATGATGGACTGAAGTTAAACTTTTGCTGGTGAACATGCTTTAGTGTATACAGAAGTGCAAATATAATGTTGTGCACATGAAAATTATATAATGTTTAAAACTGTTACCTCAATTAAAAATTTAAAAATAAAGCTGAAAATACAAACACCTCTGAGTCATAGTCATTCAAAAGATTGTATTGTATGTTTCATCCATTTTATTCCTTCATTCATTCACATATCTATTCAATACATTTTTTGAATGGCAACCGTATGCTACACACTATGTTAGGTATTAGAGATACAGCAGCAAACACAACAGAATTCCTGACCTCATGTATCTTTAAATAAAACTATAACAGAACAGAATAGAATTGAATATGTGAATAGTGCTAAACCTAAGGACAAGAACACTTCAGGCAAAGGGAACAGTATGTGTAAAAGCAGTGAGATGGGAAAGAGTATGGCATGGGGAGCCAGGGTCAAAGTATCTAGTGGCAAAAGAAGAAACAACCAAGGTCTTATCATGCAGGGCTTTGCAAGGCAGGTGTGGCTGGGTGAACTAAGTTTCTTCCAGAACTGTGCTGGACGACACACAGAGAGTGCTTTGAGAGTCAAGATCAATGCTTACTCAGCTTTCTAATAACTCTGTAATCATGAGTTATTTACCTCCCTCCTGGATCTGTTTCCTAATCTTTAAAAACAGTACCCATTACTATGGTCTGAATGTTTGTGTCCCTCCAAATTTCACATTTTGAAAATCTAATGCCCAAGGTGATAGTATTAGGAAGTGGACCATTTGATAGCGATTAAGTCATGATGATGGAGGCGTCATGAATGGAATTAGTATCCTTGTAAAAGGCTAGCTCACCCCTTCTGCCATGTGAGGATACAAGAAGTCAGAGGTCTGCAATCTGGAAGACGGCCTTCACTAGATCCTGACCATGCTGGCATCCTGATCTTGGAATTCTAACCCTCAGAACTGTTTATAAGCCCTCAGTCTATAGTATTTTGTTTTAACAGCCCAAATGGTCCAAGGCACCCACTTAATAAAATTATTGTGAGAATTAAATAAAAAGTGATAATTGATGTAGCACATCTCTATGGAGCCTGCCTGGTACATATTAAAAGCACAATATGTGGTAGGTGCTGGTGGTGATAGGGGAGTGCTAATAGTGGGGCAGTAGAGTGGTAAATGTACTGCAAGTTGAAGAAATAGAATCAGCTGCTTTTGCCTATTTAATGTTTTCTCTGAATTTTGGAGTTTTTAAAATATAGTTTTTTGACATTCATAGTTTATTTTTACATAGAGATTTCATGGATTGATCCATTATGCACATTCTTATAATAAACTTGCAAGTGAAGACATTTTTAGCAATTTACATGAATCATATATCCTTTGAGAAAACCATGTAACATTATGGTTAAATTTTGTGTAACTAAGCAATAAAATCCCCAAATGTTTCATATTTACTTTTTATAACTGAAACCAAGTGATGTCCTGTTATTCATGCACCGAAGAGTCTAATACTGAAGAAAGAGGACCATTTTTCAAAGAAAGCATTTTGCTTGAAAACAACCTACTTGCCTTGATAAACCTAATATTTATGAATACCCCAATTTTTACTTTAAATATGGAGCGGAACTAGTGTTTTTGATTTATCCTTCCTTTGCAAATACAGAAGCAACCCATATATTTTTACTTTTACTATTAATTTTCTATAGGGTTATTATAGACTTTATGTACTATAAATTAATCACCTTTATAAAATAATAGAAGTGTATTTTATTATTAATTTTAATTGTATTATAAAATGGACAACATAAATGAAAGATGTTTGGAAACTCTTCAGTAATTTCTCAATTATGGCCACATAGATTAAAAGAAATTATATACACTGAGATTTATGTGCAGTTATTGGCAATAATCTTAATGATGAATAGCAACCTACATATGAAGTTAATGGCCAGTTCAACCCCTGTCACCCTTCACACAATCTGTCTGCTTTTAGATATTCCCTACACAAAATGTACTGTCACCAACAGATATGGAAAGAATTGCCAACGTCAGAGGATTAACTGTTTCATTTAGGAGGTCCAGCTGGCTAATGGGATTCACTTTGGTTTGTTGTCAAATTCAGCCTAACATATTTAATTTTTCTTCCCTTGAAAATATTGTTTTTCATAGAGATTCTGCACACATAATGCCAATGAAAATGGTACAGTAAAAAACTGAAAAATCCACACTCCCTGTTTATCTCTAACAACGCAGACAGCTACAAAGAAAATATCATCATACTTTTGCATAGAGAATATATTTATAAGAGCTTATGGGACCCAGGATGGATAATTTGACCATGATACAGTTCACCAAGAATCATTTAAAATTATAAATGTGGTCACAAAGCCCCTGCTTCCTTCATTTCTTCAGTACATATTTATTCAGCTACTCTTTGTTCTCAGCAGTAATGAGCTTGTTCCCTTTACCTTGTAATCTGGGAGGGGAGAAATAATTTGGCCCTCTGTTAGTGATATTAGTTCCATTGGGAAGTTATCAAGGGCATGTAATCAGCTATTTGCTGGTAACTGGAGTTAAAAATTGAACAATACAATTTTGTATCTAATTTCAAAGGTGGTACTCCCTCAAATTCAATTTATAGTTTCATTTGATTTTGATTATTTTTTAATGACACTAAAGATGGATTCATAGATAAGAGTACCACCAAAGCAAAAGTTGGTCCAGAGGGTGAAATGTCAGAAAATAACAAAGGATTGCCAGGATAGAAATCAGAAAGCTAAATAGAAAAGTGAGATAAAAACTGCTAAAGACACAAATGATAGATATTTTTAACTACCTAAATGTATCAACAAAAAAGATAAAGGAAATATGTCTTTTCAGAGATGATAGAAAAGAAGAGCTCATAGCTGCTTCCAATAATTCAGTTACATACAAAACTGAATTTATTGAGCATGAGTTTTCTTTTTAAACTCAGTTTTTACCAAAATAAATGAAATATGAACTTGGAAGGGCAAGCTATCAACCCTCCATTATCTGTTTAGAGAATCCCTTTTTCTTCTATGTTCCCCTTAAAGGGTGGTATTCCCTCATAAAAATTCAGCCTCTGCATCTTATTGGCTATTTGTCCTTGAGCAAATTAACTTTTCCAAGCCTCTGTTTCACAATATTATGAAGTGGGTGGTGGAGATTTCATGAGGTAATGAATATAAAGTGCCTATGCCAGTCCCTGGCATATGGCTAAATGTCTAATAAATGATAAATTGTAATTTTATTTTATTAAAAAGTACCTGTTTATCAGTCAATTGACTTCATTGGAATAGAAATTCCTGTAAGTCAAGGGCCATCTGTTATTCATATTTGTATCCTTAACCTGTACTAGTACATTGAAGCTACTCATAAAATGTTTGTGCAACAAAGTGCACATTCTGATCATCCATCAGCCTGAAATGCCCTTACCAACACCTGCTGATTTGCCTAACTTTGACTTAATTGTCAAGATCCAGTTTAAATGACTTTTCCCCAGAAAAGCTTTCCCATGGCCTCATATCCACCTACCCAACACAAGCAAAGTGAGTTGCCTCTCCTACTGTATTTCAATAGTATTTTATTTTCTACACTATTCCAAATATGAGGATATTGCAATTATTTGTTTATGTTGCCCCTCCTACCTACTCAACTCTTTGTAGTTAGTACTTAATACAGTGTCTGACAGAGAGAATTCTCAATACATACTGGTTTAATTAATTGTTCATTGGTTCATTGATTCACTTTTTACTTTTATTGTAAAAATTAATTACTGTATTTTCTCTAGGGGTACTAAAGAGACAACATGGTTCAAGTTTTAATGAGGAATATGTATGTTTCCATGTTGAATACAAGTTCTTATGTTATGTTGGATAGAAGAGAGAAAAAATTATTTAAATCTCCCAGATAAAACATGTGCTTCTTACCAAAATGTTGTGAGGGCTAAGCTTGATCATTTTTCTAATTCCCTTCCATTGCTAATCTTCTCTATTAAACAAGCAACATATTTATTAAGCACCTACTACTTACTCAGCACAGGCAAATATGGCTCATTATCTTAAAAAAAGAGTAAACTTGCCCATGAATATTACCCTTACTACTGCTTTTTAACATTAGTTACAGTTTCACTGGGCTCTTTTCTGACTAATATGGTTAATATCACAGTTGCAGTTGCTTGTGTTGTTTCATAATTTTTTTCCTCTCATTTAAGTTCATAAACTCAAATAATACCAGCAATCTCTTGTTTCCAGTTGGTTCCAATCATAACTCACAGGCTGGTTCTAAATAATGGTCCCTCATCCACTTTGTTAGATATATCTCTGCTGTTCCCTGAGTTAGCTCTAGCCTCATCTCTGCTTGTAATTTATTGAATACTGGTATGTGACATTATTTGTCACCTTTATCTGGAATTTCAGTATATGTTCAGGGCATATAAAAATGATACTCTTCACCTATAGATTATTCAAAAGAATAGTCTTTTGCTGAATTAGGAAAATAGATGTGGCTAAATCATCCATAGCTCAATAAAGATCAGATTAAACCCAGGATTGTCAAAGTAAAGATACAAAATAACAACCATCATTATAATACTGGCCTTAGGAATTTGAGATACCTTACCCTTGAATATGGTATTCAAGATCTGCATTTCAATTCTTCTATTCAATATAAATGGAAATAAAATTTCTTCATATATCACTCCTTATGACAGTGGCATTTCCCCATCTTTTTTAAAGATCACATATTCATCTGTATTTGTACTTAGAGCCTGCCAAAAGTCTGGTTTATGCCAGTTCTTTTGCTTTTCTCTCAATTTGCTTTGAAAAAGTAAAATGAACTTTGTTCTACTTCTATCGAGGTTTATATAATTCTGAAGAAAACTAATTTACATGTGCAGTCTTCTTTTATTCTTTTCTGTTATTTTTATGATTCTCATTAATCAATCTAATAATAAATTATATCAAAAAATAACATATAAGTTAATACTTTTTACTGCCTGGACAGTCACAGGTATGTTTTCAGCTCTTTTAAAGCTCCTTCCAAAGAAAGGTAAGAGGATGATCACTTGTTCAAATAAACAAAATATATATCTTTTAAACCAGGAGAGATTTATGTTGACTGACACCTTTCAGTTATCAAAGGCATGAAATTAACAAGTTCCTGGTTTGCTAAACTTAAAAAATATTGAGCAATACACAGAAACAAACAATTGGGAGAACAAGAGACATTTTTTTTTCATCTTTCCATCCTTATTTAGGTTGTATACCAAGAAGGGCCTATGGTAATGTGACTCCATGTCTAAACCTGAAAGAAAAAGTGAAGAAATTAAAAATGAATACGGATATTCTGATCAAGTTAACACTTTTACTAATATATATATTTCCTTACACATATAAATATATATAATTAAAATATATATTCCAGTAAAAATGACACATATATATATATATATGTGTGACAAAATATATATGACACATAAAAGATTTTGAGTGGAGAAACTTTATGTTTTACTAAAGATTTCCCTATTTTCCATTTTGCTTTTACATATAGGCATACCTCATCTTATTGCTCTTTGCTATATTTATGCTTTGCATAGATTGTATTTTTTACAAATTGAAGTTTTGTGGCAACCTTGCATTGAGCAAGTCTATCAGTGTTACTCTTTCAACAGCATTTTCTCATTTTCTCACTTCTGACTCTGTGTCATATTTTAGGTATTTTCTCAATATATCAAACATTTTCATTATTATTATATTTGTTATGGTGCTCTGAGGTCAGTGATCTTTGCTGTTACTATTGTAATTGTTTTGGAGCACCATAAACCTCATCCAAATAAGACTGCAAACTTAATTGATAAATGTTATGTGTGTTCTGACTGCTCCACCGACCTGCCATTCCCCGGTCTCTCTCCCTTTCCTTGAGCCTCTCTATGCCCTGAGACACAACAATAATGAAATGGCTTCTAAGTGTTCAAGTGAAAGGAAGAATTGCACGTTTCTCACTTTAAATCAAAAGCTAGAAATGATTAAGCTTAGTGAGGAAGGCATGTCAAAAGACAAGATAGTCTGAAATCTAGGCATATTGTGTCAAACAGTTAACCAAGTTGTAAATGCAAAGGGAAAGTTCTTCAAGGAAACTGAAAGTGAACACATGAATAATAAGAAAGTGAAACAGCCTTATTACTGATATGGAGAACAGATCAAACCAACCAGAACATTTCCTTAAGCCAAAGTCTAATCCAAAGCATGGCCCTAACTGTCTTCCTTTCTATGAAAGCTGAGACAGATGAAAAAGCTGCAGAAGAAAAGCCTGAAGCCAGCAGAGATTAGTTCATGAGGTTTGAGGAAGGAAGCCTTGTCCACAACATAAATGTGAAAGGTGAAGCAGTAAGTACTGATATAGAAGCTGCAACAATTTTTCCTGGACATCTAGCTAAGATAATTAATAAAAATGGCTCCACTAGCTGACTTATTTTCAGTGTAGATGAAACAGCCTTCTATTGAAAGAAAATGCCATCTAGGACCTTCATAGCTAGAGAGAAGTCAATGCCTGGCTACAAAGCTTCAAAGGACAGGCTGACTCTCTTGTTAGGGTCTATTAAAACTAGTGATTCTGTTAGCCAGTGCTCATTTACCATTCTGAAAATCCTGGGACTCTTAAGAATTAGGCTAAATCTACTCTTCCTGTGCTCTATAAGTGGAATAACAAAGACTGGATAACAGCATATATGTTTACAACATATTTTACTGAATAGTGTAAAGCCCACTGTTGAGACCAGCTGCTCAGAAAAGATTCCTTTCATAATATCACTGCTCATTGACAAGGCACTTGGTCACCCAAGAGCTCTGATGAAGATGTACAATGAAATGCTTGTTATTTTCATGCCTGCTAATACAACATTTATTCTGCAGCACATGGACCAAAGGATAATTTCAACTTCAAGCCTTATTCTTTAAAAAATGCATTTCATAAAGCTGTGCCATAGAAGGATCTGAGCAAGTAATGTAAATTGAAAACCTTCTGGAAAGATTTACCATTCTAGATTCCATTAAGAACATTTGTGATTAGTGGGATGAACTCAAAATATCAGCATTAACACGAGTTTGGAAGCAATGGATTTCAGCCCTCATGGATGACTTTGAGGGGTTCAAGACTTTAGTGACAGAAGTAACTGCAGAGGTCATAGAAATGGCAAGAGAGCTAATTTAGAAGTGGAGCCCTAATATGTGTCTGAATTGCTGCAATTTCATGATAAAAATTTAATGGACGAGGAACTGATTCTTATGGATAAGCAAAGAAATTGTTTTCTTGAAATGGAATGTACTCCAAATTAAGATGCTGTGAAGATTGTTGAAATGATAGCAAAGGATTTAGAATATCACATAAACTTAGTTAATAAAGCAACAACTGGGTTTGAGAGGTTTGCCTCCAATTTTTAAAGATCTTCTACTGTGGGTAATCAAAGAGCACTGCATGCTACCAAGAAATCATTCATGAAAGAAAAAGTAAATTAATGTGGCAAACTTCATTGCTGTCTTATTTTAAGAAATTGCAAAAAAAAAAGTATTATGGAATTATATAAAATCACGTATGTGAAACTTTTGAGAATTGTAAAGCACTCTAGAATTTAAAGAATTTTTCATTCAATAAAAAAATATTTAAAGAAAAGAAACTGCCACAGCCAACCTTCAGCAACCACCACCATGATCAGTCCGCAACCATCAACTTCAAGGCAAGATACTCCACCAGCCAAAAAATACTCCGTTTGCTAAAGACTCAGATGATGGTTAACATTTTTTAGCAATAAAGTATTGTTAAATTAAGGTATGTACATTATTTTTTTTAGATATAGTGCTATTGCACACTTAATAGTCTACAATATAGTGTAAACATAACTGGGAAATTTAAAAAAAAATTCATGTGACTCACTTAATTGGGATATCCTCCTTATTGTGGTGGTCTGGAACAGAACCCACAATAGCTCCTAGGCTTGCCTGTATAAAGCACTATCTCAACACATATGCATACCAGGGAAGTTATATAAAATAAAAATTAAATTTCCATTTAAATATTCAGGCTGCCATACTTTTATGGGAAGCTCAGATTGTGAAATTCCTCATGTGAACTAGTAAACTCACAGAGTTTCAAGTATAAATTTTATTTCAAACCAGAAACATATTAGAAACTTTTCCCTCACTTATTCATTTGTTTAAAAAGTATATCTTTTGAACACCCAAGTACCATTCTAAATACTGAAACTCTCCTGGGGAATAAAGCAAATAATTACATAATAAATACATTCTCATCTGAAATATTCAGATGATTAAATCAAAAGATGAGAATCTTTTTCTGGTTCAATAACTATCTCAGTTTATCCATCTAGTGTTTCTTAAATAAAATCTTCCTCATTGAAACAATATATTTATATGAATGAAGTGTCCTGGAGTAGAAATTGCAAACCTGGAATCTAGTCACTTACTGGGAACTTGGGCAAATCACTTTATCTCTATGAGCTTCAGTTCCACTGATAAATGGAAACAATTAATTGAAATACACTGTGAAAGCATTTTAACAAAAGTATGCAAAAAAAATGGTATGAGTGTAAAGAGAGCAAAGCAGTGCCTGTATTTGTAGTAATTATTTTGCAAATAGTATGAAGGATGGATTTAAGAGTTGGGAAGAGAGCCAAATACCAGTTAAAAGGGTATTATAAATATCTAGGTGACAAAAAATGGGTCCCTAAACATTGACACTAGCAGTGAACTTGAAGAATAACAGACTGACTTGAGGAATATTGAAGAGGTAGAATTGGGACTTCCCTGGTGGCGCAGTGGTTAAGAATCCACCTGCCAATGCAGGGGACACAGGTTTGATCCCTGGTTCAGGAAGATGCCACAGAGCAACTAAGTCTGTGCACCACAACTACTGAGCCTGCACTCTAGAGCCCGCGAGCCACAGCTACTGAAGCTCATGCAACTAGAGCCTGAGCTCTGCAACAAGAGAAACCACTGCAATGAGAAGCCCGCACGCCACAGCGAAGAGTAGCCCCTGCTCTCTGCAACTAGAGAAAGCCTGCACACAGCAATGAAGACCCAACACAGCCCAAAAATAATTAATTAATTATTTTTTAAAAAAGAGTGAGTACTTGATTTGTAAAAAAAAAAAAGTAGAATTAACAGAACTTGGTTGATATATGGAAAGTGAGATTGAGGGAGAGATAGTTATGCATGTTCAGATTGGATTGGGGTGCCATTACCTAAGGAAGAAATAGGAAAGAAAATAAAATATGAGAGATATGAAAGAGAGCAGGCTAGGGAGGGATTTGATTTATGGGTGAATTTGAAATGCTCATCTGTAAAAATCTTGTAGTCAATTGGTTATACATAGGTCTGGCTCTAAGGGAAAAAAATGGTGCTGATGATAAACATTTCTGAGTTGTTATTCATTCATTCAATAAATATTTATGGAGTGTTCACTATCAGACAGGTATTTTTCTCAATGGTGGGAACTCATCAGTGAACAAAGTCTCTGTATCAAATAATTTATATTTTATTGGAAGAACCCATACCAAAATGTTTAAAAGTGTGCAATTTGTCAGATGGTGTTAAATATAATGAAGAGAAAATAAAGCAGGGTAAATGGAATAAAGAGTGCCAGAAAATAGGGGTAAACATTTCTAATTCATATAATGTAATTTAAAAAGCCCTGCTCGTTTGATAAACAGCAAAGAGATTAGTGTGACGAATGTTGAGTGAGTGAAAGGAAGTGTGATGGAAGATGTGGCTATAGAGATAGTAAGAGGCCAGAACACATAGATTCTTACCACTCACTGAAGTACTTTGGTTGTCACTATGAGTGAGACTAGAAACCTTTGGAGAGGTCGAGGAAAGAAGCATGATTTGACTTATTTTCTAAAGGATTGTTATGACTTCTGTGTAAAAAATGAGCAGCTGTAGTGTGTAATGGTAGAAGAAGGGAGAGGGATTAGGATGCTACTGTATACATTTAGGCAAACAAAAGTCTGGCTTGGACCAGAGTGTTTGGTAGTAGAGTTAGTGAGAAGTGGTATGTTTTGAAGATAGAAAGGACAGGATTTTCTAACTGATTGAAATTGAAGCATCAGAGAAAATGTGGCTCTAAGATGTTAACTTGAAAAAACTGGAAGAACTAGGAGAATGGATTGGTCCTTACTCCTTACTGAACCAGAAATGTTGCAGAATAAGTAAGTTTGGGGGCCTGGGGAATTTAAATGAGAACCCTATGCAAATAAAAATATCTAAATGCAGTTGGATATCTGAGATGGTAACAGGAATGAACTAGGGCTAGAGATTTGGAGTCTTCAATATATAAATTGTAATTAAATCCATGAGACTTGATTAGCTCATCATGGAGTAAGTGTTGGTGCAACAGAGTTTTTAGAAGTAGAGCACTTCAAAATTTGGAGGTCTTCAAATAAAGAAAGAATCAGAAAAAGAAAGTAGGCACAGCCATTTAAGTTGGAGAAAAAGATAGCAGAGGTCAAGAAAAGAAAGTGATACCTCGTGTAAATGATGCTGGTACATTAAAGTAAAATGAGGACAGAGACTTGACTCTAAAACTTTAGTAACATGTAATTCAATGGTAACTTGACAGGAGCAGTTATAGTGTTGGAGACAAAAGTATGATTGGAGCAGTTTCAAACAAGAACGAGGGCTTCCCTGGTGGCGCAGTGGTTGAGAGTCCGCCTGCCAATGCAGGGGACACGGGTTCGTGTCCAAGTCCGCGAAGATCCCACGTGCCGCGGAGAGGCTGAGCCCGTGAGCCGTGGCCACTGAGCCTGCGCGTCCGGAGCCTGTGCTCCGCAACGGGAGAGGCCCGCGTACCGCAAAAAAAAAGAAAGAAAAAAAGAAAGAAAAGAATGAGAGGAGAATTATTAGGGAAAACAAGTACAGATCTTTCTTGATTTATGATGGAGTTACATCCTGATAAACCCATAGTAAGTTGAAAATATCCCAAGTCGAAAATGCATGTAATACACCTAACCTACCAAACATCATAGTTTAGCCTGGCCTGCCTTAAATGTGCTCAGAACACTTGCATTAGTCTACAGGTGGGCAAAATCATCTAACACAAAGCCTATTTTGTAATAAAGTGTTGAAAATCTCATGTAATTTATTGCTTGCTGTACTAGGGGTACAGAATGCTTTTAAGTGTATAGGTTGTTTACCCGTGTGATGATGTGGTTGAGCAGTGGCTGCTGTTGCCCAGAGTCAGAGAGTGCTGTACTGAATACCACTAGCCTGGAGAAGATCAAAATGCAAGATCTGAAATACGGTTTCTACTGAATGCATATCATTTTTGCACCATTGTAAAGTTGAAAAAGCATAAGTTGAAAAAATCATGGGTATAATACCCAATATTTTGTAATAACCTATAAGGGAAAATAATTTGAAAAAAAAAATATATATATGGATGTATAACTGAATCACTTTGCTGTACACCTGAAACTAACACAACATTGTAAATCAACTCTATTTCAATAAAAATAATAACTAAAAAAAGAAAAATTGTTAAGTTGGGGAACATCTGTAACAGAGTTTTTTGAAGGAGTTTTAAGCAGGAAGGGAAAGAAACTGATGGCTACACAGGAATAGGAAAGAATTATTGAAGCAATGCTCTTGAGTATGTGGTGGCCCACTAATCAGGTTGAAGTAGGTAATAGTACCTACTTCATAGAGTTCCTGTGAAGAATAAATGTAATTATGCATGTAAAGGGCATAGCAATAAAACTGGCACTTAATACCAAATAAATATTAGCTATTGTCAATGTTATCATTCAGGACAACAAGGCTATTTGTGTTCCAATCACCAATCACACGTGTCCTTATTGAATCACACATGTGCTTATTGAAAAGAGCATGCACTGGGATGGCATTTTCAGACCTCTGGCCCATTTGCTGATGATGGGTTTAAACTTCTGAAGAGTAACTCTTATCCTAGGAAGTATCTGTGTGACGCATGGGAGGCATGTGTTTGTATTTAGATGGAAAGTGTGACTTGACAGGAGCCTCCTGGGAGTCATCACTGCCTAATAGGTTTTCTTAATGACCAGTCAATTAAGAACTTGTATTTGCAAAGTGCTTTGCCATCATTGTATTTCTTTCAATTCTCTGAGCCATTACTATCATCTTACTGATGAAACAAAGATACAGGAAGGCTTATTGACTTGCTTTTGGCTATATGGTCTGGAATTTCAGGCTCTCTTGGGATTTGGATCCCAAGAATCCTGCCAATCTAAGAAAACAGGGTTAGGCTCTCTCAGTAGATAAGTACTCAAGAGACAAGGAAACTGTAGGTAGTCTGCTCACAAACCACGAGAGGCCCGTAAGGGCTTTTGGTCTGTAAAAGAGTTCTGTGATTGTCCCCAGGTCACTCTATTCATAGCCTTTCTCTAACAATCATGATTTGCTCATTAAATTATTGGCCAGTATCAGAATCAGACACCCTGGAGTAGAAGGGTTTTAATACATGAGTTATTCCAGCACAAGCAACATAAGACCTAATCTTTAAGTAAAAAGGAAGAAATGTCCTTTACCTCCTCTGCAAACATAGTAAATACAGTGGTGCAGATAGAAACATAGACATTTTGTAGCCCATAAAGGGGGTTTTTGGTTCCTTATAACAGAAAGAGCTAATAATAATGTTTAAAGGTTCAGAATTTGGAACTTGCTTACGAGTGACTCTATTACAATTTTTTTCTCACATAAATGCCTTTCATTAAATACTGGAAGAAAATAGTCCCAAGTGTAGACAGTGATTATATCTAGATGGAGAATTGTATAAGACCTCTATTTTCTTCTATGCACATTTTAATTTCCATATATATTATACTGAATATACATCACTTCTAAATTTTGTAAGCAGGAATACATACATGCAACCTTTAAATATTCTTTATGTTTTATTATTTTTATTATCAGAAGGGCAGAAACTGTAATTATGGATATATAGATTCTCCTGGGAAACATTCCCTCATTATTTGAAGTTTTGGTCTCTACTCTTGTATCTCAGCTTTGTAATGACAAAATAAGGTTTATGTCAGTTTGTTACAAATTTTGCTGTTCAAAATAAACATGTCACAGAATATGGAATAGTAATTCCTTAGTAGATCCTTTAGTAGATCATATTCAATGTGGAAAATACCATGATATACTTAGAAAGACTGTTTGATCATTTTATGTACAAGATAAATTCATTTTTCCTAATATATTTTTACCTTTAGGCTAATATGAAGGAATATAAAGGTAGCTCTATACTACATTCTACACTATATAATGTGCAAAATAAGATGTAAGATATGGTCTCTATCCTTACCATTGCCTATAATCTAGGTCTTCCTCATGTTTTGCTGGGCTATTTCAGTAACTCTTTAAATAATCTCCCTAGTAGAATATTGCTATAGTATTTGAAACCTAAACATGAGTATGTCTTTAAAAGTCTTATAATCTCTCCCTCCCTACAGAGTAAAGTCTAATCTCTTTAGCATGATAAACAAGATCTTCTCTGATCAGTCCCATTTTTTCATCTGCATCTTTTGCCAGCCCATCTCAAAATTAGCTCTGGAGTAAGGCAGGACTGCTGGAACTCCTAGTCCATATTTCCTAATTGTTTAAAACCTGGAGGGAAGGAGGTATGTGTTTGGTACCCTCAAAATATCCCCTGGCATTTTAAGCTCAAGGTACATTCTGCTAAATGGAAGAGGCCGGTATACCAAGAGACAAAAGCAAGATTGATGGTTGATTGGATTCACCCCCAAATGGGATTTGTATATGAGGTATAATTAAATGAGAGACAGACAAGGGTGTGTTTACAAAAAAGTGATTGTAATGGATGACCATAAAATTAAAGTTGAGAGAGGAGGAATGTGAGGAAATAAAGGTGGCAGGGAATGTGAGAAGGTGGTGGGATCAGTGTATTGTAGATATCTACGCATTTCAAAAAAGTGTAGGCATTTTAGAGTGATTGAGCTGGAAGGATAAGAAATGGTGCTCAGAGGGCTGTTTGCCTGAAATTGAAATTATGGGGACCAATAGCCCCTAGAGGATTACGGTAATCAAGATTACAGTAATGAGCTCAGAGTGCAAGCCATCTAACGAGCACCACTTTTAAGAACGTTGCTTAAACTGGATTTATTCCTCACTGGGCAAGCTACTTGGTAAAAATAATTGCACAATTCTAAATGGTTTCCCCATATTAATTTAAGCAGATGTTACCAACTTAGTTTTGGATGCCTAAAGTATTTTGAAATACCTTCAACCTCATTATAATAGGTTTAGGTATCTCTTAGCTTCCTGGGTATAATATGTCTTTATTCTTATATGAAAAGTGCTTGGCAGGTGGTTAAATCCAGCCCTCTGGCCTGGCTCTGTTTAATAATATCTTTAAGTCACTATTCTCTCCTGAGCCTGTATGCTGTTTTTTTCTGAAACTCTTAACCCTTCACAATATGACTTTAACCACATATCCTTTAGCCACAATTTTATTCCTGGAGGAAATGAACAATCTTTAGCCTTGACCCTCTAAGTGGAATCACGAATCAAGCTTCTACTGCTCTCTGCCCTGGCTGTGACAGGGCCGCCAGCCTGAATGGTTGCGACTTCTACAGCTACTCATTTATATCTTTCTCCTCCTTAACCCCAAAGGTTTCTTTTCACTTGGTGCTGTTTTTCAGGTGAAGCTCATGCAACAGGGCTCAGTGTACTGTGTGAAGTTACAAGGTAGCATTGTCAGAAGTAGAGATACAGATGCCTTAATGTGAGCTACTTAAGGCTGGAAGGTTAATTACTGGCAGAGCCGGACCTGGATTTCTGGTCTCTGACTCCCTGTTCCAAGCAGTTTTGAATGTATTTACTGCCAAAAAACAAAACAAACAACAACAACAACACACACACACACACACAAACCAGCTAAACAAAAAGTACTTACCCATGGGCACAGAGAAGTGATCCTAACGTCAGTGTGTTCCTGAAGAAGACTGACAGAGCTCTAATGAAAGTGCCCAGTGTATGATCGATATATATCTATTGATTGAAAAGAATTGATTCATCATTCCCTGAGATGTTCACACAGTGAAAACTGCATTTTTAGTCCCTTTGCCTAAATGCATCTGAATGTCTTCAATACTTATAAATACCTGTCAGAAGTTTTTGCACTGCTTTAACTAATGTTCACCCATTATTATTATTGTTATTTTTATTAATGATTATTTTAAAATGACTGCTCTGTATGCATAACGCCATCTATAATCCAAAACCCTTCCAAGTAGGTTACAACATTCCTGTTTTACTGATGAGGAAACTGAGGTTCAGAAAGTTAAGTAATCTGCCAAAGGTCAGACAGAAACTAAGGATTTATTACATCCTCCTGCATGTGCATGCTTTTCCCAAA
The DNA here is from genome assembly GCF_008692025.1 of Phocoena sinus. Classification (NCBI taxonomy): domain Eukaryota; kingdom Metazoa; phylum Chordata; class Mammalia; order Artiodactyla; family Phocoenidae; genus Phocoena; species Phocoena sinus. Next base: position 33,784,965 of record NC_045770.1, on the reverse strand, counting down.
GAACGAGATTGCTGTCATGAAGAAGATATTGTGGATTGTTTTTATACATAAAGTATTAATTTTTAATGTCTTACCACAAAAAATATTCTCATAAAAATGAGCACAAAAAAAAGTCATAAAAATGTAATTTTCCGTTCCATGTGATTTATGAGAAACAATAAGGGGCCAGGGCAACTGAGCAAATATTCTAAAATTAGAATCCAACTAGAATTTCCAGTAATCAAACTCTAATCAGAAAAATTGTTTACATATTTGTTTTATTTTATCACAGGATTTCAGCCTTAGCATTTTTAGATAGTAAATCTGCACAATCAGATAAAAACAATCATTTTCTCAGAAGTGCAGACTAAATTAAATGTTACTTCCTGGATAATAAAAATAATGTTATTTTCCTGGATTATAAGTACTTTAAAAATATTCATTTTTAAACAAAAAGTTATGTAACATCTTTGGTAATATTCATTTAAAATTTTCAAAATTCCATTTATTTAATCAAATATAAGGCAATGCTGCTATTTATTATCTTACTCCCAAATTGGTCAAAATATGTAAATCAGATTTAATTGCTTTGATCCACCTTATGTTCATTGTTTAAAAGAAATGATAAAGATTTCCAAACTCTATAGACAATTATAAAAGCAAAGTGGCTTTACTATCAATCAAATCGTATAAATACTAACTTTTCTTCCTTGACCGATAGATACATCGATTTTACACCTGAAAAATGGGCACACAATTTTAATGGTGTAAAAAGTGTTTGCTGAAGAAAAACTATGCCAACATATTTTACCTGGTATCAACAGTCACTGTATTTTCTAGTATCAAACTATTTTAAAGATCCTAACCAATAATTTGATAACGACATATAAATTAGGTTAGTTTATGCTAACTTTTGGTCAAATATGGAAGAACGGTAGCAAGCAATAAGTACTACTTCTAGTGCATGTAGATTTAAAATCTGTCAGGTACATGTCTTGAAATGTTTATCTGCCACTGAACTAAGCACTATTTAGCAATCTGATTATATTTTAAATATAATTATATTATATTTAATATATATATTTAATCTGATTATATTTTAAAATAGCAATTTTACTATATTTGTTAAATGAACCTTACCATGAATTTCTTAATTTGCATATTAGTTGAAGCAGGATTAAAAAAATAATTGTCTTCATAATGACATATTGCTAGTATATAATATAGTATAAAGAATGCATGAGTGAAAGAACAAAACTCTCATTATTTTTGTGTTTATATTTGCCTATACTGAAAACCAAAAGAATATATAGATACATTTTTAGAAATAAGAGAGTTTAGCATGATAGTACTTCTATATAATAGTAAAAACAAATAGTTGCAAAATAAAAATGTTTTAAATGGATTCCATTTAATACAAAAAATAAAATATATAAAATATTATATATTCAATATATAAAAAATCTTGAACTCACTATTAAATCTAATTAATTGTAGGAAAATAATATTTTTTCCAAAGGCAATAAAGACGTGCCAAATAAATGTGATATACAGTGTTCATGAATCAAAAAACTCAATTTTGTAAAGAAAACAATTCCAGTAAATATCTTAATCATATTTTAATATTGGTCATGGATTTTTGCTTTTGTGGAACTTGACAAGCAAATTCCAAAAATTATATGAAAGTACAAAAAGTCAAGAACTGTAAAGATTCACATGAACAAAAAGAAAAAGGTGAAGAACATGCCTTGTAAAATATAATGACCACTATAATACAGTCTTATTCTTACAAGGTTATAGAATTTAGATAATCAAATCCTGACACAAATTAGCTTACAGACAAAAGAAACAGAATAGAGAGAGATTAAAACAGAGCCGTATATTTATGGGTACTTAAGGCAGAGGAGACATTGCACATCAGTTGAAAATTGAAAACCATGTAGAAAAACAAGAAATTTTACCCCTATCTCACATCATATTAAAAAATATATTCAGGTGAATTAAAGCCCTAAATACATAACATTTTAGAAGATAATATAGGAGAATATCTTCATGACCTTAGAGTAGATAGGAATTTCTTAAAAAAAAAAAAAAAAGATTGAAAGGGAGTGGGGAGCAACCATTGAGGAAGATTGATTTTTAAAAAATATGTTTTAAAATTATGCAATTTGTTCTTCAAAATATACCATAAAGAGTGTCAAGGCAAACCTTAGAATGGAACAAGATATTTAGATATTTCAAACACACAGCTAAAAAAACATCTTTTATCCAGACTTAAGATCAAACAAATAAACAAAAAACAAAACAATAAAAAAACAAACAAAGTAGAAAAACTGGAAAAGTCCTGAACAGGCTTTTGACAAAAGAGGAACTCCAAGGGGAAAAAGTGCTCAATATGATTAGTATCAGGAAAATGCAGATCTAAAAAAAACATAGTATGATATCCTTATATATCCTCCAAGTTCGGAAAAATTTTAATAATCCGACATTACCAAGTTACAATGGAGCAAAGGGAAATCTTAAACCTGCTGAAGAGATTGTATATTTTCAGTACTCTTGAAATAATATCATTATGTAGCAAGGATGCCTATACTCAAGAATTTTGCCATTTTGTTTCTGTGTAGATAACTAATCTCTTACACATGTGCATCAGGAGATAAATACATTATTCATAGAGACACTGTTTGTAATAGAGAAAATTAAAAATGACCTAAATGTCCATCAACAATGAAATAATAAATAAACTACAGTATATCCAGATAGTGAAATGCCCCTCAACAATGCAAATTAGTGGACTACAGTTACATCCTACAACATAGATGAATCACTTAAGCATAATAAATGAAAAGAGCAAGAAACAAAAAAGTATATATATATTGTGATTTTATAAAATTAAAAAATGGGCAAAACTAAACTATATTGTTAAAAAATGCATATATAGATGTTAAAACTAAAAGAAAAGCCAGAGAATGATCATTGCCAAAGTCAGAATGCTGGGTATGGCTGTGATCATGGTGGGCCATGCAGTGTAGTTTTGGAAGTATTGGCAATACTTTAGTTCCTGACCTGAATAATCGTTAACATAAGCGTCCACTTCATAATTTTTCTTTAAGGTGTACAAAATGGTTTATGCACCGTTCTCTTTGATATAGTATAACTAATTTTTTTAATTATTATTTAAAATGTCTACCTTTCACCAAAAGCACTCTATTACTGATAAATCACCTAGGTTGTAGACTGCCCATGTGAGTATGGCTTTTTATACTTCTACTGCCATTTAGCTTTTTTTTTTCTTTAACTTTTTTTCTTATTGCAGAAGAAACCTTGTGACAAAGGTCATTAGGTTTCCTTTCTAAAGATAATGGGTTGACAGTATAGTACACACAAGTTAATGCTTATTCCAGTGAACTTGCTGAACATTTGTAGTATTTCTTGGGTTCAAAAGACCTCTTGGATAAACATAATTTGGAGTGATGGGCAGGTCTATGGGGCACTATTACTTCAGGCAGGATTTTGTAAGTACTCTGAATGCACTCACTTTATCACAACATGCATATTTCTAAGAGATAAAGAAAGATGGTTATTTAAGGCCTCCAGTAGAAATGAAGTTTCATTGAGCATGGGGGAGGGGAGAAGAGGGTGGGGAAAGAAATTTAGGCTTATCATCACCCTTTAAGAAAGACAATCACTATCACAAATATGAACATCAGAAATGTGACAGAAACAAATGAGACAAGTGAAGTGGTCAAACATGCTATTCCATTTACTGTTTTCTAAAGGAACAAATTTGTTTTTATCCTTAATATCAATAGTAATAAGATCTTTGAATATAAGGCATGTTTCTTAATAATGGCCTTTTTGTCTCCAGTGGCTAAGTAAGAATTCACCTTTCATCAGAAAAGATAAATGGTACTTAACCTGCTTTGCAAGTCAGAGTACCCAATAACTCAGTTCCTTCACAGAATGCTAAATGAGTTTTTATTCTCACTCAAAACAGCCAAGGGAATGTAAATAAGACACAAGTTCATTATTGTCTTCATGCCTCCTACCACTTTAATAATGTGCTAATGTATTAAATTTAAAAGCAATATTATTTGTAGAGCATTTGACAGAAATTGCCTTCTAAAAGTTCTGTACTAAGCTTTGTTATTTTGACAAGTTGAAAACAAAACACAAAACAGATATCTAGCTTAGAATTTAACTAGACACATCCTTTGTTAAAATTAATTTGAAGAATTTTGAATTAAGGTTGAGACACAATAGCTAATAAAATAAGGAATTTAGATATAAAGATTATCTATGTATTACATTTATAATTGTTTATATTATTTACATTAAAATTGTTTATATTTTTATATTGTGTCACTCAATACAGAGCACTCTCATTGAAATGTTAGTGGTTTAAATGAATGTTTTATACAGTAAAGCAATATGTTTGATGATACAGATATTCTGGATAGATAAAGATATAGATAAGTATGAAAATATTTCTTGGAGAAAGAATTCCCCTGGACATTGTTACTACTAATACTTAACAGGCAACTATCATCCTAACATCAACAAATACAAAATGCAACTTCCTGCATTATTGCCTTAAAATTTACTTTCAATACCAGAGGTCCTTGAAATCAATCTCCTGGCCTGTTGCCTACCCCATATTTCTTATTTCTCCAGGTCTTGTTTCCTTATCCGAGTTAATTTACTTACCCTCCAACCAAAGAACCTCTTCTCCAGCTCATTGATTATTTCACTTTCTCTCATTATTTTTCTCTGGTTGAAATAGTTTGCCTCCCTAGGACCTTCTATTATTCTGAAGAATATTTTCAAGTGAAAATAGTCATGATAATTACAATTTATTTTTATGAACCAGACACTGCAAAAAGCATTTCATATACTTTATGTCATTTATTCTTCAAAATAAAGTGAGGGTTGTTATTATCACTCTTTTTCACTGGTGAAACAACTGAGGCTTAGAGAAGTTGCATAAGTTATCCAAGATCAAAATGTTATCTAACTCAAATCCACACTCCTAACCAAAAGGCTAAGTTTAGAAGATCTTCTAGGGCTAGAACTAGCCTACTTCTGTTATCCTAATCTAACAGATTGCTGTGCTCATTGCTGTGACTCTCTGTAGATCCTTATTTCAATTTTATATATATTGATATACTTTTTTCAGTTATTTTCTATTATAGGTTATTAAAAGACATTGAATATAGTTCCCAGTGCTATGCAGTAAATCCTTGTTGCTCACCTACTTTATGTGTAGTAGTTTGTATCTGTTAATCCCATACAGTACTCCTAAATTATCCTCTCCCCTCTTCTTTTCTCCATTGGTAACCATAAATTTGTTTTCTATGTCTGTTAGTCTATTTCTATTTTTTAAATAACTTCACTTGTACTACTTTTTAGATTTCACATATAAGTGATATCATGTATATTTGTCTTTCTTTGATTTACCTCACTAAGTGTAATATTCTCTAGGCCCATCCACATTGCTGCAAATGGCAATATTTCATTCATTTTTATGGCTGAGTAATATTCCCTATTCAATTTTAAATCATGAGCTTGAGATATTAAGTTTGTGTGGTTCTCTATGTCCAACACTTGGCATTGATGACAAACACAATCAAAGCTAAAAATCCACTTCTGAATATAATGAATATAAGGATACAGCAAAGTATCATTTAATAATTTTAATGTTATTCTGTGTTTTTCAATTCTTTGACTCTTACCTTGTCTTTAGATTATTATTTGCTGTATCTTTGCTCTAAATTAAAATACAATCTTATTTAAAGTGGTAGCTATATCTTCTTTATTCTATATACCATTCCTCATATCACACTGGACCAATGAATAAATGGGAAAAATAATCCATATTTTACTTATACCTAGATAAATTTGAAAAACATGGAGAGCATAGTATAAATGAGAAATCCAAGTGAGGTCCCCAAATAAATGTCAAGAATATCCATTTCCCTATTCTTATTTTCTATAGTTTATGATACTATAAATTATAAATTATGGAAAAGACATGGAAAAAATGATAATACTTTTGATAAAAATAAAATTAACTGGATAATATGATTTTTGTAGAAATGTATCAGAAAACCAATAGGTAGCAGTGGCAAGAGCATAGTATTTAGCCAGAAGATTCTGGGGTGTTTTGTATTATCTAGTTACTTGCCTGCACAAGTCACTTAATTTTTCCAACTAATTTGTAAAGGAATCTGGTAATCTCTAATATACCACAAGTTTAAGAATCAAGTGAGATATTGTACATGAAATTAAGCCATAAAACCACAAAATGTATAAATGTGCATTTTTATTTTATAATTGTTTAAGCAATCTACAATCAATCTCAGCTTCTAGCTGGGTTTCAGCCAAAGAGCAGCCTAATAAAGCAGATCTGTCAGAAGAGGAATGGGGTAAATGATGAAGTGATGAGGGTCAGTAAGGTTGGTGGCAGCAAGATTGGAAGAAATTTAAAGAGGCAATATGAGCCAAATGAAAATTCTACATACTATAGGATTCCAACTGCCTGATGAAAAGGCAAAACGATGGAGATGGTAAAAATATTAGTGGCTGCTAGAGGTTAGGGGAGTAGTAGGGATGAATAGGCAGAATATGGAGGATTTTCAGGGCAATAAAACTACTCTGTACAAGGTTACAGTCTTGGGTACATGTGATTACACATTTCTCAAAATCAATAGAATGTACAATACCCAGAGTGAACCCTAATGTTAACTATGGGTGATAATGATGTGTCAGTGTAGGTTCATTAATTGTAACAAATTTACCACTCTGGTGTGGGATGTTGATAGTAGGGGAGGTGGTATGTGTGGGGACAGGGGGTATAGGGGACTTTTTGTACTTTCCACTCACTTTTGCTGTGAACTTAAAACTGCTCTAAAAATAAAGCTTATTAATTTTTGTTAAAAAAGCAATGTGGGAGACATTGTGAAAGAATCTGAGACTCAGATTTTCATCTCACAGAAACAAATAATTAATGTTACAAACAATCTGGTAAAAAAAAGTACACCAAAATAAGAGCCTAAAGATCTCGGCCCTTTGATCTGTTATGAAGCTGTAACTCCCCAGAACCTAGATCAGTATCTGGCACATAGGATATACTTAATACATAGTTTTGAATGAATGAATAAATGAGTAAATGAATGAAACATACTTCCCTCATTGGGTTGTTGTATCAAATGAGATAATGTATCAAAAGTACGTTGTGAACCATAAAGAAATAAGATATATGAAAATGCTATTAACAAACAGGAAGTCCATTTTTAGGCTTATTATTAAAGAGTGTCAACAAAGCTTTCCAACAATTAAGTGGGTTATTTTCAAACTACTGAGTTCTTTATCCCTCAAAACATTTAAACAGTGACATTGAATGACCCTTTATCATATAAACACTAAAAGTAACTCTTGCTGTGAGTACAAGGGTGAATGCATGAAGTCCCACATAATTTTAAGATTCTACAATTCCTTCATGAATAATAGCCTACATTTATTTTTTGAATGCTTATTGGGTGTTAGACCCAATGCTAATCAATTTTCATTCCCTCTCAATCCTTAAGGTAATCCTTAGAGATAGATAATGCTATATCCACAAAACAAAGGCTCAAAAGAATGTGTCTACATTACAGATTAGGAAGTAATTAGGGAAGGATTTGAACCCAGATTTATCTAACTCCTGAGCCTTCACTTGAAAGTCTTTATCGTTACATTGCACTGTCTCATAAAATTATCCATGTCTCCTTGAAACATTGCTGAAATCTTTGCTCCAATTTTCTTTCTAAGTGACTGTCAGTAGCTGTTTGGTGATTCAAGTCTATTTCATCAGTCCTACCAAATCAAAAGTAGCATTTCTGATTTCATTAATTTCTCTAGCTAAAAAATGGTATATGATGCAGAAAAAGAAGGAAAAAATTATAGTATGATTTTTGGAGTTAAAAAAATGAATACTGGGCTTCCCTGGTGCCGCAGTAGTTGAGAGTCCGCCTGCCGATGCAGGGGACACGGGTTCGTGCCCCAGTCTGGGAAAATCCCACATGCCGCGGAGAGGCTGGGCCCATGAGCCATGGCCGCTGAGCCTGCGCGTCCGGAGCCTGTGCTCCGCAACGGGAGAGGCCACAACAGTGAGAGGCCCGTGTACCGCAAAAAAAAAAAAAAAAAAACTTTTTTCTTTAGAAGGTGTCGCTAACACTTGATATTCTAGCAGTACTGTTGAAGACTATGAAATCAATTAGAGAATCAGGCCTCATCTGACCAGACATTATTATAAACCTTACAATAATAATACTTATGTAGATGATTGCTACCCTAGGCATATGGATATGCTTCATGTAAAAAAAAAAAAGAAGAGGAAAATCTTTCAGACAAACATTTAATTACCAATCCTAAATTTTAAAGAAGCATATTCCACTAAAAGGCACTTTGTGCTTCAGGATAATATGGAAATCATTCTGCTGTTCATTTCATATTGCTCAAGGTAAGATAAGTTCTGTCCATCCTAACTGTATTTGGCCTCCATATAATGAAGTTGATTCTAACTTAGGCTATTTCTCCCTGATCCTTGGTAATTATGCCAAGAACACTTTTTTAAATTAACCCATGCTCACCCAAAGACTCATTTAAGCAAAAAAATATAAGAATATTTTAGAATTTAGTGAAAAACAGTTTTGTCCTCCTTCGAGTTGAGTCTATCATCTAACCCAGAACAGGCAATAAAGAAGAGTGGTTACTAGCTTTGTGCCAATGACCTACATTTGTGTACACTTGTCTAATATTATCTTGAAAAAACAGTTTGCCTGATGGATTCCATATTTGGTCAGATATCTAAATTATAAACAATGATCTTCCTCCTTGGGTTTTTCTGAATGGGTTCTCTTAGTTATAGAATCATATAATGTTCAGAACTGAAAGAGTCATTAGAAACCACCTAGACTAACTCCCTCATTTTACAGGTGAAATGACTTATTTAACGGCAAACATCAATGGAGCAGAAGAGTTAGGCCCCAAGTGTCTCAATTCCAACTTTTCTTCCTATTCATGTTCCATAGAGGAGTTCCTAATTATGCTGCAATGTAAATTCATGACATTTTCATCTTTATAAAGTGGCATTGCCTGCCCCAACTTCCAACCCTTGCCTCTAAACTGCAATTAAAATAGTATACCAAGGTAGATATTCATCAAAATGAATCAAGAGAAAATAATATTAAATTAATAATGTATGTAATCTTCTTTTAGTGTGCTCTTAGAGTGTGATTAAGACATATCTCATGTGTAAGAGATAGTAGACTTTGTTTAAAAACAAGCCTTTAAGTTTTCAGTATTTCTTAAGCCTCATTTTAATAGTAGCAGAAAAAAAGATGAAATGACTGATACAATGCATTTAAAGCAAGGCAAAATAGGAGATATTTTCTTAAGAATATTCATTCATGCAATTATTTATTCACTCAGCAAATACTCTTTTGCAACGTAATCTGAGCCAATCTCCATGTCAGACATGTGGGATACAAAGAATAACACAAATAAACTTGGAGCTATGTTCACGGAACTTATAGTAGGGTAGCAGGCCTCAAATAAATATTACACTAATTAATAAATAATAACAAATTGGGTTAAGGAATTTACTTTTCTTTCTGAAGGATAGAAATCTGATCCGATGCACGTGTATAACAAAAGAAACAGACAAGGCCAGGGGTAGTCAGAGAGGGCTTCTCAAAGGAAGTGACACTTAAACAAAGAACTGAAGGATAGGTATCAGTTAACTAGCTAAAAGGAAGATAGTGATAGTGGAGTTATAGATCATTCTAGACCCCAAGGTTTGTTGCTGGCACTAGTGTGCTACATTTTTTCATTGAAGGAACAGAAAGATATCTATTGAGAACTTTATCCGAAGAAATTATTTCTCCTCATCTGTGTAGCATGAAACAATGCCTGACACGTGCTAGATGCTCAACAAATATTTAAGTGAAGAAAGAATGAAGAGCACTTGTTAGTATAAGACTATGAAATTCAATTGGTAGCTGAGCTTTCTCTGAGTCCAGAGGTACCAAGATTGCTCTAAAAATAGCAAAAAAACTGAACTGCCTTGTTTAAAGATGCCAGAAGTAAAGATGTGCTTTTGAATGGCCGTTCTCCAACCGAAACACCTGACCAGAACTATGAAATGTTAAAAAATTATTCATATTATTTCAGTCAATTTTATGATATTATATAAACAGTATTTCTTTTAAATACATAAATGACCCCTATTTTGTCTTCCAGCTAAAGTGAATACCATTTAAGTAATTAGATCTGTATTCATATCTCCGATTATTCTCACTGAAAGCAAAATATATTTTTTCTTTTTCTTCCATGGTAGGTTAGATTTAAAATTTCTAGCTAATCTACTTAAATGTTTCCATCAATACAAACATTTACCTCTCTTATCTTTACTTGGTGCACTTCATTCGTCCTGGCCTTCTCACTGTTCCTAGGCCCAAACTCACTGTAGTCTCAGGGTCTTTGTACCTGTTATTCCTTCTAACAAAAATATTCTCCCAGATTCTGAATGCCATGGCTGCCTCCCTCTTATCATTTAGAGCTCAGCTTAATGTTACTATAATAAAACACCTGCCCAAGAGAATATGACTCAGGTTTGCGAATATGGCACAGTGCCTGGCCCATAGCAAGCACTCCACAAATAATAGCTATTATTATTTTTGATGTTAAATAACAAATGCCAGCTGAATGCCTTCTATTATTCTTGGCATGGTGATAGCCACTTTATTCATTTCTAATGCTTACTACTACCACATCAATATTAGCATCCCTGATTTTACAAATGACTTATTCAGAGAGATTAAATTGCTTGCCCAATGTCACTCAGCCCATAAGTGGCAGAGTCTGTCTGTCTAAAATTTAAAAAAAACCTGTGTGTGATTTTTTTGTACCACATAAATTTTGATTAAAAGAAATTGAAATATAAATGATGCAGTTAATGGACTCTCATCAAAATAATTAAGATGGTCGGACTAATATGATTTCTGATTGGACAACAGCTTCTCATTTCTCCAAACCTTTCTATTTGTGAAACTGACTAAGCCCTAAATTCAACCGAAATTTTAACTGACACTTAATTTCCTTATGTTTCAGTTAATACTGCCTTAAAATTTCTCAAATACTGATAGTTATTCCCTACCACCCAAATGAGTCTTGTTAGTAGCCAGGTAGTTTCACATAAGTGAAAAAGGGATCAGTGAGTATCTCAGGGCACTGATCAAGGTTTTATATTCTTCTCTGTCTTCCCCAAAAGAGGACAGTGCCCTGCATGTCTATGCAAATTGGAAGTCAGGGAACTGGGAACCTGTCTTGTTCTGTGAAAGATCTTGATTCAAAAAAAAAGAGAGAGAAAGAAAGAAAAGCAAAGAAAGCAGCAGACATATACTCTGGGGCTTGGAGCTTACTGTAAGATAGAAAAGAAATCGTGGAATGTAGCCTGAGACAGAAAAAGATTTGAAGTTATGGATCAATAAGTGAAAAATAGCTTAGAAATTTAGTCCATTTAGATGAAAGAGATGAGGCATAAAATTAAAATAAAGGTCAGATAACAAGTGAGAGCAGAAGTGGGGTTTTATACTGACTGTCTAATATACTTTAATTTACCTTATACTGCCTTACATCAAAATCAATTAACTGATAAAAAATAATAAAAATTACAAACAAATCAATTAGCTGATGTTGATGTATTTTGTTCAGAAACTAACTTGAGTTGCTCTCCAAGAGAGAACTAATAAAAAAAATAATAAAGTGCATTCTTTTAGTATTAAAGAGCTTAGCCACAGTCAAGCTTTCTAATTAGGTCAGTATAATTTAACATGGACTAAAAACCATCCCAAGGTGGGGATATCAAAAATTCATAATTTGCCCTGGGTGCTATCTCTGTGACCTTAGAGGTTTCAAAAGAGCAATAATTTATTTCTGCTTCCTAAGAGATTTAGATATTGATACAGGCAGCAGACTAAAAAGAAAATGCAAAAACTCACACAAACTCCAGGAGTAATAAAGATTTCAAGTCTTTATAAATACCTGTCCTTTTCCTTTTTAGACTGCATTAAGATATATTAACAAGTTTCATGTCCAAGTTAACATGAAATGACAGAGTATTCAGAACACTATGAAAAGCTACAGGGTAAATGATTCAATGCCATCTCAACTATGTTTTTTTACTAAAAGAGTTCTCAGTTTGGGGCTATATACAATTCCAAAGCATCTTTCAGCTTTAGAAACATCTCAGTGGAAAAGTTTAGAATCCAGTGCCATCACTCTACATTTACCTAGCTCGATTGTGTTTGGTTTTAATTTCTCTTTCTTTGTAAGATCAATTTCTCATTAGTGTTAAGCCAAATGCTTTCAGGGGAAAATGAAAAAAATGCACTTAGTTGAAACAGGTTTTTACCAGCCTATAAGGAACAAGTAAATTTAATATAGAATAGAAGAACATATTATATATACACAGGTTTATATCTAGCTAATGAATAACAGTTTTCAAAGTATGGTTCAAAGAAAGAATATCCATTAAGATTTGAGGAGCTTTGCATTGTCGATAAGGAAAAACTGGCATATTCATGCTAACAGACACACCATAGTACTATGAAATGTACCTAAACCTTTGAAAATAATGAAAAAATATTTTTTAAAATATTTTTTAAAAAATATTTAAATATTTTTTAAGCAATGTTAAAAAAATGCTTTACAATTGTGTGTTAGTTTCTGCTTTATAGCAAAGTGAATCAGCTATACATATACATATATCCTCATATCTCTTCCCTCTTGTGTCTCCCTCCCACCCTCCTTATCCCACCCCTCTAGGAGGTCACAAAGCACTGAGTGGATCTCCCTGTGCTATGCAACTTCTTCCCACTAGCTATCTATTTTACATTTGGTAGTATATATATGTCCATGCCACTCTCTCACTTAGTATACCACGTTCTTGGATTGGAAGAATCAACATTGTGAAAACGACTATACTACCCAAAGCAATCTACAGATTCAATGCAATCCCTATCAAACTACCAATGGCATTTTTCACAGAACTAGAACAAAAAAATTCACAATTTGTATGAAAACATATTTTAACAGTGAAAAAAAATATAGGAATTTCAACCCTATCAAATGAAGTTAACTCAAAATATCTTCTATTGCCCCCTTCAATTTTACTCTTTGCTTCCTTACCCATAGTTAGATAGCCAGAGCTCTCAGTGTGGACCCTTATGGAAAAAACAGGATCTGATAAATTAATTTATACTAAATGTGGTAATTAATCAGATACTAAGATAAGGGATTTGAGCACTAATTTGTTGACTACTTACTGTGTCATTATGATGCTCATTTCCTTCCTCAAATAGTTTTCAGTCTAGAAAATATATTTATAACAGTATTCTGAGATCTGGGATACTGAGGAATGTGTTCGAAGTATAAGAGTACAGAAGAATAATGATGTATGGGTAAGGAGATAATAACTTAGGATCACAGAACATCACCCAGATGTGATTTGAGCAACAACAACAAGTAGTTTGAGAATGATAAGGAATCTACCAGAGAGATCTGAAGCTGGGAAGCAGGAAAAGCTAGATAGAGGAAAACTACTCACAAAGACTTGAGGTCATGGAAAGACATAGACTCTTCACAGGTTGACAAGTGTTTCATTATGAAGAGAAAGCATGATGGGTGTAGATGTGAGGAAGCAGCTAGGAGTTTGAGATGTGATTGGAAAGGCAGAGAGAGATTAAGATTATGAAAGAATCATACATCATACTGAAGAGTTTCGGCTTTTATCCTGAATGCCGCATGGAGACTTGGATAGGCATTAAGTTGGTGGTAAGAGCATCATACACCACACGGTGACCAACGTGTTGAAATAGGGAGTGGCCTGGTACTGAAAGCAATGGACTTGAGGATATGGGGAGAGGGAAGGGTGAGCTGTGACAGGGCGAGAGAGAGGCATGGACATATACACACTAACAAACGTAAGGTAGATAGCTAGTGGGAAGCAGCCGCAAGGCACAGGGATATCGGCTCCGTGCTTTGTGACCGCCTGGAGGGGTGGGAGGGAGGGAGACGCAAGAGGGAAGAGATATGGGAACATATGTATATGTATAACTGATTCACTTTGTTATAAAGCAGAAAATAACACACCATTGTAAAGCTATTATACCTCAATAAAGATGTTAAAAAAATAAAGATGAATGTTGATGAGAGCTTCAAATAACGTTGTAGTAGTAAGAGAAAGTGGTAATTATACGTTAAACCTGAAAATCAAAAGTGAGAACAAAGCTGCACTAAGCACCTAATATCCTGCAGAGACACCTAAAAATTTAGGAACCAGGTAGCTCATTGGGGACACAGGTAGCTACACCAGTTCTGCTTGTCTAAATGTCATCTCAGCATAGCGTTATCTTCCACCTCCACGTCCGTCTTCCCTCCTCACTTCTGTGTGTATAAGACAATATTAGAGAGATGGGGAGACATTCTTTCTAGGCTCTGGCTTAATGTGGATTGTGAGATTTTTTCCTTACCCTTCCCAAATTGAAATTCAAGTAAGGGAGAAAATTCCAAGGACAGTCACAGACATTATAAAACTGGTATCTTATTCCTTATGGAACATTTGCTTAGGTAACAGAATTGCCGATCATCTTCTGGTCCTGTTTGAATAGGGGGAGAAGATAACTGGAGAGAGATGACACAGCAGCAAGGTGGGGTGGCAGGAAGGAGACCTACACTCCTACCATTTAGAAGAGCAAGAGTATGTGGGGTTCCCATGGGTTGGATGGAATTTAGAGAAGGGAGGAAAGCATGAGTGTTCTAGGCTCCATGAGCAAATTGACAGAAGTGAGAGCTGACAGAGAGGGGAAGAGGCAGTGCCTGAAAAGGAGGCTACATCAGGGAACACTCAGGAAGAAGGGCCCACAGACTAACTGACATGCTCATAATCACCAGTCTTTGGAGGCCTCCATCAGCAATGGCTCAGTGGACAGCACTTCACCCAGAGTGGCAGCTGCATCCCAGTAAGGACCAAAAAGAAGTCAGAGGAGGAAGAGACACTGCTCCCTTACCAATTTTCTCCTCCATATTATGACACACAGAAGAGAAAGAGAATTGGGGAGAAGAAAGAGAAAAGGTGTAAAGAGAGATCATTCTCCATTCTCCTTGTAGCTGCAGCTTCCTGGGTTCGAGTCACTTGCTAAGGGCTGAGTGAGTGGAGGGGTAGAGCAGAACATCAGAGATAATTGTGCCCTTTATGACAACTAAAAGTTATCTCAAAGCTGAGGGACCTTCTGGACGTTCAAAGGAAGTAGAAAAAGGGATTAGACAGAACATGGTTAAAGGCAATAATTAGAAAAGGTCAAACCACTTCATGTTTGTTACCCACTGTGTTTAGACTCCAGTAAGCCAGAATCAAGGGGTTAGATGTAAGAGATATTTAAAATGTGCAATAGATCTGGCTTGACCAATTTGTTATGATGGAAAAAAGATAAGTAAATGATGACTTCTGAGTTAATAGTCTGAATTTTACCCTGAACTTTAAAAAGGTAATACTCTAGGCTTCCCATCTTTGAGTACAGTTATGTCATCTACAAAATAAAAGATTTTATGATGGTTCTTAATCTTGTTTTCATCACAGATTCCCTTGAGAATCTGAGGAAAGTTACATAGTGTCTCCACAAAAATAGATACATGCACATTCAGAATTTTTCATACAAATTTATGTAAAATAAGAAACATTGGTGTAAGAAGCCAATCTGAGGAAAAAAAATGAGTGTAGTTCAGTCTATGTTGTTTGCTGTGTCTGTGACAAATCCTTGTAGCTATATCCTCAGAAAGAGGACAATAAAAGTATGTGTTTGTGGTTTTTATTTTATTTCATTTTGTTTTGTTAATGGCAAATACCTTCCAATATCTAGCTCTGACAAAGAAGCTGCCTCTGTTCCATCTCACCCTTTCTGCAGAGCATAGAGGTTCTGAAATGATTCGGTGGCTCAGCACAAAAGGCCTTGCAATTTTTTCAAGTTCCTTGCAGTGATGCTGAGAGCCAGGAATGAGATCCATTAATTAAAGTAACTTCTGCACTTAAACTTTCCCTCTCGCTTTCTAAAGGCCATCATACATGTCTTTCTGGGTCATCTCCTTTCTTCCTTCCAGCTAAACTGCATCTAAAGGGAAGAGAAGGTGACGGCACAGCCCTCCTTGAGTGCATATTGCCCTTAGCTTTGTAAAATCTTACTGATCAAGTTAAGGAGTGTGAATTTCTCTATTTCATCGTCTATAGGAAACATGTGTCTTCTGTTGTTACCCTTGAGTTTCCACTTCTGTCAGCTTCTATCACAGGTCAGAGCTGCCACTAAGCTTGTGATCTAATGCAAAGCTTCCTTCTGATGCTTACTTTGGGTCAACGTATAGTAGCTGAAAGTGCAGTATGAATTTTGGAATCCAGCAGGCATGCTCTAAAATCTTGATAGTTATTTCTGCCCTCTGTGCCTCATTTTATTCCTTTTCCTTTATCAAATGAGTGTAAAATTAAACCTGTGGTCTTTGTAAGAATTAAAATGTATTAAAAGAGTTTTTTTTTTTAACAGGGCTTGGCAGACAGTAGGAGCATAATAAATATTATCAAACAAACTATATGCCATTTTATTTTTTTTAAAGTGATTTGAAGTGCTCTGGACATCAATTTCTTCATCTATAAGATAAATCACTTAAGGTATATCCAGTTTACTTCCATCCCCATTTATTAAGTACCAGCTATTGTGGAGTTTACGAAGACAACAAGTGCAGGAGGTTACAAGTGAGTCAGGTAGATACTGGCAGGCAAACAAATAACAAATCAAAGACCCTGGCTGAAATCAAGGCACTGTCACTTGCTGAATAACATTGAATAAAGCAATAAATTATGAGGAACCATAGTTTTCTCATTAGTAAATGAGGCTAGCAATACTCAACTCACATAGTTAGAAGCCTTATGTGAAATAAGGTGTGGAAGGTTAGTATGATGCCTGACACATATAAAGTGATTAGTAAATGCTTAGCATTAGCAGAACCATATTAAGACATTTATAGGTCCTAAGCTCTCTTATTTTTTAAAGTTTTCATCTCAGATTTTATCAAAAATCATAAATGTACCTATATCGCATATAAAATGTACTTTTATTAGAGAATATTTTAAAATAATTTTTATAACTGTCATTGAAAGTACTAATATAATAGTAAAATTTTATTATATTTTTACGGTGGTAACTCTTTCTTATACATCAATGGAAGAGATAAATCGGGGTTGACTAATTGTTACAACATTCCATTGTATTATTTTCAACACTGAAGTAGTTTTTAATTATTTGAACCAATCATTTTTTTCTGTTCTCAAGTGTTAATGTAGGCACTTGAAAATGCTGAAACTGTAGTGCTTAGTGGATAAGACACACAAGCTATCATGTACTAAGAAAAAAATGTGACAGTGCTATTTTGCTTCTGAGGAAGTAGAAAACGAAGGCAGGAATAATCCTAACTAAAGAGCATTAAGGAGGAGTTCAGGCAGATAGCACATTTGAGCTGTGATAAATAGGTAGGAATCTAACCACTGAAAGGTACATGGTCTTATGACTAGAGAAATGGTCTCCAAATACAGGTCTGAACAGTTCAATTGTGCAAGATATTCATTAGGGGATGGGAGGGGAGAAAGGAGAAAATGGAATAACATGTTTGTTTTACTTATAATATCTAATTATTATATGTTTACAGTGTATTTAGCATTATTAGTATAGCACTCTATGTGTGTATGTGTGTGAGTTGCATAGGTAATTTACAAATGAAATAAAACACACATAGAAAATGCATTACAAAGAGTTTGGAGACCTGCAGAGCACAGGAGATCAGGGATGATAGAAGTTATGACCATTTGGTGGAGACTTTTAACTGTTCTACAAAGGAGAAGTATGTTATTTTGCAGGCTAGACTGAGAGCCATGAAAATTTCAGGCAAAAGAGTGAGCTCTAATTTAGGAAGTTAAATCCAGAGGAAATGTGCAATTTGAATGCAAGGAGTGAAAGACTAGAGTTCAGAAAAGCAATTAGAAAACAGGCTTATCAATAAATAATTTTACCTATCCCCCCCACAAAGCCTGGATAAGAATAAGACTTACCTAACGTTCAGCCCTCAAATGAGTTGTCACATCCCCTGAGATTTCTCCTCTAACCACACTCACATCCCCCAGGTTGGTGAGATGTCCCTCTATGTAATCCAAAGAGTTACCTGTGCTTATTCCTTTCCAGAATTTAATATGCTGAATGTTAATTTCTTGCTTGCCTGTCGGATGACTCCTCTTTAGTTGTAATTCCTGAGGGTAGGAACTGGAACTTTTTCATCGTTGTATACCAGATAACCTTCTGTAGTGTCTGGACTACAGAAGTTATTCAATAAGAAGTTGACGAATCTGAGATGCTTCACTCCATCTCCTGCTTCCAGACATTCAGTGGCCTAATTCCTACTTCTTGCAGGTATCATCTTAGTTATCACTTTCTCCGGAAACGTGCATTTCCATTAGCACAATCTCATTTAATTATAATTACACATATAATTGTTTTTCCTATTAAGAAGATGACAGGAGGGACGCCTTCAAGATGGCGGAGGAGTAAGACGTGGAGATCACCTTCCTCCCCACAAATACATCAAAACTACATCTACATGTGGAACAACTCCTACAGAGCACCTACTGAATGCTGGCAGAAATCTCAGACTTCCCAAAAGACGCTCTCAGGCGACCTACACACAGAGGCGGGGCCAAATCCAAAGCTGAACCCCAGGAGCTGTGTGAACAAAGAAGAGAAAGGGAAATCTCTCCCAGCAGCCTCAGGAGCAGCGGATTAAATCTCCACAATCAACTTGATGTGCCCTGCATTTGTGGAGTACATGAATAGACAACGAAACATCCCAAATTGAGGAGGTGGACTTTGGGAGAAAGTGTAGGCTTCGGGTTTGCTTTCTGCATCTAATTTATTTATGGTTTTATGTTAATCTTAGTTTAGTATTTACAGTTTATTTTCTTTGGTAGATTTGTTTACTGATTTGGTTGCTCTCTTCTTTTTCTTTATTTTGAGAAGAAAGTATATTCTGTTGTTCTTGGATGGAATGTCCTATAAATATCAATTATGTCCATATCGTTTAATGTATCATTTAAGCTGTGTTTCCTTATTTATTTTCATTTTGGAAGATCTGTCCATTGGTGAAAGTGAGATGTTAACGTCCCCTACTATGATTGTGTTACTGTCGATTTCCCCTTTTATGGATGTTAGCATTTGCTTTATGAATTGAGGTGCTCCTATTTTGGGTGCATAAATATTTACAATTGTATCTTCTTCTTGGATTGATCCCTTGATCATTATGTAGTGTCCTTTGTCTCTTGTAATAGTCTTTGTTTTAAAGTCTATTCTGTCTGATATGAGAATTGCTACTCCAGCTTTCTTTTGATTTCCATTTGCATGGAATATCTTTTTCCATCCCTTCACTTTCAGTCTTTATGTGTCCCTAGGTCTGAAGTGGGTCTCTTGTAGACAGCATATATACAGGTCTTTTTTTTGTATCCATTCAGCCAATCTATGTGTGTTGGTTGGAGCATTTAAGCCATTTACATTTAAGGTAGTTACCGATATGTATGTTCCTATGACCATTTTCTTAATTGTTTTTGGTTTGTTTTTCTAGGTCTTTTTCTTCTCTTGTGTTTCCCACCTAGAGAAGTTCCTTTAGCATTTGTTGTAGAGCTGGTTTTGTGTTGCTGAATTCTCTTAGCTTTTGCTTGTCTGTTAAGGTTTTAATTTCTTCATTGAATCTGAATGAGATCCTTGCTGGGTAGAGTAATCTGGGTTGTAGGTTTTTTCCCTTTCATCACTTTAAATATGTCCTGTCACTCCCTTCTGGCTTGCAGAGTTTCTGTTAAAAGATCAGCTATTAAACCTATGGGGATTCCCTTGAATGTTATTTGTTGCTTTTCCCTTGCTGCTTTTAATATTTTTTCTTTGTATTTAATTTTTGATAGTTTGATTAATATGTGTCTTGGCATGTTTTGCCTTGGATTTATCCTGTATGGGACTCTCTGTGCTTCCTAGACATGACTGACTATTTCCTTTCCCATATTATGGAAATTTGCAACTATAATCTCTTCAGATATTTTCTCAGTCCCTTTCTTTACCTTTTCTTCCTCTGGGATCCCTATAATTTGAGTGTTGGTGCTTTTAATGTTGTCCCAGAAGTCTCTGAGACTGTCCTCAATATTTTTCATTCTTTTTTCTTTATTCTACTCTGCAGTAGTTATTTCCACTATTTTATCTTCCCGGTCGCTTATCCATTCTTCTGCCTCAGTTATTCTTCTATTGATTCCTTCTAGAGAATTTTTAATCTCATTTACTGTGTTGTTTTTCACTGTTTATTTGTTCTTTAGTTCTTCTAGTTCCTTGTTAAATGTTTCTTGTATTTTTTCCATTCTGTTTCCAAGATTTTGGATCATCTTTACTATCATTACTCTGAATTATTTTTTAGGTAGGCTGCCTATTTCCTCTTCATTTGTTTGTTCTGGAGGGTTTTTACCTTCCTCCTTCATCTGCTATTTATTTCTCTGTCTTCTCATTTTGTTTAACATACTGTGTTTGGGGTCTCCTTTTTGCAGGCTGCAGGTTTGCAGTTCCCATTGTTTTTGGTGTCTTCCTGCAGTGGCTAAAGTTGGTTCAGTGGGTTGTGTAGGCTTCCTGTTGAAGGGGGCTGGAGACTGTGTTCTTGTGGATGAGGCTGTACCTTGTCCTTCTGGTGGGCAGGACCACATCCGGTGGTGTGTTTTGTGGTGTCTGTGAACTTCTTATGATTTTAGGCAGCCTCTCTGCTAAGGGTGGGTTTGTGTTCCTGTCTTGCTAGTTCTTTGGCATAAGGTGTCCAGCACTGGAGCTTGTTGGTCGTTGAGTGGAGCTGGGCCTTAGCATTGATACGGGGATCTCTGGGAGCACTTTCACCGTCTGATATTACGTGGGACTGGCAGGTGTCTTGTGGATCAATATCCTGAACGTGGCTCTCTGACCTCAGAGACTCAGGACTGACATTTTGTTGGAGCATCAAGACCTGTCAGCCACACGGCCAAGTACATGGGTAGTTTCTTGATTTTTCGGAAGTCTGAGGTCTTCTGCCAGCATTCAGAAGGTATTCTGTAGGAGGTGTTCCATATGTAAATGTATTTTTGATGTATTTGTGGGGAGGAAGATGATCTGCATGTCTTATTCTTCTGCCATCTTGAAGGTCTCTGGTGTGCTGAAGAGCTTGCTGAAATGCAGATTCCTGAAATCCACTCCCAGACTTGAGTCAATATGTTGAGGTTGGGCCCCAAGATGTGAGCCCCAAGATTTTTAACCATGTCCTCTATTCCTCTGTATATTACTTCTTAAAACTACATGTTTTTCTATAATTACCTCAAAATATTTCATATAAATAAATGCATTAATTAATTGATTTTTTAAAAGTACTTTACTATAGCATCAAAAAAAGGATAAATCTGACAAAAGATATCTAAGACCTGTAGACTGATAACTACAAAATATTTCTTAGAGAAATTTTAAATGACCTAAATAAATGGAGATATGTCATGTTCATGTACTGTAAAGCCATATCGTTAACATGTTAATTTTTTTGTGAAAATTGAGCTAAAGATGCACTGAACTTCCAATCAATATCTCAGTAAGCTTTTTCAAAATTGACAAGCTAATTGAAAAATTCATATGGAAATGCAAAGAATATAGCTAAAACAGCTCTGAAAAAGAAGAGCAAAGTAGAAAGAATTAACTTACATGACTTCAAGATAAATCATATTGATACAGTAATCAAGACAGTAGATCAATGAGATAGCAGAGACAGTTAAGTAGTTGTTGACCTACACATATAATGTTAATTGATTTATCTTTTGGACGGGGATTTTACAAGCAACTTTTTATTAAGGAAATGCCAAACATTTACAAAAATAGAGAAAACAGTTTAATGAGCAGCTATTTGCAGCTTCACCAATTTTCGACTCATCAATGTGTTTCATCTATGCCCCAACCTAATTCCCTGTGCCTCCGTGAATTATTTTTAAGCAAACCCCAGACCACTCCATCACTTCATCAGTAAATACAGTCAATTCTCATTTTTCTGTGTATCTATGTTCTATAAATTCATCACAAACACTGAATTAGCAAATACTGAACCATTGTTCATGGGGGAAAAACAGGGTTACGTTCCTGCAAGTCTCTGATCACCTTGTGGACAACTGGTTAGTACATAGCCTTGTCTTATGCATGTCTGTTTAAAGACATCTGATATAATATATAATGGTGATTTATTAACATTGAACTCACAGTCAGCAACACCATAACTCATAATGGAAAGAGGTTTACCTAACGCATGGTTTTTCTCTGTAATGTACAGCTAATTGATTTTTTTTATTGGAGTATAGTTGCTTCACACTGTTTTGCCAGTTTCTGCTGTACAGCAAAGTGAATCAGCCATACATATACGTATATCCCCTCTTTTTTGGATTTCCTTCCCATTTAGGTAACAAGAGAGCATCCAGTAGAGTTCCTTGTGCTATACAATAGGTTCTCATTAGTTATCTATTTTATGCATAGTAGTGTATATATGTCAATCTCAGTATCCAAGTTCCTCTCACTCCCATTCCCCCTTGGTATCCATACGTTTGTTCTTTATGTCTGTGTCTCTGTTTCTGCTTTGCAAACAAAATCATCTATACCATTTTTCTAGATTGCACATATATGTGTTAATATATGGTATTTGTTTTTCTCTTTCTGACTTACTTCACTCTGTATGACAGTCTCTAGGTCCATCTATGTCTACAAATGACCCATTTCCATTCTTTTTTTATTGCTGAATAAATATTGTATATATGTACCATATCTTCTTTATCAGTTCCTCTGTTGATGGACGTTTAGATGCTCAACATCACTAATTATTAGAGAAATGCAAATCAAAACTACAATGAGGTATCACCTCACACTGGTCAGAATGGCCATCATTAAAAACTCTGCAAACAATAAATGCTGGACAGGGTGTGGAGAAAAGGGAATCATCATAACACTGTTAGTGGGAATGTAAATTGATACAGCCACTATGGAAAACAGTATGGAGGTTCCTTAAAAAACTAAAAATAGAACTACCATATGACCCAGCAATCCCACTACTGGGCATATACCCAGAGAAAACCATAATTCAAAAAGATACATGCACCCCAATGTTCATTGCAGCACTATTTACAATAGCCAGGACATGAATGCCAATTAATTTTTGACAATGGAGAGAAGATAGTCTTTTCCAAATGGTGGCACAGAACAACTGGATAACCATATACTAAATAAATAAATAAATAAATAGTTAGATTCCTACCTCATAGCATGAACAAAATGTAACTCAAAATGAATCATAGACATAAACATAAAAATTAAAACTATAGAACATCAAAAAGAAAACAGAGAAAAACTTTGTGACCTTAGGTTAGGTAACAAACCTAACCTATTGCTTAGTACAACAACAAAAGCACAAAGCATAAAATAGATTGGACTTCATCAACCAAGAACTTCTGCTGTTGGAAAAATGCTAAGACATGCCAGAAACTGGTAAAAAATATTTGCCAGTCTGATACCTGCAAAAGGAGTTCTATATAGAATATAAAAAGAACTCTCAAACGTCAATAACAGCTCCATAAAAATGGTAAAATATTCTCACACTCTCTTCACCCAAGAAGATATACAGATGGAAAATAAACAAATATAAAGATGCTCAACATCAGCAGTCATTAGGGAAATGGAATTTATAACCAGATTCTAGTACCTGCTTACCGTAATCACTAAAATTAAAAAGACTGACCATATCAAGTGTTGCAAGAACTCTCACACTGGGATGTTAGAAATGTAAAGTGGCACAACCATGTGGAACCAGTATGGCAGCTTCTTAAAAAGTTAAACATAAAACTAACCAGATGATCTAGTCATTACAGTTCTAAGTATTTATCCAAAAGAAATAAAGCAAATATTCATAAAATACATATATACAAATCTCCATAGCAGCTTTATTTGTAATAGCCACAAGCTGAAAATAACACAAGCATCCACCAAAAGGTGAAGGATATGCAAATTGTGCCATCTACACACAGTAGAATACTGCTCAGCAATGAAGAGGAATGGATTCTTGATCATTGTAACAAGGATGACACTCAATTTAATGTCAACTTAATTATGCTGAGTGAAATTAACTAAATAAAAGGAGTACATAGTGTTAAGAGTCTATTTATATAAAATTTTGTAAAAGTGAAAACTTACTCTAGTGATAGAAAGCAGATCAGTAGTAGTCCAGTGATAAGGGTGGTATGAGAAGGGGCCGGGGGGAGAGAATACAGAGGAACACAGGGAAGATTTGAGGGGGACATATATGTTGATGATCTCAACGATGCTAATTAATGGTTTCATGACTGCATATCTATACGTGAGAACTTTTCAAAGTTATACACTTTAAACATGCGAGCTTATTATATGCCTATTATACATCAGTAAAGCTGTTAAAAAAAAATTAGCAGCTCTCATTGACCTAAAATAAAGATCAGATATTTTTCATAGTATGAGAGGTCCTGCATGATCTTACTCCCTGTCTACCTCTCCAGTCTCACCTTGAGCCACTCTCTGCTCCTGCTTTTATATGCCATCGTAATTGGCCATTTCATTCTTCAAGGTCTTGCGGTCTTTCCCATCTGGGGGCCTTACAAATGTCATTCCCTCTGCTTTCCCACACTTTGCCTAGTTAGCTCTCTTTCATCCTTCAGTTCTCACTGCAATACTTCATTCAGAAAAGATTCATCTAACACCCTAAATAGTTGAGGCTTTCATAGTAAGAACTTTCCCTGGCACTCTCTACTTTTTCTTTTTAAAAATTTGTCACAAATTTTATTTAAAATTTTGAGTAAATTTTCAATTAATGTCTACACACACCACAAAAATAGAATAATTTATATATATTATCAAGTTAATACTGTTAAAGAACTAGTTAGATATAATTATGATAGTTTTACATATAAGGAAAGAGACTGAGTAATTTTAAGATCACACAAGTACTCATCAATGGCAGTGATTTGAACGCAACCCTCTCTGACTTTAAAGCACACAGTCTCAGTTAGTGATTAATGATTCCATGATATAATATCCATTATGACAGGGTACCAGAAAAAAATCTAATCTGGAAGTCAAAGCATGATCTCTAAATAATATGGCAGCAGGTGTATAGATGGTACTCCCAGACAAGCACTTGGAAGGGTCTAAAATAGGTTGTACTATCTGACAGGTAAGCCAAACATGGAAATGGAGCGGCCAGAAAATGATCCTGAAATTTGGAGATCAAGATAGGCATCAGGAAGTTAGCAATGAATCCTTGCAAGATAGGGTAAGCACAATGGTATACTAGGTAGATTGTGGTACTGGGCAAGTTACCAAGGCAAAGATCCAGTAACTAAGTGCAAGATGAGAACCAAGACATCTCCAGGTCGAGGCAGAAACTTGTGGAGAAATTTAGAGACCAGAAGAGAGTAAATGTGCCTTGATACTAAGTGCTAGAATGCTGGTTTGCATTTCTAAAATTTCTCCCTGTCCACAGCAGACCGTCACCTTACCACTCCCATATTACCCCATTCCAAGTTCAAGGATGTCTCAGAAGAATTAGTCTACAAATCTGAAGATTCCAAATGTAGGAGTCACATGGTAATAGCATAGGGCAGAAGACAAAGAAGCTGGAAATTGCAAAGAAATATTAATTCAGTATTCAATTATCTCAGTATTTGTTTGCAATAGCCAGATGTTATAATATAAATTGGATTCATTGTCTATTCTATTTTTTTTCTTTTCTAAATTAAAAAAAAGAGCTTATCTGATAAGGATTTGCAACTTGAATCAGTAGACAGGCTTTTGGTTAAATGACATTGTCACTTGACAGGTAAAAAACACCATGGTATTCAAAATTCTTCATCCTCCAAGTGGATCAGTGGCCTAAAGTACAGGAGTATTCATATTGCCTCCTGTCAGTGAGAAAGGACTTATCTTAAATTAAGAGCTAAAATACTACCAATATCTAAGATACATTTATTTCTTTAAAGGGGGTGACATTTTAAGCCAAACTTCTCACCTGCTAGGTTAGAATTTACACCAGTCAGTAAAATGTAGACATTTTCACAATATTAATAATCTGCACAAACTGTAGTCATTTAACTATATTTCAATAAAGTGTGTCATTCTCACAAGAGAAGGCTTATTTGTTTATAAAAAGTATAATCTTTGCTTTCAAATAAATCTTTTTGTAGCATGTGTATCTTTGTGATTGAAATGGAATAAGTACATATATTGCATTTTTATAGAAATAGCGCTATCTAAATAACAAACAGAATTTTTCATTGACCATCTTAAATGGATTATATAACTTCAGAGACCACTGTGTTTTCCAAATGTCTCATTAATATCCCTGCTAGACATAAATTACAGTCAAATCCTCTATTGCTAGTTTGGCTTGCTTCTAAATTTGGCTCCCTTCTCATACATTGTAAATCAAATTTGATCCATATTGAAAGCAGTATGATGTTTTTAAACTGGTCTCTTTATGGATAATAATATGTAAGTATAAATTAATAAGCAATATTCAGCAGCCTAGAATCTAATCCAATTGTTAAAAGTTCAATGCTGCCCATAACCATCGGTTCTGGACTGATTGGCAAAACTGAATACATATTTTTAAATAACATAAAGGATGTTGATAAACTGATTTAGCCATTATCCTTGTATCTTAAATAGTTTAATGTTATCATGTTGCCCTGCAATAAACTATTCTTTTCAGAACTAGGAGGATCCAATTTTAGGATTTTAAGTTCAGTGAGACCTTTAGTTTTCTACCTAAAGTAGCACATACTGTTACTTCCTCTTTCCTAAGTCAGTCTAAATTCTAGTGGCATATCAAATAAAATCACAACAGCCATTTCTGTTATGTCTCGGGTTGCTTCAGTAGGTCGATGCACTGGTGCAATAATAGGTTATACTTCAGGAGCATAAGAAGGAGAAAAGGATAAAAATTCTAATTAAGTTTGATATCTTTATATTTCTGGAATGATGAATACACAGGAGAATATGGTAATCCTGAATGTCAACCTCATTTTCACAGAACTTCTAAAAATTTTTAATAATGCTTTAATTTCTCACCTTCATATAAGACTTAAGATCCAGTTTTGATAAAGGTCTTGAAAGAGCCCAAATGTAAATTCAGATGTCATGCTTTTATGTTTGAAAAGCGCAGTACGAGCATCCCAGGTTTCAGGTATCAGGTCTGTCACGCCCTTGCTACACGGGTTGCACTGCAGAGAAACCACCATAAATCATCTCAAGGCTGTATACAATTAATTTTATGTTTGTACTTGTCCTCCTCTATGTTTTTATGCTGTTTCTTTTTATATTTGATTTTTGAGATCATTCTTGGTTTGAGGTGAAATACCTCAAGCTTAATATTAAAATAATGCTGGTGATATTATAGTATAAGTTTTAATAACCAAATTCAGGGTCACCTTTTATTCCACAAGTTTTAAAAGGAGCTGTCATAAAGTTGTCAAAAGAAAAATAACCTGTAACTCCCTAACCTTTTTAAATATAAGAAGGTATTATGTGGGTTTATTGCATAATTTCTTGAAGGGCAAAACATTTCTACTATCACTGCATATTTTCACAGTGATCCTTTACCTTATTTATTATTACTTGGAAGTGGTTTCAGATTTCATGAGAGTTTTTTACCACTTACTTGATTTGCAGTAAAACAGGAAAAAAAAAACTTTTTAATAATTTTCAGAATAGCTATTCTTCCAGACGGGAGTCTACGGATCTTAAATGCTTCTAAATCAGATGAGGGAGAGTACGTTTGCCAAGGGGAAAATGTCTTTGGCTCTGCTGAAATCATAGCTTCCGTTTCTGTGAAAGGTAAGAAAATCTGGCTACATGTTTTATAAGCATAGTTTCATGGCCTTATCAGAAAGTGAATAAATATAACATGCATGTATGTGTATTTGCACGTATGTGTGTGCATGTTCCTGTTCAAGAAATATATTGTACACAAAGAACTAACACAGTCGAATTGTACCTTTCCATTATTTAGGGGACTATGAAGAAAGGAACACCTTGTTGGTAGAAATTTAAATATTATGCTCTGAACAAACTATGTGGGAGGGTAAAGAAAGCTTTCTGAAGTTTTAGTCGATGTCTCAAAATTTAAAAGTATGCCAAAAGTATAAAAATATTTTCCTGAATCAAGATTAATTTTAGCATCAATCAGTAATATTCCTTTGTTACCACTTCAACTGGGGATTTGGGGCAAAAAAAGAGTAGCAAAAGGAGGACGTGAACATGTGGTGTTGAAATATACATCAGATAAATCTACTGAGCTACTCTTTGATTTCTGCATCAATGGAATTTTTATACACTGTAACTTTTTAGTATTATAAATATTACTGCTTAAATGTTTCTGTTAGTTTTCTAGTTCTAAAGTGAACTAGATTCCAAGTCTAGAACCTTCTTTTGAGACTACCTGTCATTGTTCAGTACTAAGAAAACCTCCTATCTTAGACATTCTCTTCATTTGGTAAAGGAATACTTTTCACGATGAAGTATATCACTAATTTTTTCCATTTGTGCATGTAGTATATAATGAATCATACTTTGACCACAAAAAATATAGTAATGTTCATTTTCCCTTTTCTTTAGAAAGAGAAATGTAATTAAAATAGCCAGCACTCTGATATTTTAGAAAAGAGGCAAACATCCTGGGAAGGAAGGAACATAATTTAAAAAATGTCTTCACTTATAGCATACATTACTGGAATCCAAGTCAGTCTTCCAGTACAGGTCTCATTCCTTGTGTGTGCTAAACAACGTTTTTCATAGTGAGGCAATGCTGGATCCACAGACTTTTTAAATTTAATAATAACAAAAATGTTCTCTGCTAATCATGAGTTAAGTGGAATATTTAGTTACTCAGAACATTCCAATTCTCACAAAGTTTAAACTGCAGTATGTTGTGATGATCTGTCTTCTCTGATGAAGCCAGAATTTAGAATGCCACACAAAATATTTGACTTCCAGAATGTTAATATTTACTGTGGCATTCCTTTCCTGGTATCGCTCTTTCTGAGACTGCTTTGAAGGATGCTGCATATTAAAGGATCTTATCAGTGGTTAACAATGGTCCTTCATCAGACTATGCTATTGCAGTAGAGCTGAAATAGGAAGATTAGGATAATTTTTCATCTGTGTCAGGCTTCTTGAGGTATCTACAATCAGGAACCTAATTAGGAAAAAAGAAAGTATCAAAATCCTGTCTCCATCACCTCCTTATTTTATTAAAAAAAATATCATATTGCAGTTGTTTGATCATTAGCTTAACTAACCCTTAGATGTACAGCTGGTATTAGCCTTTATTGGTTTAAAGTTGCTCTAAACCCAGTAAAAATGTATCTATTTTTAAAAAATTTAACTGAATCATTAAATAATGTAAACATTTTTTCTCAAAACACATTTCTATTCAATATTTTGCCTTTTTTTAAAGATCTCAATTAAAGCATCCACTGTCTATCAAAGGGGATATTTTATAATCAGCCAGAGGTGCCTCTTGTACTCCTCTACTTACAAGGTTTTGTAAACTATAAAGTGAATACAAGCTGGTATAGTAGTAGTAGTAGTAGTAGTAGTAGTATGGTTTTTATCTCCTTTAAGATAGTAATTTGAAGGGAGGTGCTCTGTATAACCTTTAAAGTGAACTCATTTGAATTATTCCTCCTTAGATGTGAAGCATTTTTTATTGTAAAAATTCTTTTATTTATACTTGATGATCCTTGAAGGTGGACTGGGAGGCTACAGCTTCTTTTTTCTAATGTTCCTCCTTCCAGAGCACCAATTGCTCTTTCTAGTTATGTAGTCTTTCCTCTTTTTCATCCAAGCTGACTTCTTAACAGGAATAGGGACTTTTAAATCATCTGTTCCCTACAAATGCTAATATTTCAATTAATGTGGTAATATTTGGTAATATTACCAAATGGTAATATTTCAATTAATAATAGTTTATTAAGAGATATGTATCTGGAGCAACTATATTACATAGATTCCTTGTTTAATTTTTCTCTATTATTTAAAATACAGAATGAAGGTGAAAACTATACGTTATGCTAATTAACATATTTTTATTTCTATAGAACCTACAAGAATAGAACTTACTCCTAAAAGAACAGAGTTAACAGTGGGAGAAAGCGTCGTCCTTAACTGCAAAGCAATTCATGATGCTAGTTTGGATGTCACTTTCTACTGGACACTGAAAGGACAGCCTATCGATTTTGAGAAAGAAGGTGGACATTTTGAAAGCATCAGGGCCGTAAGTTAATAAAATTTTATTCTTTGAGTAATAATACTTTTAGAAATTTAGACTCAAATGTAAAAACTTTCTTCTCTGTGAAATGTTAAGGAAAAATTAGGACAAAATTCAAATTGATTCAAACAATTATTTTATTTCATTATTTTATGTTATGTCAAACTGAAAATAATACTTATTTAAAACTCCCCCAGTAAGAAATTGGGAATACTTGATTATGCAGATCTGGTTTCTTTGCCATTTTTTTCTATTTGATTAGTATTGTCAATATTTACACCTTACTTCTCAAAAGTTATGTGGCTACATAAACATAAAAGTGTTATTTAAAGCATTCTTAGCAATTACAATACAATAAATAAATGAAATAAGCCTGCCTGTCCTACTCCTGAAGAAATAGTAATTCTTGGAGATTCTTTAATCTAGCACAGGCTACAGAGCTTAAACATGCAACCCAAAGTCAGAAATGCACATTAGCCTTAGACAAACTTTCACAGACATGCTCATTTCTCATCTGCCAAATCTTTCCTTGTAATATCTTTTTTTATATATCTATGTGACAATCAACTAAATGGAGTAAGAAATCTTTTGAACCAAATTCTACAGTATGATCATAGTGTCTTAACAGAGAAGTAGGAAAATGATCTTTCCCCCCACTGGCTTTTTTAAAACATAAAAGAGTAACATAATGATGGAGAGAGACAAGGGCAATGGAACTCGGGTGGCAGAGAGAGGTTTTGGCTGAAATATCTCTTCTATATTGGTTAAAGAGGTGGATCCAAATACAAACTATGCCTACAAATACAATTTAAAATGCTGCCACATACTTATTAACATCAGTTTATTCTTCTGTAAACATTATGGGAAGCACTGGTAGACCACAGCTGTAATGAGCCCAAACATATAAAACTTGGCTTGGATTGAATTTTATTTTAAAGGTAATGTGATACAGTGGGAAAAGTCCTAGACCCAAAGTAAGGAATTTTCTGGGTCAAGACCCAGCTCAGTCTTTAATCAGCTGTGTAACAAAAAGCCAGTCACTTGATTTGCCTTGGCATTAATCTCATAGAGCACTAAAGTGAGGGAGTTGGACCAGATAATTTCTAAGACCCCTTCTTACTCTAGAATTTGACAAATTTGTATTAACAGAATAGTAAGAATGAATTTTCTTTGTTGCATTTGCCAATGTAACTTAAAGTAAACATTTTCTTCCAAATTATTCCTTTCATCCTGATTTACTTTGCAGTTAATGAGAGACTGTATAAATAAGAAAATTACCTGACTGCATTATTCACATCTCATTAAATAAATTAATTTTAATTGTCAATGGTTATGTTATATACAAAATATTTAGATCATGTTAAACTCATCTTCCTCGAATTTGTGATTTTTCTATTTACCTTGGGTCAATCATAGCTTCAAATTTTGAACAAATTTTATGCTATGAATGTCATAAAACAAAACCAGAAAAATATGACACAAAAATATTACATTTGAAAACAAAAAAATATACCATCAAAAATATTTCTTCTTAGGATTACCTGTAAACGTTAATTTTGAGTGATCAGAAATATAAAGAAAAAATATGTATAAACTAAATTTTAGGTTTTCTTCATAGAAGCAGGCTTCCTCTTTATTTTAAAATATCAGTAGAGAAATTAATGGTCTGATAAATTATATGAATTCTTGTTTTTGTCTCTTATATGTTACCACTTTAGTTTCAGGTCCATTCATTTGCATAAATAAATACCTTTAATCCTTTTCATAAGGTTGGCAGTCAATAATACCTGCTGTATCTCTCTTTACACATATGCTGTTCCTGCCCTTGAGAATTACAAAATTGACTCCTTACTCCATGCAAACCTATATTGCTATAAGCCATAATAAATTAAGCTCAGTTTGTAGACAGTGGTAATAAACTCCAGAATAGAAAAATAAAGCAAATTAATATATTGAGAAGTGAGAAAAATATTTAGCTTAAGGTTATGTAGAATATATCACTTAAGCTTATATTAAAAAATTAATAGAAATATGTTTGTACTTAAAATATTTGGAAGCTTCAGAACTGCAAAGTTAGAAGAAATTGTCTATTCCCTCTACCCCAATTACCTCAAACACTGATTGGGTCCTCATTAGCTTCAAGGACATACATGGGAGAGAATCCCATTCTGTGACTTGAAAAAGTCAGAGAAAAAAAGAAAAACATTCTATCCCCATCCTGCCTTTCACCTTGTGAAATATAATATGTCTGAGAAATAACATGTTTTAGAAGGAGGGATGAAAGTGTTATAAGGAAGTGAGATTTGGGAAGGCCTCTGGTCATGTGGATACTTTCTGTTTGAGAGGCCAATTGAAGACTCTGGGAATAAGAGGGCAGGCCAGGACTCAGAAGAGAGCCTAGTGGGGTGATCTATGGTTTGCTCTAAGTTTCAAAGGAGAGCCATTGACGAGACCTTAGGGGTATAAGCTGGTCCAACAGAGTAAGAAAGCCCAGCAGGATTCAGGACTTAAGTAGGAATAGAGTGTACCTTTGACTGAAGTACTCTTTAGGTTAACTGACCTGGCCCTAACCCACCAGTGTGTGATTGAATGGGGGTGAATCAAAAGAGAAAGGGGGGTATATATTTCAAGTATATTAACACTGCATAGTGTCAACTGAATCAACCAAATCTCTGAAAAAAAAAAAAAAAGATACCAATTGTGTTGATACTTTCCATCTTGTAGTGCCAAAATATAGCTTGATGAAGTTCTCTACCTTTCAACTTGTTATAGTGATATCTTTTATACACAGCCATTGGTTTACAGATGAAGCTCTAGGAAAAATTTTATGTATAACTTTTATAACACCTATAGACAAGGTTTATTTATGTTTTAAATAAAACAGTGCTTTTGGACTGCAAGAGAGTGAATAAATAAACATATAATCACATCAGGTTAAAAGAATAATAGCTATTGCTTTGAAATCTATAATGAAAATGCTTCTATTTCTCTTGCCTCTTGACTTAGGCCATGTTTTACAAACCCAGCAATTTGACTGATTTTTGGAGTGAATCCATTATTGAAGCCACTGTTCAAAGGGTCCAAACAATCAATTAGTCTGTAAACATTTGATCCAATTCACCCAAATCCCTTTTTTGGCAATGATATGAGTTAACTGAAGGTTGCAAATTAGTAAGGCTATTCTCAAGATTTAATTTAGATTCAATTGTACAAGCAAAGGGCTGTGCAGGATCCAAGTTAAAATACATGGCCTTTCACCCCTAAGAGAGCACAAATTAAGGAGACAGACAGCAGGGTGGGCTAGTAATCTGCTATTACAGTGCTATCACCAGAGAACTCTACATACAGCTGGCAGAAGAATTTGGTATTTGAACTGGACCTGGACTGGTAGGATTTTGCCAGGTGGTTAGGAAGAGAAGCTGCATTTCAGACAGAGAGAGCAGGTGAAGCAAAGACAAGGCAGAGAGTTTAGAGCACGTCTTGGGAACAGTGAGGAACATGTAGCCCCGATGGCATAGTGAAGACACAGAATAGAGAATACATTTAAAGGAGAGGAGCAGAGGCCTCATTGTTAAAGGCACTGATTTCGGAGCCATGGAATTTGGGTTTTATTTGGAATGCAACAGGGAGCCATGTGACTCAGATTTGTTCTTTAAGAAGATAATTCTGACAGCTGTGTGGAGCAGGGGTTGAACATCAGGCAGACTTTACATTCATTCCAGGCAGGTTAAGCAGAGGTTACAATGAGGAATCGACCATTATAAGCTTCAGCCTTAAATAACCACCCTGTTATCAAATAATTATTTGCAATTGTGCTTTGACACAATTGTGTTTTGACACAGTTTTTTATGTTGGTCAGAGGTGTTTGAGAACCTCTTAATACTCTCAGGATGTCTGAACAGCACCTGAACATGGCCGTGTGACTCCAAAGCCACAGGCTTAATGGAGGACTATGGTGATCCATTGTTCTCCAGAGACTTGAAATCCCTAATTATTCATTCAAGATGTAAGCTAGTTTTAATCCCTACAACGCATAAAGATCAGTTACACTGAATATCATGGAAGCCTGTAATTTGTTCCTTTTGGAGCAGAGAAAAAAGCCAAATATTTGTAATCAGGAAGGTTGGCAAAAGAAGAACTGCGCTTTCCATCGTGAGCTCTCCAAATGTGATAAATTGCAACTAAATGGGCAACCAAATCAAAGTGCACTATTTCATGGTCCTTCATATTTACTCAATCCTCTGGTTATAACAATACACTCAGGAAAGCAGAGTAGGGATGTTTGACTCCATTTTTAAATGAGGAAACAGAAGCATAAGACTTTTCCAGACCACATGAATTCTAAATTGGGGTAAAAATATTAAATACACTGTGATTTTTAAACTACGTTATGTTGATTCTCCTTTATAAAGCTCACCCTCTCCACATTCATTGACCATTATGTGTTCAGCCCTTGCCTATAAACCGTGGGAAATAAAAATAAAAGGGAGATTTGGTTCTGGTCTTCAGTAAATGTAAAGATGGCATAGAACATAAAGTAATTCAAGAAAAATATGACCATAAAAAATTACTAATTTTTTGTTAGAGCCAAATACTGTTGGAGACCAGAAAAGAGATTAATGTGAATTTTTTTATCATTGTGGAGAAAAGTGAGGAAAGGAATTAATTTAGCACCTGCTATATGCCAAGCACTCAGCTTTTATATATATATATTTATATATATAAGTATATATACACACATACAATAGCTCATCAATTCCTCATAACAATCATATAAAGTAATATTATTTGGGAAGAAGGTGCCACCTGACGTAGACCTCAGAGGATGAGTAGCATTAGGATAGGAAAAGAAAAAAGAGAAAGTAAACCTTAGATCAGAAAAGATATTGTATCTCAGGGTTACAAAGGATCCTGGAGATTATTGAGCTAGTCCTGGATTGGTACATGGATTCTCCATCAGTATCATCAGTGTCCACTGTAATCCTTTTAGTGATGAGGAACTCACTCCTCTGACGTAGTCCATTCCATTACCAACCAGATCTGAATATCAGAAAATTAGAAAGTTGGAGTAATTATGATAATCTGTATACTAAGCATAGGAATCATAAGGGAACACGCCTGATTCATAGCCCTGATTTGTGTGGAGTATTAGGTGAGTGAAGGAGCCAGAATATAAACTCCTTAATACCATAAGATTTTTTATTAGCTGAAAGTCATAGCCTATGTCAGTCTTCTTATCATGGTTACTTCTGTTCCTCGTTTGTCTTCTTAGGAATTAACCACTATTTCTTAAGGAGTAAAAGTGTCAGAGTAGGGCTTCCCTGGTGGCGCGGTGGTTGAGAGTCTGCCTGCCAATGCAGAGGACACGGGTTCAAGCCCTGGTCTGGGAGGATGCCACATGCTGCGGAGCAACTGGGCCCATGAGCCACAACTGCTGAGCCTGTGCGTCTGGAGCCTGTGCTCCGCAACAAGAGAGGCTGCAATAGTGAGGGGCCCGCGCACCGCAATGAAGAGTGGTCCCCGTTTGCCACAACTGGAGGGGGCCCTCGCACAGAAACGAGGACCCAGTGCAGCCATAAATAAATAAATAAATAATTTAAAAGAAAAAGAAGTGTCAGAGTAGAAGACAGCAAGTGCTCAACTGGTACCATTCTCTTTCCCAATGGATAAAAGTTAATGTTGTAAAAATAAATGAAATCACTGGACATACTGCCAGGGTTTACTGAGGCACAAAGCTCTTAGGACTTTGAGACCATCTGCTGCACCATCTTCATCCTATTAGCAGGTGTAAGTCTTGGAGGCACTTCATAACTAATCAGAAAATGTGTGAAAGGCAGAGAATCAACAGTTCTACCAAAGTTACAAGTTCTCTTTGGCTCATTCTGCTCACTAGTAATAGTCATACTTCCAAGTAGTATGGCCACCTGGACTCTGAGCCCTACCCCTGGCAAAGGGTTTGTCCATCCTCATCACTCAATTTCGTGCTTCCTGGATCTTTGTCTTGCTCTGAATCCTGGTAATTCACCAAGTTTCTGTACAGAACTCTGCTGTAATCTTTTGATTGCATATATTAGCTTTATAACAGTTTTCTCCTAGTCTTTCACCTAGTTTAACAAAAGAAATTACATTGTCACTTGAATAGGACAGAATAGAGTAATAACCAACCAAAGCTTGAGAGCTAAAGAGAGGTTACACTCAAAGGTCCAAGAATTTTCAGATCATTCCAGAAAGTGTACCACATCCATGCTTCCTGCTTGTCTATGTTAGAGAATGTGCCTCCATCTACTCTCTTCTCAAAGTAGTAACAGTTCCCATGGCAGAAAAGAATACACATCTTCTTAGTGTGTGTATGTTTCATGCAGTCACATGACCATGACCAAAATATGCCATTAACACTTGTGATTCTGTGACATTTTATGTATTAATGACATAAGCTAAACTATGGGGTCCCCCAAAGCAAAGGCTAATATTCTGTTTTATTTTTGAACACTTTGTATGTCCATACAACAGTCACTCTGTCAATATTTGCTGAAGAAAAAAATAAACAATAAAAATAAAAACTGTAAAAGCATTTTCTCAGCTTAGCCCACTACTGCATTATTTCATGTTCTAACATAATTAATTAACTACTGCATAAAATTCTGCTAAATTATATTGCAGAATAGTTTATTTCATTGCTTTTTTATGAAAAATTAGACATTCACTTTAGCCCAGTTTGGAACTGAATAGAAGATGACTGCCTTAGATGACATCAAAGGCAGCCTATTATTGAGAGACTCTTTCTTAACTCTTGGGCTTTTCACCTGAGTAATCTGTTGACCACAATACCCCATCACGATCACAGCTGGTGGTAACACCATATTGATTATCCACCTCCATTTTTATTCGAATTGGCATCTGGCCCCACAAAGCAAAATTTGAAGTGCGCCTCATGACTTTTTGTAGTTTGTCAGATGTAGTCCAATCAGGTAATGCTTCCAAAGTCACACATATTGAAAGACAGTTTTAGCCATCTAAGTCACAAGCTTCACTTTGTTCATTTAAAGGTAGTCCACCAAAACAAACCTTCTGGATTTGGTATTATGGTGACCATATAGAGCTTTTTTGTTCATTTAGAGGCTCCACTTTTGATAGCTGTTTTTATCTTTATGATACATTTACATAGCATTATGAGTAATATAAAAGTTACTAGTTTCTCTGCAATGTGCTTTAGTGCAGAACTGCAGGTTTACTTTTTGTTTTTTTTTGTTTGGTTTGGTTTTTTTTGAAAGAGAGACAGGGAAAATAGAGCTTCTTGAAGAGAAAGGCAATTTTAGTATTGGCCATGCTGAGAAAAATCAGATTAATAGTCTGTGTTCTGTGACCTCTGAGAGGATAAAAGTACCATACTTCCCAGAGATTGTCATCAGAGCCACGTGAGATGTTTCAGGTTATTGGATGGGGAAAAGTGGGCAGTAAGAAATAGAAAACACTCTTTTATCTCTTAACAGAATTTGCTTTCCTAGATTGTAAACTCCAGATATTAAATATGCTTTTAGCTCACTAACTCCAGAAATGAAGTGCTTACATGTCTAGGACTCCATATTTATTTTCCCTTTTGGAAGTTTTGTTTTTCTCCAAAATTATTTTCCCATTTCATGCATATATTAACTCAGATCCAATCAAATAAATATTTAATCCTGAATGAAGTGCTTCTGTCTTTGGTAATGTGACCACTTGTAGGCCCCAGTAAGTTTTTGCAACCATTGTTATTGTTTTTAACCTTGACCATGAAGCCTATCTGATTTTTTCCAGTGATGTTTATTAAACCAAGTTCTTACCTAATCCTAAGTCATTTTCAACAGTGAATTACTTGCTTAAACTTATTAGTCTTTCTAATATGTGTAACAAACTTCTAATATAAATTTTCATGAAAAATAACCCTCCAAATATTTTGAGTTTCAGTTCAGAATTTCCATTGTATTTATTCATTATTATTCTAAATTTCTATTAATTATCCTGGAATTGTACCTTGAAGAATAATCAATGGAGTTTGACTCCATACCTCCTTCCCCATCCCAATCTGACAAAGAATTATTTTTATGAGACAGCAAAATCTTTATAAATTATAAATGTACTAAACAGTTTAGAATGAATAAATGAATTAGTAAACAAAGTATCAAATGTTCAAGTTACTGAAATGAGTTCCTAAATTATCTTCAGAGCCTAATACTCATCTTTTCTCAATATTCTAATTTTGTACATAATCCTTGTTTGCTTTTATTTCTTTCTTAAGGGGCCACTATTTAAATCTTGGTAATTTTTAAAAATACCTCTCTCCTTCTTGTTTTCTTGTACTCCTCTCCCATTCATCATTCACATTGATTCATGGGCCTGTTAAAATGAATCGTCTTAGGAAGGATAACTAATTGTGTCAATTTACCTGAGGATACCAGAGGCCATTGTAGTAGATGCTATGGGGTGTTGCCCAGATTCCCCTTTCAAGACTGAGGCACTCTTTCCCTAAGCCATAGAAAGTATTGGCAGCTGATGGCTCTAACCTGAGTCACTGTCTGGGAATGACTCTTAGCCAAAGAGTGTTATCTGGCCCAAGTTATGCCCCACCCTCCAGCCCATAACCAAGGGTAAGGGTGATGAATGCATAGGGATGGTTAAAAAGGCTGAGTCTCTTGCCTTAAAGCAGGACAGCTCTGAAGGGTCTCTCAGCTACAGAGCTCCCTGTGGGATAAACTGAGGCTTTTGTCATGACTGCATCACAGTTAAACTCCCCCTCTGCTCAATTCTGCTTTCTTCATGTTCCCCATAAACGCTGATCCCAATGGCATGCCCCAGTGAAGTCTCCATCTCAGAGTCGGTTTCTCTGAAACCCTGACCTAAGACAGCCATAATGGCAAATGTCAACACCGAGAAAGCACTTGAAGCAGGTATGAGTAATAATAGAAAGCAATGATAATAGTTCTCATCCACTGAATGCCTACTAAGTAGCTGGAAATATGCTAAAGTTTTCAAGTATCATTTCTTTTACTTCCCCCAAATATCCTATGATGTAGGGATTAGTTTCGTTTTCATTTGGGGTTTTGTTTTTGACAAAAAAAAGACACAAATTCAGAAAGAATTTGTGAATAAATAAACAACTTTTTTCAAATTTAAACAATTGTTGTATGGAAATAAATTCTGAACTCCAATACCACACTATCTCCCAACATATAGTAACAAACCTAGAGCATATCTACAACTATTTGGGGAGATAACATTGTAAATTCCCTTCTTTCTCAATCAGTTTAATGTTAAATTATATCATCTTGTGAATAACACAGATAAATATCCTTCATCTGTTTTAGAATTTTTGGGTCAATTATTCTCATTGCTGATAAGATTTTCATATATTCATCTAAAGTTACTCCTATAAAGTTTATGATTATGTGGTTACATTTAAACTATACAAGTTCTTTTTTCTAACATCTGTAAACTTTACTATTATGAGCAATATTCTGTCCCTTTGCCAAAAATATGTTTCTGTTATATATATTTTTAAAGGCAACCCTACCAATCAGGCTCTTCAATGTTTAGTTAATCATTTCAGAATAAACTTGAAACAGTTTTATTATCTGATTAAGACCTAGGCTAAAATATATAAATAGAATTTTACATAATGAAGAGAACTTTTGCCCTTCCTCTCTCATATGTTTTATTTCATTTGATTCCCACAACATTGCGAGTCAGGCAAATTATATATAAATGAAGAAACTAAGACCCAGGAAGGAAGAGGAGTGAAAGGTCTCAGGGTGAAGGTTCTGAGCACCACAGGCACATTTATAGCACAGCCACTATTACCATTTAAGCTTCTTTGAGCTGAAAACTTCATTGCCATGAATGATGTTCCAAATCTGATTTGATGAGTAAAGATATGAAGAACTAAAACTAGCTGTAATTCTTCACAGTGGCATTTTGAAAATTGAAGTCAGAAAGAGATTGTGTTTCTTCTCTGCAATCTCACCTCTTTAGCTGGACAACTCAGCTTATTTTTACCTTAGTTACTTGATCACTATTAAAACATTAAAATTGTATGTTCTGTAAGATCAAATCACACATTGTTTTAAAAAATCCTGCCATAAAATACTGAGAACGAATTGAAAAACATCTTAAAATGTCCTATTACACTTGCCTCTTCAGATGTTCTGTGGGTGTGTTTTCTGATTAATTAACGCTCACTTTTCTGGCTGCTATAATTGTTTCATTTTATAGTGTGTGAACCCCTTTTTTTATCACCTTCCTTTTTTAGTCTTTTGAAAATTCTCTCAAAATGAAAATGAGATGCAATATGTTACATTTCTTTTACTGCTTATCAGGCAAAGAGAGTAGAGCATAAATTCCACATTTGAGATACTTTAAATCATATCTGTTCTTACTAAGTATGTTACTTACAGAATGGCTGGTTTCATGTGAGTTTTTGGCCACCAAAATCCAGTTTTCAAGTCAGATATCCAGTAGGGGTTCAGATTCTTCCCTCTTCCTCACCCCCAGTGCTCTCAGTCCTTCCATTATAACTATTCAATCCTTCCACCAGAGCAAGTATCAAAATCTACTGTAAATGTCACTTGATTCTTTCATTCTAGCCTTTACATTTCTGGAAGTTAGGAACATATTTACTTTTTGAACTTACACAGTAACTGTGCGCATTAAAGACTAAATCAACATTTGTGAATTTGCTAAAGGAATCAGTGAATGTAAGAGTATATGAACTAAAAATGAGCCATTTAGAGTAGGCCGCTTAGAAACAAATTGTCGACATAATATCTAAACAGCATTTTTTACTTTTTTGTTAACCAAGAAAAGTTTCTAACTTCCATTAAAATTATAGAAAATGACAGTAATCAATAGTTTTATTCATTTTGCTTCACATGGACGTTTCAATATTTTTGATATTGTGCTAAAAGTAATTGTTTTCTCTGGAAATAATAATCCCAGGAGTTCTTAATAAAAGAGAAATATACAGTGGTTCTAGTTATCTTGTTGAAGTAATGCTGATATGTTTTATAGATTTTTTTGTTATTTTAAAAAGAATGTCCTACGTAGATCTATGTATCCAGGGGATAAAATTTAACCTGCAGAGTGATGAAATGCATAGTGTAATAAGGTCCTCAATACTAGAATTTTTACCTTGATGGAATAATATATAATAAAAGATTATTCTTTTTAGTTTCTGAAAGGCTCAGTAAATAAAAGGCTGTCCTTATTCCCTAATACCACATAAGGTTTAGGATTTTTATAAGCAAACATAGTTCAGTGTTACATTTTGAAATACTATTGATATGTAAGTATTGTGTTTTAGACTGACTCCTGTTATTATTTCTCAAAGTAATTTTCAAAGAGCTGGGTTTTTGAGAGGCCATTATTTTCAAGACATCTTTGAAATTCTACCTTTATTTAACAATTTCTCTTTCTGCATCTGTTTTGTATTAAGTTCTAAAGGGTGCCTAAGTGTTATGATATGTTTAGCTTGTAGCTTTTCAAAATCCTGCAGTTTCTCTCATGGACTATTTTTATCATGTTACAACATAAAAGTGAAATTTAGGAGTCTAGAGTTAATAATCAATAGGTTGCCTCTCAAAGATGTTTCCTGTCTTAAAAAAGGAGAAGGAGGAAATTTTAGAAATAACTATTGGGCTATTATCATTCACTCCTTTCTTCATTTGATACCCCTTATATAAGGGAAGTAGAAAAGATCAACTTAGAGAATTTGGAAAGCATGACATCATTATCTTTAAGGAATAATTGATGGCTTTATAGAGTATTTATCAGTGTACAATAGATGAAATCTGAGTTTATCTCAGTTCCATCAAGATTTACTGAATGGCTATATGCTAGGCACCTGTCCAGGAACTGAGGATTCTGTAGCAATCAGTAGCAAACATTCTATGGGAGGTATATGACTACAACTGAGATAGAGCACCATCTTTGGGGAGCTTGGAGTCTTACAGAGGAACAGGCATATAAACCAATATGTGGCAAGAGCACTGAAAGAAATATGTTCAGGGAACTCGGTCCAAGTTACACACCATCCAAACTGTGGAAGAAGAGCAGACTTACTAAACCAAGTAACACCTAAGCCTGTTCTTTAAGGAGAAAAAGAGTATTGCAGGCAAAGCAGGGAGAGAACGTAGAAGGGGGAAAGACACTCCAGGTAGAGACTAAGGATGAGGAAAATATGAAAGTCAAAAGTGTACCAAATTCCAATAACAGTGGTGATCTTACAGTTATAGCAAACCTCATCTAATATAGTACTGTAGTGATTCTATTTTAAAGAAAGCTTCCCATATCACCTATGAAAGTGACATAAATGGTCATGATTATTCTTTGTTCCTATTATATCATGTTACATATTCTTAGCAAAAGTAAAGCTGCTATATGTCTTCAAATTAAATCCAGGGATAAATTGTTGCTTAGCATAAGTATATGTGTTTTACATAAATTTACATGTTGCTTGAAGCTTTCTGTGTGGTATATAAAAAAGAAATTAACTATTATAGTGTTAAGGTTCAATATTCAGCGTCATTTAGATAAATACCCGAGAAGCACTATGTGATTTTTTTCAGGAGACTGCTTGTTATGCTAGGAACAACTGTAAGAATAAAGTGTAGTTTAAAAAGTCAGGGGCTAAAATCAGAATTTCTGCTTTCTTCCATATTTTTTCCTTAAATACATTATATATTTTTGAAAAAAAGAATCATTCCTATTTTGCTAACCATTGCCAGTGGCTGGCATCATATCAGGTAGATTAGTTGCTAAATAAAGTATTTGCTAAATTAATTATTATATAAACAAATACAATTTTGTACTCTTACACAGAGTTACTTTCTCATTTCTTTGCTCACCTGCTAAATTACCACATAAAAAAAGAAATATACCAGTATCAGGAAAAGTTTTAATACATTTATTCACTTTACAAAAGCTTAATGGTTACTTGTCGTATATACAGCACAATATCAGGGCAGGGAATGTATGGCTGAATAAAGCATGATCTCTCCCTTCTAGAAATCTTAATCTAGACAGTGACAAACAACTCTTGAATGTGATAAATGTTATAGTACTGAGACATTATGCTGTTGAGAGAAAAAAACTCTGGAGGAGAAATGTGAATTGTTAACCAAGTATGTCATTGGCAGAAAAACTAGCTCTTGAGAATTAGTGTTCAATTGAATTCAACTAAGTTTACTACTGAAGGATATTCAATCAACTAGTACAAGGTAAGGTAATAACCTTTCTGATTATTTTTAAATCACCCTAAAATCAAACCATTTTTCATTTATACACCTTACCCATATATAAAACCAAAAGAATTAACCATTTTGAAGCAAAATTAGCTAAAATAATTTAGAACACATTAATTGTGAAGATACAACACTGTACTAAACAGTTCAAGGATTTCATATCAAGAAGCCTAACCAAAACTATAAAATACTACATTTTATCCTTTTTAATTGCTGAGAGTCCCACAAACAAATATAGCATATTGACAAAATTTACTTTAAAGTACTTATTAAATATAGTGCTAGTATTTCCTAAAAGCATTTCTGAAACCTGCAGTCTAATTGCCATTATCCATCACTTAAGTAGTAAGGAATACTAGAAGTGACATGGTTTGTTCACTGTTCCTATCACATCAGTAATGACTCTGAACAGGCTACTGCAATATCTCTGGTGTTTAAAATAACTAGCTAGTGTGAGAGATGCAAGCATTTCA
The DNA here is from genome assembly GCF_008692025.1 of Phocoena sinus. Classification (NCBI taxonomy): domain Eukaryota; kingdom Metazoa; phylum Chordata; class Mammalia; order Artiodactyla; family Phocoenidae; genus Phocoena; species Phocoena sinus. The sequence goes on along the minus strand of NC_045770.1, from coordinate 33,740,747 downwards.
ATAAGAATGTTTCCATGTGCCTTTAAGAATAATAAGGCAGGGCTTCCCTGGTGGTGCAGTGGTTGAGAGTCCGCCTGTCAATGCAGGGGACACGGGTTCGTGCCCTGGTCCAGGAAGATCCCACATGCCGCGGAGCGGCTGGGCCCGTGAGCCATGGCCGCTGAGCCTGCGCGTCCGGAGGCTGTGCTCCAAAACGGGAGAGGCCACAACAGTGAGAGGCCCGCGTACCGCAGAAAAAAAAAAAAAAAAGAAGAATAAGGCAGAGTAAATTAAGGATCATTTTTCTTAGCTAAGTTTTTTTGGGTTTTGCCCACATTGCTGTTTCTAACCATGCTTAATCTTATATCAAAATTCTGACTGGAATAATCCATTGGTCTGTTTTATATATATATATATATATATATATATATATATATATATATATATATATATATTTTTTTTTTTTTTTAGATGTTGAGATATAAATATCTTAGAAGAAAATTTCACAGTTTAAATATCAATGAATACTTTTTGCACATCTCCTTTTGTTCCTGTGAATAACTATAGGTAAAGAATTAAGGAGTAGTTTACACAACATTGTAAAGCGACTGTATTCCAACAAAAATTAATAAAAGAAAAAATAATTAAGGAGTAGTTATTCTGAATGTATAGAGGTGACCACTAAACAAACAATCTGTATAAGTTAGTTTTTGCTGCAAAACAAACCACCCCAAAACTTAGTGGTTTCAAAGCATCATTTATTTAGCTCATGACTCTATGGGTTGGCAATTCAGGCTGGACTCAGCTGGAGTTCATCTGCTGGTCTTGGAAAGACTTACTCATGCATCTGTAGTCAGCTGCCAGCCAACTTCAAAGCACTAATGTGGGGGATCAGCTGGCTGTTGTCTGGGGCTACAGGGTCAACTGTGCCATGTGTTTCTCATCATCCACCAGGCTAGCCCAGGCTTGTTCATATGGAAACATCAGGGTTACAAGATCCGATAGCAGAAGCATCATGATCCCTTGGGCTTAGGCTCAGACCTTGCTCAGTATCACTTCTGTCACATTCTATTGGTGAAAACGAGGCATAAGGCCATACCAGATTCAAAGCGGGTGGTAATTCCCTGTGGCGGGGGGATCCGCAAAGTACTGAGGCCATTTTTGCAATTTACCTCCATCTGTCCTCTGGCCACAATTTTTTTATATTCCTCTAAATTGCAGCCCTCATCCCAGGACCCAAAAAGTCTCATTCAATTATGATTCTAATTTTGTTTTAGTTAGCTTTCGCTGCAAAACCAATTCTACAAAATGTATGATCCAATTCTATGGATCAATAATTTGAGTGGACGTGTTTTTTTCTGCTGGTCTCAGCTGGGCTCCTTAATGAGTTTGCAGTCAGCTGTCAGGTCAACTAGAAGCTGTTTGGGGAGGTGGCAGCTAGGATGGTTGTCTCTGCTCTAAGGGGTCTCTCATCATTCAGCAGGCTCGCCTAGGCCATGCTGTGTGGTTGTAACAGGGTTCCAAATTAGCAATCTCCAATGCACACACACATTGCAGTCACCTGTTTGTTCCATGTTTGCTAAGGTGTCATTGACCAATGCAATTCACTTCGTGAGTCACAATGAATATGGGAGGGGGCTCCCCAAGGGTATGAATCCAGAAAGGCATGAAAAACTTTGGGACCATTACTGCAACAATCTACCACACAGTCTAAACAGAGCAAAATGATCCTTAACTTCAGTTATGGTATTTTTAAGACTAAACCAGAAGCTAGATTATACATGTGGAGTTAAGTAGGGGAAAAAAAGAGCATTTGGAAAAATAGTAATTTGCACAACACTAAAACTCAATATGTGCTGTCACTAGCAACACAAACTAGGTCAACTGCTGACTAAATTAACCAGTCACTATTTGAATTGACCCCCTTTTTTTAAAAATTAAGTCAGTTAACGCACTTGATCTGGTTATTTTTCCATTTTATATGGTTAGTGTTCTCTTTTTTTAAATGTTAGGAATTACTAATCACTTCACTTGTTAGTAGAAAATTGGGAGCAGTTATAAAGAAAAAAATTAACAGAGAAACATTAATTTTTAATTAAAGAATAAATGAATTAAATATATCTCAGAAAAAAAGTAGCATATTCTGAGGACAATTATAATATTTTCTACTTCATCTATCCTAACATAATCCATGTTAAATGTCTCGTCCAAATATTGTTTCTACTGATTTCTGTGCTTTAGTTATATTTGATAGGAACAAAAGCAGATATATTTATTTATGAACTGCTGAAAAGTGATTGTGGATATATCTAAAGCTAACATGAAATACACTGAATATGCCATACCCAAATGAATTCATAGGTTCTTTTAGCCAGAATATGCCAGCTGTTTTTCGTTATCAAATCTGTGATAATAATAGACTAACCTAAGGACAATAGTAGAAGTGAAAAATTAGTCCAAATTCATATTTGCAACTTATACATTCAGTAATTCTACTTCCTGTGAAACATATTTATATTTATTACTGTGCTTATAACTGTGGCTTTAAGGTATAATAAAGGAATACAGATTGTAGGATGTGAGTGCTTTCTTCAAGTAAATATTAGACTTGAGAATTCAAAAGATTTTAGGAGTTTCCAAAAGACATTTGAAGATAAAATTAAAGATGACTAAGCTATATTGATTGAGACATGCAAACAATATAGTTTTTTAATGAGTATTAAGCATATTTGTTGAAGTCCTTGAATTCAAAGATGAAGCCTCCACCTGTGAACACAATGGTAGAAAATTAATTTTCCATGAGGTCGATTTTTAGCTGGTAACATCAAAGGATACTGTCAAAGTCCTTCAGGAAATCCTCCAAGAAATTCTTATCTGTCATGATTATAAAGTGAATGTATGAAATCAAAAAGACCTAAAAAATCAACTCAACTGCATGGCTTAATATACCAAAAGATAATTCAAATATAGATTTTATATGGGTCTGTGTAGAAATCCCATGTACAGCCAAGATAAACTTAAAGAAATATAATGAAATATTTCTATATAATTGATACATAATAAAATGTGCTTGACTAAGTCAAAAATAAAGACTATTAGCTTGTAGCATTCTAATGACATCAAGCTCTAGTTAAATCTGAAGACCTTAGTAAGCTGTTATAAAATGTCATCTTCTACCCATCTAGAAGCTCTTAATCAGTCATCGAGGTCTCATCTAGCATCATAAGCTTTACATTTACTGTGTCATCAACATAACCCACCAATAATTCTTAATATTAAAACAAATAATATGTTTTTGAGCTTTGGAATGCTGTTGTGTGCCTTTACTCAGTTATGCTGGATTGAGCAGACATGGAGAACAGATAACAGCAAGAAAACACTGAAGCAACTTGCCCCAAGATTAACTAAAATATGACCTTTGCAAAGAGACTTTAAAAGAATATATGGAGAGACATTCAAGATGGCAGAGGAGTAAGACGTGGAGATCACCTTCCTCCTCTCCACAAATACAGCAGAAATAAAATCTACATGTGGAACAACTCCTACAGAACACCTACTGAATGCTGGCAGAAAACTTCATACTTCCCAAAAGGCAAGAAACCACCCATGTACCTGGGTAAGGCAAAAGAAAAAACAGAGACAAAAGAATAGGGAAAGGACCCACACCTCTGGGAGGGAGCTGTGAAGGAGGGAAAGTTTCCACACACTAGGAAGCCCCTTCACTGGTGGAGACGGGGTAAGCAGGGGTAAGCAGGGGAAGCTTCAGAGCCATGGAGGATAGTGCAGCAATAAAGGTGCAGAGGGAAAAACAGAGAGATTTCTGCACAGAGGATCGGTGCTGACCAGAACTCACCAGCCTGAGAGGCTTGTCTGCTCCTCACACGCCAGGGCAGGTCGGAACTGAGAGCTGAGGCTTAGGCTTCAGAGTTCAGATTCCAGGGAGAGGACTGGAGGTGGCTGCATGAACACAGCCTGAAGGGGGCTAGTGTGCCACAGCTGGCCCATTGGGAATCCAGGAAAAAATATGGAACTGCCTAAGAGGCAAGAGACCATTGTTTCATGTGTGAGGAGAGAGGATTCAGACCACCACCTAAATGAGCTCCAGAGAGAGGAGCAAGCTGTGGCTATCAGCATGGACACCAGAGACGGGCATGAGGCACTAAAGCTGCTGCCGCCGCCACCAAGAAGCCTGTGTGCAAGCACAAGTCACTATCCACACCTCCCCTCCTGGGAGCCAGTGCAGCCCACCACTGCCAGGGTCCCGTGATCCAGGGACAACATCCCTGGGAGAACACACAATGCGGCTCAGGCTGTTGCAATGTCACACTGGACTCTGCTGCTGCAGACTCGCCCCTCATTCTGTACCCCTTCTCCCCCCAACCTGAGTGAGCCAGAGTTCCCTAATCAACTGCTACTTTAACCCCGTCCTGTCTGAGTGAAGAACAGATATCCTGAGGCGACCTACACATAAAGGAGGGAACAAATCCAAAGCTGAACCCCAGGAGATGTGTTAACAAAGAAGAGAAAGTGAAATTTCTCCCAGCAGCCTCAGGAGCAGCAGATTAAATCTCCACAATCAACTTGATGTACCCTGCATCTCTGGAATACCTGAATACACAATGAATCATCCCAAAATTGAGGCACTAGAATTTGGGAGCAACTGTAGACTTGGGGTTTGCTTTCTGTATCTAACTCATTTCTGGTTTTATATTTACCTTAGTTTAGTATTTAGAGTTTATTATCATTGGTAGACTTATTTATTGAGTTGGTTGCTCTCTTGCTTTTTTTAAAAAAGAAGATATATATATATATATATATATATATATATATATGTTTTCCTTGTTCTCTTTTTGTGAATGTGCATGCTTCTTTGTGTGATTTTGTCTGTATAGCTTTGCTCTTACGATGTGTCCTAGAGTTCTGTCTGTCCTTTTATTTTTCTTCAGTATAGTTGTTAGAGCTTGTTGTCATTGTTGGATTTTTTTTGGTTTGGTTGCTCCCATCCTTCTTTCTTTCTTTTTAATTTTTTATTTTAATAACTTTTTATTTTATTTTATTTATTTTTTTCTCCCTTTTCTTCTGAGCCGTGTGGCTGACAGGGTCTTGGTGCTCCGGCTGGGTGTCAAGCCTGTGCCTCTCAGGTGGGAGAGCTGAGGGCAAGACAGTGCTCCACCAGAGACCTCCTGGCTCCACATAATATAAAACTGTGAAAGCTCTCTCACAGATCTCCATCTCAATGCTAAAAGACCCAGCTACACTCAATGACTAGCAAGTTACAGTGCTGGACACCCTATGCCAAACAACTAGCAAGACAGGAACACAACACTACCCATTAGCAGAGAGGATGCCTAAAATCATAATAAGGTCATAAACACCCCAAAACATAGCACCGGACACAGTCTTGCTCAACAGAAAAACAAGATCCAGCCCCAAACACCAGAACACAGGAACCAGTCTGCTCCACCAGGAGGCCTACACAACCCACTGAACCAACTTTAGCCACTGTGGGCTGACACCAAAAACTATGGGAAATATGAACCTGCAGCCTGCAAAAAGCACAGTAAGTTAAGCAAAATGTGAAGACAAAGAAACACACTGCAGATAAAGGAGCAAGGTAAAAACTCACCAGACCAAACAAATGAAAAGGAAATAGGCAGTCTACCTGAAAAAGAATTCAAAGGAAAGATAGTAAAGATGATCCAAAATCTTGGAAACAGAATGGAGAAAATAAAAGAAATGTTTAATAAGAATCTAGAAGAACTAAAGAGCAAACAAACAATAATAAAAAACACAGTAAATGAAATTAAAAATTCTCTAAAAGGAATCAATAGCATAATAACTGAGGCAGAAGAATAGATAAGTGACCTGGAAGATAAGGAAATAACTACCACAGAGCAGAATAAAGAAAAAAGAATGAAAAGAATTGAGGACAGTTTCAAAGACTTCTGGGACAACACTACATGTACCAACATTCGAATTTTAGGGGTTCCAGAAAAGAAGAGAAAAAGAAACAGTCTGAAAAAATATTTGAAGAGATTAGAGTTAAAAAATTCCCTAACATGGGAAAGGAAATAGTCAATCAAGTCCAGTAAACGCAGAGAGTCCCATACAGGATAAATCCAAGGAGAAACACGCCAAGACACATATTAATCAAACTACCAAAAATTAAATACAAAGAAAAAAATATTAAAAGCAGCAAGGGAAAAACAAAAAATAACATAAAAGGGAACCCCCATAAGGTTAACACCTGAACTTTCAGCAGAAATTTTGCAAGCCAGAAGGGAGTGGCAGGACATATTTAAAGTATTGATAGGGAAAAACCTACAACCAAGAATACTCTACCCAGCAAGGATCTCATTCAGATTCGACAGAGAAATGAAAACCTTTACAGAAAAGCAAAAGCTAAGAGCATCCAGCATCACCAAACCAGTTCACAAACAAATGCTAAAGGAACTTCTCTAGACAGGAAACACAAGAGAAGGAAAAGATCTACAATAACAAACCCAAAACAATTAAGAAAATGAAAATAGGAACATACATATCGATAACTACCTTTAAAGTAAATGGATTGAATGCTCCAACCAAAAGACGTAGACTGTCTGAATGGCTACAAAAACAAGACCCGTATATATGCTGTCTACAAGAGACACACTTCAGACCTAGGGACATATACAGACTGAAAGTGAGGGGACGGAAAAGGATATTCCATGCAAATGGAAATCAAAAGAAAGCTGCAGTAGCAATTCTCATATCAGGCAAAAAAGACATTAAAATAAAGAGTATTACAAGACACAAAGAAGGATACTACATAATGATCAAGGGATCAATCCAAGAAGAAGATATAACAATTGTAAATATTTATGCACCCAACATAGGAGCACCTCAATACATAAGGAAAATGCTAACACATAAAAGTGGAAATCAACACTAACACAAACATAGTAGGGGACATTAACACCCTACCCTCACCAATGGGCAGATCATCTAAAATGAAAATAAGTAAGAAAACACAAGCTTTAAATGACACATTAAACAAGATGGACTTAATTGATATTTATAGGACATTCCATCCCAAATCAACAGATTACACTTTCTTTTCAAATGCTCATGGAATATTCTCCAAGATAGATCATATCTTGGGTCACAAATTAAGCCTTGGTAAATATAAGAAAATTGAAATCATATCAACTATCTATTCCGGCCACAACACTATGAGACTATATATCAGTTATGGAAAAAATCTGTAAAAAATACAAATACATGGAGGCTACACAAGACACTACTAAATAACCAATAGATCACTGAAGAAATCAAAAAATATTTAGAAGCAAATGACAAAGAAAACACGACCACCCAAAGCCTATGGGATGCAGCAAAAGCTGTACTAAGAGAGAAGTTTATAGCAATATAATCCTACCTCAAGAAACAAGAAACATCTCAAGTAAACAAGCTAACCTTAAACCTAAAGCAATTAAAGAAAAAAAAAAAAAAAACCCTAAAGTTAGCAGAAGGAAAGAAATCATGAAGCTCAGGTCAGAAATAAATGAAAAAAATTAAGGAAACAATAGCCAAGATCAATAAAACTAAAAGCTGGTTCTTTAAGTAGATAAAAAAAAAAATTGATAAAACATTAGCCAGACTCATCAAAAAAAAAAAAAAAAAAAAAGGAGAAGACTCAAATCAATCAGATTAGAAATGAAAAAGAAGAAACAACTGACACTGCAGAAATACAAAAGATCATGAGAGATTACTGCAAGCAATTATATGCAAATAAAATGGAAGTTATGGACCAATTTTTAGAAAAGCACGACATTCCGAGACTGAACCAGGAAGAAATAGAAGATATAAACAGAGCAATCAGAAGCACTGAAATTGAGAGTATGATTAAAAATCTTCCAACAACAAAAGCCCAGGACCAGATGGCTTCATTGGCAAATTCTGTCAAACATTTAGAGAAGAGCTAACACCTAGACTTCTCAAACTCTTCCAAAATACAGCAGAAGGAGGAACACCCTCAAACACATTCTATGAAGCCACAATCAGCCTGATACCAAAACCAGACAATGGTGTCACAAAGAAAGAAAACTACAGGCCAATATCACTGATGAACATAGATGCAAAAATCCTCAACAGAACACTAGCAAACAGAATCCAACAGCACATTAAAAGGATCATATACCATGATCAAGTGGGGTTTATCCCAGGAATGGAAAGATTCTTCAATATATGCAACTCAATCAATGTGATACACCATATTAACAAATTGAAGGAGAAAAACCATATGATCATCTCAATAGATGCAGAGAAAGCTTTCAACAAAATTCAACACCAATTTATGATAAAAACCCTGCAGAAACTAGGCATAGAGGGAACTTTCCTCAACATGATAAAGGCCATATATGACAAACCCACAGCCAACGTCGTACTCAATAGTGAAAAACTGAAACCATTTCCTCCAAAATCAGGAACAACGCAAGGTTTTCCACTCTCACCAGTATTATTCAACATAGTTTTGGAAGTTTTAGCCAGAGTAATCAGAAAAAAAAAGAAATTAAAGGAATCCAAATCGGAAAAGAAGAAGTAAAGCTGTCAGTGTTTGCAGATGACATGATACTATATATAGAGAATCCTAAAAATGCCAACAGAAAACTACTACAGCTAATCAATGAATTTGGTAAAGTAGCAGAATACAAAATTAATGCACAGAAATCTCTTGCATTCTTATAAACTAATGATGAATAATCTGAAAGTGAAATGAAGAAAACACTCACATTTACCATTGCAACTAAAAGAATAAAATACCTCGGGATAAAGCTACCTAGGGAGACAAAAGACCTGTATGCAGAAAACTATAAGACATGGATGAAATTAATTAAAGATGATACAAATAGATGTAGAGATATGCCATGTTCTTGCATTGGAAGAATCAACATTGTGAAAATGACTATACTACCCAAAGCAATCTACAGATCCAATCCCAAACCTATCAAACTACCAATGGCATTTTTCACAGAACTAGAACAAAAAATTTCACAATTTGTATGGAAACACAAAAGACCTCAAATAGCCAAAACATTCTTGAGAAAGAGAAACGGACCTGGAGGAATCAGGTTTCTTGACTTCAGACTATACTACAAAGCTAGAGTAATCAAGACAGTATAGTACTGACACAAAAACAGAAATATAGATCAATAGAGCAGAATAGAAAGACCAGAGATAAACCCACGCATATATGGTCACCTTATGTTTGATAAAGGAGGCAAGAATATACAATGGAGAAAAGGCACCCTCTTCAATAAGTGGTGCTGGAAAAACTGGACAGCTACATGTAAAAGAATGAAATTAGAACACTCCCTAACACCGTACACAAAAATAAAGTCAAAATGTCTTAAAGACCTAAATGTAAGGACAGATACTATAAAACTCTTAGAGGAAAACATAGGCAGAACACTCTATGACATAAATCACAGCAAGATCTTTTTTGACCCACCTCCTAGAGTAATGGAAATAAAAACAAACATAAACAAATGGGACCTAATGAAACTTAAAAGCTTTTCCACAGCAAATGAAACCATAAACAAGACAAAAAGACCACCCTCAGAATGGGAGAAAATATTTGCAAATAAAGCAACTGACAAAGGATTAATCTCCAAAATTTACAAGCAGCTCATGAAGCTCAATATCAAAAAAAAAAAAGAAAACTCAATCCAAAAATGGGCAAAACACCTAAATAGACATTTCTCCAAAGAATATATACAGATTGCCAACAAACACATGAAAGGATGCTCAACATCACTAAGCATTAGAGAAATGCAAATCAAAAGTACAGTGAAGTATCACCTCACTCTGGTCAGAATGGCCATCTTCAAAAAATCTACAAACAATAACCGCTGAAGAGGGTGTGGAGAAAAGGGAACCCTCTTGCACTGTCGGTGGGAATGTAAATTGATACAGCCACTATGGAGAGCAGTATGGAGGTTCCTTAAAAAAGTAAAAATAGAACTACCATACGACCCAGCAATCCCACTACTGGGCATAAACCCTGAGAAAACCATAATTCAAAAAGAGTCATGTACCACAATGTTCATTGCAGCCCTATTTACAATAGCCAGGACATGGACCCATCCTAAATGTTCATCGAGAGATGAATGGATAAAGAATATGTGGCACATATATACAATGGAATGTTACTCAGCCATATAAAGAAACGAAATTGAGTTATTTGTAGTGAGGTGGATGGACCTGGCGTCTGTCATACAGGGTGAAGTAAGTCAGAAAGAGAAAAACAAATACCATATGCTAATGCATATATATAGAATCTAAAAAAAAAACAAAAATATGTTTGGAAGAACCTAGGTGCAGGACAGGAATAAAGACGCAGACATAGAGAATGTACTTGAGGACAAGGGGATGTGGAAGGGTAAGCTGGAACGAAGTGAGAGAGTGGCATGGACATGTATACACTACCAAATGTAAAATAGATACCTAGTGGGAAGCAGCCACATAGCACAGGGAGATCAGGTCGGTGCTATTCCCTAGAGGGGTGGGATAGGGAGGGTGGGAGGGAGACGCAAGAGGGAGGAGATATGGGGATATATGTATATGTATAGCTGATTCACTTTGTTATAAGGCAGAAACTAACACACCATTGTAAAGAAATTATACTGCAATAAAGATGTTAAAAAAAAGAATATATGAAGAACAACATATCACGTGATGACAAACAGAATGCAGCTATTGATTGCTAACATACAACTGCAGTGCTAAATCAGTCTGACATTCAGCATAATAAAATATTAAGACTCTTTGTTAACAGATGCCTCGAGAGCACCATTAAGTCAGTGATGCATAATCATAAAGAGACTGAGTTCTGAATGACTATCTGTAGTTAGAAATAGAAATGCAATCTTCACTTGTGTGGGAAGATCTGCTTATCTGGCATGGATTGTTTAAGCCACACAAGCTGATTTGTTTATAATATCTACAATTGATGATAAACACTTGGCTTGGTGCTTCTCCATGGTAAAAATATCTTTCATCTCTAAATCAAAGTCAGTTTTTCATTTTTTCACCACAATGAAGGTAGAGTTTTTTTCTACTTATATAAATAATAGAAGCTTATTATAGATCATTTAAACATACTAAAACTAGTAAGGAGAGAATAAAAATCCCTTGGAATCATACTACCTTAAGGTAATCACCATTAATTTTTGTAATCATTTTTCCGTGCATCTCTTCAAGCATACACAGTTACACATGTTACACAAGTGAGATTATATCATGCATGCTGCTTTTATTAGGATGACTTTCCCCTGCTTTTATCCTCCCATGAAAGCATTTATCACACTTAGTTAATCTTTTTAATGTTCTATATATGTCCTTCTATATTATCCTCAGTCCTACTATAATCCTAGTTAGATTTACATATGTGGAGGGATATTTTTGTGATTATTTTTTTAAAGATTGAAACATACTTTACATGTTTTTCTGCGTCTCATTATTATCTTAATTCTTCCATGTCACATGATATATCTCTAATTCATTCTTTTCAATGGATACATAATAAGTATATGACAATTCCTCAATTTAGCCATTACCCTGTTAGTACATACTAACTCTGTTTCCTGTTTTGAGAGATTAATGAACAATACTACAGAAAACAACTCTGAATATCTGCATTCTTGGGTGTTAATAATTTCCTTTCTTTGGGATAGATTCTCAGGAATAGATTGCAGGGTAAAAGAACAAAACTATTTTTAATTTAAATAGATGCTGCCAGATGTTTTTCTCATAAATGATATAATGTCAAAGTACACTACTGAGTGACATCATTATATGGTAAAAGATTACTAGATCTGGTGTGGAGGTTGTGTCAAGAGTTTTTGGTGTGGGCCCAGCTTTGTCCCTACTTAGCTGTAATACCTTGGATGATTCATGTCACATTTCTGAGCCCTTATCATCAAAGTGAAGAGGTTACAGTAGACGACTCCTAATGTTCCTAACTAATTCTAAAGTTCTATTATTTTTAAAAGCTATATTCAAAGATTAAAACCCAAAAAACTCTTCAGATATGCTAGCTGATAACAGTGAAATCATCTTTAAAAGTTTTAGTGAACACTAAACATTTTTTTGGGAGGGGGCTCTGATAGCCCCCAAATCACATTTTATTCTGTTAAATATTGCATACTTGCTTGATTTATGGAAGATATTTCAGTCTCATGATGTCCTTAGAATTTGAAAATTCTTAATTCAGAAGGGGTTCCAAACTGGAAAAATAATCTCAAATCAGAATTCTTCCTATGGCTAAGAATATATTTGTATATATAATATCTCGATAAATGATAAAATGGTTTCTCTAAAGTTAAATAAAAAGCAATAATAAAAGCTTTCTCTAAAAGCAATAATAATCTTATAGAATGGAACAATGTCCTTTTTCTGGGTAAGACACAGCATCTCTTAATTTGTATAAACAGCACACACAAAATATTTCACATATAATGAACCATTCAAGCCCTAGCAATATGAAATCTTAGAACAAAATATATGTACATATATAATCATCGGTGTTGCAGTCAATTCAAAGATGTGCAGTTTTGAAAGAGTCTTGTAACTCTTCCTTGAAATATCAGAAGCAGTATTATATATTTACAGAAAAGTGAGGGGAAGTAATAGACTATGGCCTCTGACAATTTTTCAATCTCTGAGTAAACTGATTTTTATACATTAAATAATTGGTGAATTCTCTTTCATAAAATTACAAAGACTTATTAAAAATGAGTTTTCTGTATCAAAATGACTCAATCACTTTCAAAATGTCAGTTGAATTTGACTGTGAAAGTCCTTGACCTTGAACTTTTCATAGCTGGCTTCTGATTGACACATTTATTCAGTTTGACCTTTCCTTTTAACTGAACTATTCTTCTTCTGATTGAATCTTCATTGGAAGATTGCTGTTGTAGCTCACAATCTAAGCAGTAGTTTGAATAGTCTTTTCTGACATTGATGTGTTTGAATTCCCTAAATTCTAGGTATTTTTGATGTTGATGAGAATCTTCATGACTGTGAATGACAGTGCTTAAATGGAAGCTGTGACCCAAATTTCCTTCTTTTGCAGTGGGATATTTTCTGACTCAGAAACTTGTTCCTAAGCATTAGCAACTATCAAGTTAGGCTTGGCAAAAGAATACTTAGTATTTGGTCATAAAGCCCATAGTTGAAATAATACATCTACTTCTTGAAGATTATACTTGTTAAAATATTTACTAATATTGCAAATAAAATGAGAAAAAAACTTGAATTTTTAGGGTAAACTTGAAACAGTCAGATATTTAACTGGAAAATACATCTTTAGATATTCTTATATAAAATTACTTATTCCATGTGGAACATTATATTTTTGCAAAAAAATTAGGTATAAAAGTTTCTCCACCATTCATGGTCATTTTTCTTTCTTTTAAAACATCTGTCAACACACTCTTTCCATTGCAAACCATATTCTTTCATATATATAAAGAGACCCCTATGAGACATAAGCTGAGCTCATCTTCCACATAACCCTCGCCTGCCAAGGGTTTTGCTAATTTTTCTGCCAATTCATAACTCAATTACCTTTTCCTGCATCCTCCAATTATGATCTTCTCAATGCTTTCTCAGCCCCCATTAACAGTTTCTTCGAATTCTTCCCTATCTTGGACAGAGGGTCTGGTTCCTCTGGAAAAATGCCTGTAATATTCCAGTGCAAATAAAGTATCTTTTAGCCACAACTTGGGACCTTTACCCTGGGAATATGTTTTATTTGGTAGCATCCTGGATTTGGTGTTTTCCAAGGCCATTTCTTACCTTAGTAGTCTGTTACCACTTGGCACGACTAAAGCTGAAGAGTCTTTCTGTTTTCCAACTGGAGCCTCAGCTCCTTTAGATTTCTTCTATATTCTGCTTGAGAAATGAGCACTTCTCTCTTTCAGCTCATCTCCTTTTCTCCACTCTCCAGGAAGTTTCCTCACTGTTCCTCAAGCCCTTACCAATAGTCTCCTTGAGATCCTTCCAGCTCTCAGTAGTAATGTCCTCATGACCTTCCAAGCCTCTGAACTAGAACCCCAAAGCCAGTGCCACATGTTTAGGTGTTTTTTTTTTTTTTTTTTTTTTGTGGCACACAGGCCACTCACTGTTGTGGCCTCTCCCATTGCAGAGCACAGGCTCCGGACATGCAGGCTCAGCGGCCATGGCTCACGGGCCCAGCCGCTCAGCGGCATGTGGGATCTTCCCGGACCGGGGCACGAACCTGCGTCCCCTGCATCGGCAGGCGGACTCTCAACCACTGCGCCACCAGGGAAGCCTGTGCCACATGTTTAGACTTTAGTTATGTCAGCACCCCACTTCCAGGTACCTAATTATTTTATGATTATTTACTGTTGTACCACAAGCCACTCCAAAACTTAGTGTTGGAAAATGACAACCATTTGGCTCTGCTTACAATTTTGTGGCTCATGAAATCAGGTAAGTAACACTGAGGATGGCTTGAATCTGTTCCACAGTGGCTGAGCCTTCAGCCAGTGTAGCCAAATGAGTCTTCTAGACTCAGCATTAGCCTCTGTCCTTCCCTCATAATTCCAGGGACCCAGGATGATAAATTGCTGGCATCTAAGAGTCCTGAGTAAAATAGAGGCACACAAAAAAACTGACCTCATTCCGGACCCATTCATATAGTTCTATGGAAAATCAATGAAACACAGAGTGGTCTACTACATTCCTAAGACTTTGAGACTTTATAACAACATCAGATCAATACTGGCCCTAACTGATGGGTGAGATGAGAGCTACCATATTCTGCCTGCCTGGGCTCTGTGATTTCAGGGAAGAAATAGAAAACCTCCAGACTGGTGTCTGAACACTCTTTCCCATAGCCAGGATGGGACTAGACTTGTGTGTAGACACTGACTATTCCACAATGTAAAAATCAGTAGCAAAATAAAACACAATTCATCCTGGAAGCCGTTATATGATGGTGTACAAAATAGTGTTAACTTCAAAGATAAATGTAAAATAGACAGTACTAGAAAAGAGAGAACAGACACATTGAAATATCAGTAAAATATTGCTCCCTCTAAATTATGTACTTAAGTTAGGAAGTCAAATTTGGTCAATTCTTCTTCAGCTAAAGCTGTGTCACTACAAACTACACATGGCTAAAAGAAAACATATCAGTTGTGGGTCACACACAGAAAATTCTCTCAATGCTGGATTAAAAGTCACAGAAAAGTTGAATGATGGCGTAGGTAAATGAAGCTAATGGGTCGTGTGTATTATCAGAAAAGTGATTCTGGAATTTCAAGGGAAGATGCAACATTTCATGTTTGGATATGGCTGATAAAGAGCAGTCTTAAAAACATGAGCTCTCATATCATTTTATGGTGTATTTGGAGAGTTAATTTCTAATAATAGTTTTGTGGTTGTTATCATATACTGAAACCATTTTATTTTGGTACGCTTGCCAAACTGTGCTTCAACTTGTACAAGTGAATCAAATTACCTGCAAGTTTAAGTAGAACAAGGATTGGTTTCATAGTCACAATAGTAGAGTGGAAAGAACACTTGACTAAGAGTCGAGTGTCCAAGGCTCTACTTCAGCCTCCATGCTTAACCTGCCCTTGAACAAATCACCTACACTCTTTAGCCCCCGATCTTCTCAACTGCTATAGGAATTGGTTGAACCAGATGATTTGTTATTTTTCTTTGCACACTAAAATCAATTTTTTCTGCAATGATATTTTTGTCCTATTATTTATTTTAACACATCACATTGCATTAGAGCTAACTGTCTACCTCCCACATTGCATTGTGAGTTTCTCAAAGGCACAATTTATCTCTTATCTTGTAACATGTGCAGATCAGATATGACAGATTTCATCTCTTGTACCAACTCCAGTCAACTGAAACACTGCGTTGAGGAAATCCATAGGTTGGGTCAAAACTCATCCATATTTTCTATGAGCAAACGACAAGGGCATAACTTCAAAGGTGCCAAGTGTTTTCAGTTTCCTGTTTAGACAAATTAGGCACTCTAACAAATGATTGTTATGTGAATGAATGGACAACTTTAACTGTGCATATGCTATGAGCTCTCATAAAATAAATGTATAGCTATTGTAAAATGTTATTATTCTAGAGCTTTCCTGGTGGTCAGGCCATTACTAGCTGTTTAGAAAGCACAAGCTAATGCATGGAGGAACAAAATTTTTTTCTAACTAGTGATATCATCTTTATGTAACATCAATGGAGGTAATTTAAAAAGCATAAACAGTGAAAGACAGTAAGATAATTCTATTCCTAGACAATGGTGTAATTCACTCTTAGGGAAAAACATTGATTACTCTCATGATTATTAACACCTTTTTACCTCTACCAGTGTTGCCTCATTGAGCCAACCTATGAACCAGGTGTTATTCAGATTATAAAATATTATTACTGAAGAGATTCCATGAAAAAGTTGATCTGTCATACAAACACTACCGTATGCTAACACATATATATGGAATTTAAGAAAAAGAAATGTCATGAAGAATCTAGGAGTAAGACAGGAATAAAGACACAGACCTACTAGAGAATGGACTTGAGGATATGGGGAGGGGGAAGGGTAAGCTGTGACAAAGCGAGAGAGTGGAATGGACATATATACACTACCAAACATAAAATAGATAGCTAGTGGGAAGCAGCCACATAGCACAGGGAGATCAGCTCAGTGCTTTGTGACCACCTAGAGAGGTGGCATGGGGAGGGTGGGAGGGAGGGAGACGCAAGAGGGAAGAGATATGGGAACATATGTATATGTATAATTGATACACTTTGTTATAAAGCAGAAACTAACACACCATTGTAAAGCAATTATACTCCAATAAAGATGTAAAAAAAAAAAAAGAATGATTTTCTCATAATATTAATGATGTGAGTTTAAGTACCACTCTTGCCTAGAATTCTCTTAAAGAAAACTGGTCTGCCATGGCACTTAAAACACTGCCAACTTCAAAGTGAGGATGAAAGTCCCTCCATGGTCCCTTCCAGCTCTAGGACTATAAAGTTTAGACAGAGTCCCCATCTCCATTCTTCGAAGCATAAGATGCTGTCTCTTTGTTTGCCACCAACATACCAAACAGATTGAAGCCGACAGAGGTGTATCAGTGAGCTTTGTGCTTGTACTGGAGATGTAAGAAAAAAGTAAAAAGAATATTTGGATGGAATAATGCATAAATATGCTAATGCCTGGATAGGCTCACAACAAATATTCAGTATAAAACATAAAGTTAATCACTGTTTTTTAACACAAACCTTAAGAAGATATAATCTAATTATTCTTATTCTTTCATGCTAAAATGCATTGAGAAAAAAGATCGCAAGTCAATGAAGAATAAAAGAGAAGGTAAAGACATTAAGATAGGAAAGGATAGGTGTTTTATAATTTATAAAGAGATGCATTTCTCCTTTGATATTTATTCCAAAGAGCACCATTGCCTAGAATGTACATACATGTTCTAGGAGATCAGTGTGGACTGGAGGGTTCAGTGGGACCAACTTCATGGGTCTGCTGTGTGGTCACCCAGCGCCCAACACTGAGACAGATCTTGTACTTGGTGTAAAGCTTGGCTGTCAGTCTTTTAAAAGTCTGAATAATTTTTGGACACAGGGATTCATATTTTCAATTTGCACTGAGACCCAAAAATGATGTAGCCAGTCCTCATGGTCAGTTAAGCCTTTCTGAAAGACATAAGACTTGAACAAGGCTTTAACGTGTGACACAGAATTCAGAGACTTTGGCAGTTCATTGGGGGAACAACTTGAAGAAAGTTGCAGAGAGTATGTTTTCCACTAGAAGTGAGAGACAAGATTGGTTGCGTCCAGCCTCAAATGCTGAGTAAGAAGTTAAACCATCCTGTAGGTAATAAGTGAAGATAGCCAATGAAGATGTTTGAGATTGTAAATAAAATCAGTTTTAAAAAAGTATTAACCTAGCAATGCCATGTCATATGGGTAAAGGTGAGACAAAAAGAGGGCATAACATAGAGGATATAAAGAAATGGTTTGAAAGCTACTATTAAAAACCTAAATTTAAAAGTCAATTCTCACAGAATGATTGCTAAAACTATATGAAGCACATGGAGGAGAAAACATTTCTCTCTGGACCTGGTCTGAGTATTGTGCCATCAGATAACACATCCATCTGTCTCCTTTACATTTCTTCTAAGCCTAGATACAGATGTAAGGGAAGCTACTCCACATTCTCATCCTGTATTTTTCCCATCAAACCTGGATTAGACTAAGCACTCCTTAAGTGCAGAATCTATATCTGTATATCCAAAGCTTAGCATAGCACATAGAAATAAATATCTACTGAATGATTAGTGATAATTGCATAAACAATAAAAGAACTATGAGTCAAATATTCTCAGTAATCATTTAAGACAAATTTGGCAACAGGTAGGATGTAGTTAAGAATAAATTTAAGAAGCATAAGACTGATAAATAGTGTGACCTTATTTCATGCCTCTTTTAGTTTAGAAGCACTAGATTAGTATAGAAATGACAATATATATACTTAGGGCCTATATTATTCCATTGAGGCTACAGTAGAAGAACACCATAGTCTGAGTGGCTTATACACAACAGAAATTTATTTCTCATAGTTTTGGAGGCTGAGAAGTCCAAGTTCAAGGCACTGGCAGGTTTGGTGTTTGGTGAGAGCCAGCCTCCTGATTGACAGATGGTCATCTTTTCACTGTGTCCTCACACAGCAGAAAGGGTGAGAGAGCTCTCTGAGGTCTCTTTTATAAAGGCACTAATACCATTCATGAGGGCTTCACCCATGCTCATACTCTAATTATTTCCCAAACATCCACCTTCGTATACCATCACATTAGGGTTTAAATTTCAATAGAGTAAGTCCCCTACATACGAACCTTCAAGTTGCGAACTTTTAAAGACACGGACATGTGTTCACATGTACAATCACATAAGCTAGTTCTTGTGTCTGGAGTAATATTAAAAATGTTTTCTTTGGGGCTTCCCTGGTGGCACAGTGGTTGAGAGTCCGCCTGCCGATGCAGGGGATATGGGTTCGTGCCCCAGTCCAGGAAGATCCCACATGCCACGGAGCGGCTGGGCCCGTGAGCCATGGCCGCTGAGCCTGCACATCCAGAGCCTGTGCTCCACAATGGGAGAGGCCACAACAGTGAAAGGCCCATGTACCGTGAAAAAATATATATATATTTTCATTATTTTTTGTGTTTGTTTTTTATGTATTATTTTTGTGAAAAGTATTATAAACCTATTACAGTACAGTACTACGTGGCCAGTTGTGTTAGTTGGGTACTCAGGCTAACTTTGTTGAACTTACGAGGAAATCGGACTAACGAATGTACTCTCGAAATGGAACTCATTTGTACATAGGGGACTTACTGTATATGAATCTGAGGGGACACAAATATTCCATCTATAATGTAGTCCTTTTGCCTTGGCCTTTTATGTTAATCTTAGATAAAGGAATACCCATTTACCTTGCCACTAGGGAAAAGAGAGTCAATGTACATATGACCAGTTAAGAGACATCTCTCAAGAATCAGGGTACAAACATGCCACATAAGCCTGGTATCCACTGACAAGTTAAATATCACACCCTCTAATCCTGTATGCCAACTTGGGAAAAGAGGAACACTAGTGTGATATACACAGGATTTTTTCATCCACTCAATATTCTTCATATATTCATATATTCAATATCATCATCTATAAAATGTAATTCATTGTACTAAAATTTAATTGTGATTTCTTGCTTTGAGTTGCTTCATAATTCCTAATCTTCGTTTTAACCAAGGTAGCGGACTGATCCCATAAATTTGTGACTTTGTGTTTATAATACTAAATGATCCAGTTTGGATACCTAGCCATCCTGAGTTCATCAATGAGTCATCAACTAGTTTTTCCTCTTTAATCTATGTCCCTAAGAAAAACTCTTTCTGCATTTGTCTTAGTATTTAACAATACATGCTTAGAATACGTGCTTGAAGTAAATACCAAGGTCCCAGTAATGGCATGGTGGAGCCATTTTTACCTACTTTTAATCTTCAATGCATTGTTGGATGCATTTAATATTTCATCATAATAGACATAAATGTCTGTCAAATAGCATTTTGTCTAGTATTTTTGTCACTGGAAGAAACTAAAATTTCTATTTCAGATAATATATCCAATTATTTAAGCATGTGAGTTAATAACAGCAACTTTCTTAAAAAATATATTAAAACCCAGGTCATCATGAATATAAATCCCATTATATAAAGGTCTAAGGGGCTTCCCTGGTGGCGCAGTGGTTGAGAGTCCGCCTGCCGATGCAGGGGATACCGGTTCGTGCCCCGGTCCGGGAGGATCCCGCATGCCACGGAGTGGCTGGGCCCGTGAACCATGGCCGCTGGGCCTGCGCGTCCAGAGCCTGTGCTCCGCAATGGGAGAGGCCACAACAGTGAGAGGCCCGCATACCGCAAAAAAAAAAAAAAAAAAAAAAAAAAGGTCTAAGAAAAACACAAGTGTAAAAGGAAGAATAATGTATATGTGTATTATTTTCTTATCATGTTAGGCTATTTTAAGCAAATTATTTTCTGGGAAAAAGAAATATTATTAGCAGGAAATTATTTTAGTTATCCAAGATTTTATGTCAATAACATTAATCATATCTAATAATCCATGTCTCATAGCTAATACCCAGTTTTTTTTTATGTTAGAAGGTATTTTTTTAAATTGCATCTCATAGAATTTACATGCTGTACTACTTTGCTTTATAGAGAGGAAGGGTTTATGTGTCTCTTTGGTGGGGACTGGGGATGCTGGAAGTGCCCTATGTGAGCCCATTGAGAAAGTTATGTAAACCCTAAATAAGGACACAAAAACTACTATACCTAGAAGGTTTCTGAGTAAGCCATTCAACATGAATTCACTTTTTATGAGAACAGTCAAGTTATCTTTTTGTTTAGACAATTAATTCCCCAAACCTTCTCAGAGTGTTTACTATGTGTACAGCATTCTGCTAATCCTGCTGAAAAAATGCTTTACAAGTACTTTACCTTTCTGAAGCATTTCCTAAGAGTTCATGTATGAACATTGTTTCATTCATTTTCCCTCAATACTCAGGAGAGAGACAGAGTAGCTATTATTATTCCAGTAAAGTGCCTTGCCCAGAGTCTCAGGGCTAGGAAGGTACTGAACTAAGTCTAGAATTCAGGTCTTCTTATTCTGAGTGCAGTAGTATTCCATGAGAGGGGGGATAACACACATCTAAAATAAAGCTAGGCACTTACCAGAAAACTTACTATAGCTATGGAAAACATTGATATCCAGTTTGTTGAAGGAGTGAATACCAATTAAGGAAATATTCCTCTTGGCTAAGAATGCAATTATAGTGCCCTTTAACAGATAACATTTATCAAACATTTACTATGTGCCAGACACACTGCCATGGGCTTTACTTGCATTATCACATTGAAGCTGTGAGAGAATCTCTGAGCAATAGAATAATTTTCCCAAGTTCAAAATTTAATAAGTGGCAGAGCAGGGGTTCACACAATTCTGTGTCATACCAAAACCTGTATATACTCTTTCAGCACTTTTTTCTGCTCTCTTCCTCCATAGTCTTTCCTATTTCCCTTCCTTATTTCTTTAAGAGAAAAAAGAGGGAGAGGAGGAGGTACTGTCAGGCATGAAGAAGGAAGGGAGGAAGCCATCCATGCATTCATTAGCTCACCCAACGACAATCGGCTGCCCTAGTGCCCAGCTCAGCTCTGGGAATGCCCTTAGGCGTGACTTCCAAGAATGTCAAGTGCTAGTTCAGAGACATGAGCAGAGTGCTAATGAAGCAAAACTAAACAGTGGCAGAACTAATGAAGAAAGGCTTAACCAAGGAGGAGGCATTTGAGCTGTGTCTAAAAGTATCTTTCCAGGCAAAGAAGGGAGAATGAGCATCTGTAACAGAACAGGCAGAATTATGGGAAGAATTCCGGTGTAGGAAGAAATGTGAGGTTAATGTCATAGAAGCACAGAATTCAGCATAGGAGGTGGAATCATGCTCTGAGTAGACCTCTGCTGAAACAAGGAAATTGGACTTTATCCTCAAGGCAGCAAAAGTTAACAGGCACTTTGAACAGCAAAGTTAAATATGCTTCCATTTTTAGGAAGTCTTAACTGGCAGTCTTATGTTGGATGAGCAGGACCCTTAGTCCAAGTGAAAGCCAATAAAGAACTGGACTTGAGTGGAAGGATGACATTTCCTCTATTATTTCTGAGTCATAAATAAAAGTTACAGTAATCTAGCAACTGCTCTAATGAGCGTATGTGACCAAGAAATGTAAATGACTTAGCAGTGTTGCCAATCCCACAGAGAGTGAACAGACAGCCTCTTTATTAAAGAGCCTTCATTTATTCATCCATTCAACAGATAGTTATTGAGCTCCCACTATGTGGCATGCAGTATGCTAGATGCACAACACTTGGAGTGTTGTGTTAAGCACTGGTTGTGGGAAAGTTCTTTTGAAGCAACACATAACACAATTTATTCATAAAGCCAAAGAAAGCAGCAAAGAAAAGGCAGTGTCAAACAAGTGTCAAAGAAAACAAGAAAAGAGAGAATAACTCCCAAGAGAGAAAAAGTGAAAATGAGGTTTAAGCTTAAGAAAGCAAACATCTGCTGTAAGTAACCATTTCATTAAAACTGCACTAAATTGTGGAAGTTCTCTCTCAGGAACTGCACACTGTGGGCTGAGATTAAGTGTAATGGGCTCCTACGTGAATTCTTCTCATTACTTCTCTAGAAAGATGAGTAAATCTCCTGAAAGGGTAATTTAGGTTTAGTGTTCACAATTCATTCATTTTACTTTTAATCTTCCCTGTTTAGAATTGTAAAAATATAATGCAGATATAATCCAAAAGAGGAGGAATGGGCCCCAAATGAGACAATTTCAACTCCTCCAATAGTCTTGTCATTAATAGATATACAATAGACTGTAGGCTTTTATTCCTGATGATGGTGATGGAGCTTCAGCCAGTTTCTAGAGCATTGCATGCTGTTAATTGCAGGAACCAAGGAAAGGACAACATAGAAAAGATAATCTATGTTTTACCCTTCTGAATCCCTTGGACATTTATGTGATTTTCAATGAAGTCTCTTCTTAATCCCATTAAGTTTTCTTTCACTACAATTCAACGAAAAGGACAAAAGTTTTAAGACTTTTGTCCAGGAAGAAAAGAAGTCAATTATTTGGGAAGAAAAAGATCTGGAAAAAAAGGCAATCAATTATTTAATCACGAGAATGTGATTTTATGAGATAATTTTGTCAAAAACGTGAGCCTGAAAAATGACTTATAATCATTACTTTTTCTGTTGTTAAACTACCACCAATCAGTTTGTAAAACTGGAAAACAAGCAAGTAAAAAAACAACAAAACAAACAAAAAACTCCAGTAACTAAGACTACAGTCTTTCAGGAGTGTTACTTCTGGAAATAGTAAAGTCCTCTCTGATTTTCTGGGCATCTCCTTGGCTTTTTCATTAAACATAGGCCCTATTCTAGGCCCATGGTGTGCACATTGATTCTTGATTAATTTAACAGAGTACCCTACTAGGAGAGCATCTTAGAAATCCATGGGTAAAAGGAGATCTTCACATCTAAGATGGATCCATACTATATAAATTGGTAAATATATTTAAGCTCATTTAGACAGTATTATATTACGTAGATTTGAAACTGAGCCATGGCTTACGATGTTTACAGTTTGCTTTTGTTTCCCAAAGTGAAATCAAAGGTTTTTTTTAAGGTTAATTTCCTTTTCAGGTTTGAAAGAAGTGATCACTTAGTCTAGTACAGATGAGAAAATGAAATTTGAGTAACAATTTTATCTAAGGAAATTAGCAGTGGAGGATATTCATTGGACAAATATCACATTCCTTGAAATTATTGTTATAACATTGTAATGCATTCTCACCAAGAAGCATTCCCTTGTAAATGACTGAACTAGACCATATCTTAACAATTATTTCATGAGAGAAAACGTCAACACCCTTAGAACACCTTAATGGGAAGGAAAAATAACAAACAACCCAGAAATGAAATACCAGAAAGAAATGGCTAAAACATAGTATACAGTTAATTGATTCATTTAAAGAAACACACATCATTTGAGAGGTAGAAATTTCCAATGACTTCTCACCCTTTAACGAATGCTAAGAAAATGCTAAGAAAAAAAAAAAAGAATCCAACAGATTTCCAGAAATTCCTCTCATTTTCATGATTTTTATATAGTCCATTAGTTTATTTCAAAATAAAGGTGAACAACTAAAGTCTTAAATACTCATCAGGCCACTGCCCTATAAGGACAAATACATCATTTTTTAAGATAATTCACCCATTCCATCAACAAATTAAAGATCTCTAATCTGGGGTGCTTCTCCAATCTGGGGTGCTTCTCCATAGCTTGCATTAAGCATTCTTTCACGTGCCCAACTACCGTTGGAGAGGAGTGTTGAGTTCTTTGAAGATTTCATTTCATGCTGCATGCGTATACTCATTCCAGTGAATTGTTTTTGATTGCAACATGGAAACTGAAGAGCATATTGGAGTTTCACTATGTCATTCTCTGAAAAGAATACCTCATGTGTTGTAAATATCAGCTCTTCACACATTCATGAAAATGGAAATCTATCTTTCCCATTAAAGTAAATGAAAGACAAGATTAAGTAATGAAAGGTTGTACCAGTCATACTAAAGTGTAGGATCAGCACTGATCCCATGAACTGATACATCTAAAAGATAATCTCCCTGATACTTATTGATCTCCCTAACTGCAGTTGTTCTTCAACTGTGTTCTAATCATCGTGCTTCCAACAAGGATCAAATGTTTTGAGGTGCCTTTGTGCTCTGTAATTGCATTGATTAAGAGAGATTCAGGCTGACCCTACTCCTGATGGTGGTGGTTATGGAAGGAATAAATCTCTGTGAAGTGAAAACACATGGCTTTGGGACCAGCACTCTTGCATCTAAGCACTACTTCATTCTGTTGCCCACAGTGTACTTATGAAAGCAGCCATTCAATAAAGCCACACAAGATAATATTTTGACTACTGTTGCCTCATAATTAATTTCCATGTGTTGTTATTCCTTTCAATACTGCTTTCTTGTCACAAAAATTATCCTGTCTCTGAATAGCAAAGCAACAATTTTTGCTCACTGATTATTTTTCCTGTACTTTTAAAGATATGAATTTGTTTGTGCATACTTAAATATTTTTTTAAAATATTGTAGCTGCTAACTTATTATATTCAATGTTAAATGTTCGAACCCATTATTAGCAATTGTTGAAAGCATAGCTTCCATGTGTTCCTTAAATTAGGGCATGTTTGATTTCTGAATTGTTGTCGTATAAATTGTAAGAGCAAAAATGGGCCCTTTGACTGAATATGCAAAGTTCCCCTTAAGCCACCTTGAACTAGACAGATTTGCAACATTTTAAACTGGCACTTCATCCCTCTTTCAGCAAGCATCCTCTGCAGATTTAATGATCAGGAACATCCTTCTGATGCATGCTGGGAGATATGGCTGCAGGGTACAGACCACAGCAGACAGTGTGTCAGATGAGGCAGAACTTCTTGTTAGGGGTGAGTATGCTAATAGTGCAGTCTGAAGACATGATCACCATAAATTATCATACAAAGGAATTTAAATGCATGGACTTTGAGCACATCAGTACAGTGCCTTTTACTTTCGATTTTACAATATATGTCATTTTTGCTTAACCTTTTGCCTTTGCAAAGATTACATGGAAACTTGCTCCTTAGAAACAGACAAAACCTACAGAGCCAACTTCAGGTCCAAGACACCTTTAGTACTAAGTGGTTACTAGGTGTTTACCCAACTTAATGCCAAACAGAAATTTTCAACAGTTGAGTCACAAAGACACTTTGACACTACAGAGACAACATTTTTTTTCTATGTATGTGTTTTTCAAATGCAAAGCTAGTGGAACCCCCAGGCACTTTTTATCCTCCATGAACTTCTAAATTCTACTTCCTGAAACAGGAAAACTGTGTGCCTAATATGGTAGCATTTGCGACTGTTAACAGGGATTTTTTAAAAGTCTGGAAATGTCAACACAATCTTTCTGTGCAGAAATGACGGTTAAGTGGTTTCCAACCATGAACCAGGCTGCCAGATTCTGCAACCCTATAAAGCTACATCTTATTTGAATTAAGTAAATGACTACAGCACTAATTTCTTTTAGCACATTATTCCCCAGTATGGGAAATGCAGCTCTTAGCATGTAATATTTTCCCTTTTTTTCTTTTTCTTTCT
This sequence comes from Phocoena sinus, assembly GCF_008692025.1. NCBI lineage: Eukaryota > Metazoa > Chordata > Mammalia > Artiodactyla > Phocoenidae > Phocoena > Phocoena sinus. Next base: position 33,714,391 of record NC_045770.1, on the reverse strand, counting down.
TTCTTTCTTTCTTTCTTTCTTTCTTCCTTTCTTTCTTTCTTTCTTTCTTTCTTTCTTCTTTCCTTCTCCCTTCCTTCCTTACTTCCTTTCTTTATTTCTCTTCTTCCTTTCTTTCTGCTCTCTTTCCCTTTTCTTTTTTCCTTCTTTCTTTCTTTCCTTTTAGCATTTTTATGGAGCAACAATATACCTGCAGAAAAAATTTAAAATCATAGGTGTACAGGTATACAACTCAAAGAAAATCATCACAAAGTGATGAAATTACTTTACACCATTACACCATGAAATTACCATTTAAGAGAACTAGAACATTACCAGAATCTCACGTCTCCCTTTTCAATCTTAATCACATTTTGACTGGTGTGAATACTGCATGCTAAGACCCCTTGCATGACCTCTGCAAAGAAAAATTTCACAATCTATAGCAAAAACTTATATCTTAGATTAACTTGTCTTATCCACTTGGAATGTTTTCCAATCATAATTTTTTAAGAATTTGTTAATATTATAAAAATCTTGAGCAGGAAATATAAGGTCTATGCAAGCTTCATCATCTCTTTGTTTTAGTTGTATGTGTCATCCAAGGTTTATTGATTTTGGGTAGTACATCCACCACTGGTTCAAGTAAAATGTTGTTTTGAAACAAGTGTATATCTGAGTGAGTGACAGCTTGTTCATTTCTTTGTACATGATGGTTCTGTTCAGAAGGTTATTTGAACTCTTCTCCAAATTTATAACAAGAATGTGTACCTGTATTACTCTATTATAAAACATCAAGATTTTAAAGTGCTCATCCTCTCATGATATTTCATTTAGCTAAAAATTTTCCTTTATGCCTTTAAAAGTTATAAGGCTTATGGAACAGCAAACCCGACGCTGCAGTCAAATTTATAGAAAATTGCTTTCTTCTCTCACTACAGTTTGTTTTAGATTATGTGTATTTATTGTGTAGCACTTGTCTAGTAATTTAGAATGATGCTCCTAAAACTGGAGCTTTCTAAATGAATAACACAATTTAGAGGTTGATAACAAGAAACCAGGTATTTTTACAGGACCATGAGGGGCATATTTAAGTGGCAAAGTAACATTCTGCTTTGTAAATAAAATTAAATTCACCAAGGTTTAGAACATAATTCAGGCTTGGCTTTTTTGTGTTCTGCTCTTTTAGCCTTTGGATTTATGCCTAGGAGATGATAAAATGCAGAAATTTGGAATTATACTCAATGGCAATTTCAAACAGGTTGCTATTGTCTGAATATTCATGTAACATGCAGCTCAAGCTTTCCTTTGAAGTGAGTTGCTTCGTCACCAATTTTCTATTATATATTTGTATTATTTTTCTAAAATTAATAAAAATAGCTTGCCTCTTCTGCCTGGTTGGTTTTAGGCAGATTTAAAAACTGAACTAAAGGTTCTGGTTCTTCTTTTTATTTTTACAATTATTTTTTGTAAGTTAATGGTTCCTGATAATTTAAGGAACCTGGATGCTTGAATATTGCTGTTTCTAAGGTTGGCTTGTGAAATGAAATTCAAAATAGTTTTACCCTGCATTCTTCTTTCTCCCACTCCTCCATTCGTTGGTTTGTAAACCTGGGGCATTCTAATAGTACAGGCCACAGGACCAAAGCTGAGAGTTCTAGATGAAGTTTTTCTAATGATGGCTACAATTCCAGCAGCAGAATCCTTAAAGCACACTTACTCAAGTGTGTCATAAAAATGGGAGCAGTAAAGACAATTTCACCATACTTCTTATAGGGTACCTTCATTGGATTGCCTCAGCAGTTCACTTTGCTCAATCTTGAGAATGAGGAACATTCTTCGGTGGCAAGGAATATGTTTTTGTAACTCTGTAATTCTATTTCAGTGGAAATTTAGGGGACTAAAAATCTATATTCTCCTAGATCAGTCTAGGAGATCATCTCCTTTCCCATTAGAGATAGTCTATGAAATTCTTTTGGGCATCTCACAAAATCCTACAATTCTTCACCTGGCCCCGTAAGCACACTAAATTGGAGCTCAGGTGTGTTGTCTTAAGACCTCATCATTGCCTGTTTAGAATCTGAGAGTCCCTAACTAGTGATGTTTCCTGCTTTTCTTCCCACTCACTGCTTTAAAGCTATCTTTACCCCAAATGCTTGTTTCCACTTTTGCTTTATTTTGCTTGTTTCCACTTTTGCTTTATTTTGCTTGTGAATGCCAGTGCTATTATTCACATCTATCCCACCATTATTATCATCCTCCAAAAATTGAATTTTCCCATAAATAATCATCTGAAGCATAAAATTGCTTGCTCCAACATATTTAGTATTCAGTGAATCAGCCTCATAACATCACCATGCATAATTTGTAGAACCATAATAGAAGTAATGAATATGTTAAAATAAGTTATTTTGCTGGAATATAAAAAGAAATTAAAGCCACACCTGGACATCTGTGCACAATTTAAGTCACTTATTCAAGTGTGATATAGCAAAAAGAAAGAAAGTAAGTCTAGACAATGTTATAGGGAACTCTTTAAAGATGAATAAATCTGTATTATATTATCCAAGGTAAAGGAGATAGACCATTAAGAGATAACCTCACTGGGGGGGATACATAATTTGTAAAGAACTGATACTCCCAAGCAATATGAGAGGTAGGTGATCAAACACAACATAAAACACTCCAGAGAAAGGAGTGTTAGTTTTTTGTTATTTTATTTTATTTTACAAAACTGAATGTAAGAAATATGTTTCCCAAAGAGAATATAAGGGTAAGAAACTATCATCATTTAAAGAATAAAATGTGTTTAGCTAATCTAATTGGGAACCAGAGCCTGAGCTCTGTCTATTCTGCCTAGAGGCAAAGGAAACAATAAAAACTCCACTTCTTCATGCAAATTTTTATTCATACTACTCTGTTTATTAATGCAAAACTGGAGATCAAGAAACTCTTGGAATAGTCAAAGAAGAATCAATAATCTCTTGGTTCCTTCTGAACACACAACCTATATACCCTCCTTTCCCCAAGCTTGGACAACAAATTTTATTTCTTGAATTACAGTTTACAAGATGAATCTGATGTGTATTAAACTGAATTTGAGAAGAAAGAATCCACATCAGGACATACCTTGTTGAGAAAAATCTAACTGCTTTTACCTATTCATACCTCCTTCCACCCATCACTTCTGATTTAACCTGGAGTTCAAACTGTATTTCAGTCTTACTTGCTTTAAACTTTTCATCAGTTCAATTCTATTTATTCTTTCCAATAAATTTTTTCTTTGAATAATTTACCTTTAGTCTCTCCTGATCCACCTAGTCACTTTTTATTGCAAACCTGAAATTATTTTTTTATAAATTTATTTACTTTTTATTTATTTTATTTTTGGCTGCACTAGGTCTTTGTTGCTGCTTGCAGGCTTTGTCTAGTTGCGGAGAGCAGGGGCTACTCTTCTTTGCTGTGCGCTGGCTTCTCATCATGGTGGCTTCTTTTGTTGTGGAGCATGGGCTCTAGAGAGCAGGCTCGGTAGTTGTGACACGAGGGCTTACTTGCTCCTCGGCATGTGGGATATTCCTGGACCTGGGCTCGAACCCGTGTCCCCTGCATTGGCAGGCGGATTCTTAACCACTGCACCACCAGGGAAGCCCCACAAACCTGAAACTATTAAAAGTTTGACTGTTCTGTCAATTAAATAAGTCAACAGGTATTTGTTGATACTTTGCTATTCATTTATTCACTCACCCATTCATCCAGCACCTGCTCTGTATCAAGCCTTGAGCCAGGCAGTTGGAATAGAAAGATGAAGATGCCAAGGTCTCAGCCCTCTGTGTGGCTCTATGTCCACTTGTCCACTAGTATGAGAGGCATCTTTGGGAATGGGGTGAGAAACACCAAGGAAGAAAGCTCTCTAGATATCCTACATCCTTTAGGGGAAATAATGAAATAAAGACATAGGCATAGCTATAGCACTGGCTTCATAAATTGTTGGGCCCAGTGCCAAATGAAAATGCAGAGTCCTCCATTCAAAGCTTGATAAGAATTTCAAGGCAGTGACAGCAGAACATTAATCCAAGTATAGAGACCTTCTAAGGAAAGGACCTTATGTGACTACACAAGTAACACACCCATGAAGCCAGCCTGGCAGAGCTATTAAATTATATATAAATCTACAGGAAAAAAAGGACTTTAGCAAAGAGGAAGATCAGTTATAACAAAGTTGTCTTACTCTGCTTTCTCATCTATAAGATTAACATATTAAAGACTCCTCAGAGGCTTCGTCAGCTTTTTACACAAAAGATCATTTTTTATTATTCTGCCTCGAGAGTCACGTTTTGAAAGATTTTGTTTATCGTGTTGAAGTAATCATTAATTCATATTCCTATTTTAATTTTCACCAAAATTTTTTATCATGAGGTAGCCACTGTTAACAAAGTAGGTGATTTAACTCCAGCCAAGAGCAAAAGAGACTTTACATTTTAGCTAGTTGTGAACTGTTATCTGTTTTGTTTTGTTTTATTTTTCAAATGGTTGAAAAAAAAAACAAAAGAAACCAGTTACCATCGAATGGAAACCAATTTGGAACCTTTGATTAAATACTCTTCAAATTTTCTCCAAGCTATAATTTTCAGTGATTCTCACCAGTGAAAGAGGAAAATTTGAGAATTTTCTGCCTTTTGCCCTTGGAAAGATACAAGTACATACTATCACTTTTCCACATACAAAGGGAAACTCAAGTTCAGTGAAAATCTTGAACATATTCCTAATACATTTAGATTTGAGAATTGAGCAGTATTAATGTGCTCTATCTTTACATCTCTCAAAGCACTACCCTTATGAACCATTGATATAAATGTCTATCTTTAGCATCTGATCACTTCTGAAAATTTCAAGCTTTAAAATGCATGTGTTTAGCACAATTATCTTTTAGAAGATAGAGTTTGCACAGTTTTTCCTTTCCACCATTGATCTAATAAGAAATGACAGTCTTGGAGATTGCACAAGGCTTTGGTAGAGTAATGTCTTGGACTCAAAAGAGTCTCCAGTGAAAAAGAAAAAGAGCCATAAATCACAAAAATCAAAGCTGGGTTTGATGATATGCTGGTATTTGAGACTCAAAAGGGCAATAACAAATGTCTTCAGTGTAATTTTAATGTAATTAATATTAATAGTAAACAAATCTGCAATCATTTATGTTTTAGAGCAGAATTGAAATTATTCAGTTAATATATTTGCTTTTCCAATATTTAAAAAATCTTTAAAATAGAGTTATAAAATGTCCTTGCCTAGAAGAAAATCTAATCTCCTTCATGCAGTGTCTTATTGGAATATCCTACATCACTGTGGAAATTTTAGTTCACTACTATCACTAGTATTGGGTAAGACTTTTTAAATAACTTATACCAGTCTCTTGCTTTTCTAGCTTAGACATTTTCTACATTAACTAGTTTGATTGACACGTGTAACATTTTTTTTAGACACTGAATAGCAGTTTAGTTTCTTTTCTCTTGTATTTTTCATATGGTTGTTTTCTAATCTGTGGAACTCTTTACTAACTGACTAAAAAGTAACATTTTTCGTCGTCATTTGGATTTTCTGCAGCACATTTAGTTTGGTTCACTGAAGTGGTAGTTGACTTAAGTGACTTGACTCAAATGACTAAATGATTGAAACAGTTATATATAAAATGCACAAATGAATTGTCATTGCATACAGACAACCAATTGATGGAGACTACATTTCTTGTATTTAACCACTCAATGAATATTGAGTGCCTACTGGAAGCCAAGTTCTCTTTTAGATACTGATATTTCCATCAATTGACTTAGACTTTCTGGGGAGCATTTTGCTATTTTGAAACAAGTACACTGATTTCACTTTTCCATTTTAAGAAAAATCTAATCAACTGGATTTTACATCATATATATTTTTGCATCACAAATCATATGTACATTTCACTATGTATTTTGTTCAACAGACATAACCTGTTTTTCTTACATATCCATCCTAATATAAAAATGACATTTAGTATTACATCACATTTATGTAAACTTGTTGAAATAAGTTCTTGGTGTGTGGAGTTATGTCTTAAATGCTGATTTCATTCATTGTTTAGTTAGTACCTACTATATGTCAGGACAGTTCTAGTGTGCAAGAGGGAGAAGTGGTGAGATAGGATTGGGTATAAGTGCTCTCTGATGCCCTGGGAAAGAACATAACTTTTATGCCACAGGTTATGGATATCCATCAAAGGGCCAAAGCAGGAAAGGCACATGATTTGATATGCACTTTAAGAGGATCATTCTGACAAATGTAGAAGATGTTTTAGATGAGCGTGAGACGAAATGGGAGATCACAGCAAAAATTCTGACAAGAAACAAGAAGCGTATGAAAAAAGGCAATGGTAATTGAGATGGAAAGGAAAGCACATGTTCAAAAGATAGGAGGGAGACAGAAGCTACAGATCTTTGCAGCTCACTGGCTATGGAAAATGAGAAACAGGAGGCAAGAATGAATGCCAGTGGTTATGCTTAACTGAGTGGTCACTGGGAGGGAAGTCACATTCTGGTTAGACCAAGACAGTTCCAAGTTAAACTTGGAGTGCCAGCGTAATTATTAATGAAGTCCCTTCTCTCAAAACTGTCCTGGTTTAGTTGATATATTATGTGGCCATCCTAATGAAGAATGATCATGCTTTTCATGTAATCTGGAAGATAAGTAAATAAGTGAATTGGGGGTAAACAAGAGCATTTAAAATAAGGCTCTCCAGAGAGTAATACCCAGTAAGCAAATAGATTTGTGGCTATGGAGCTCAAGAGAGAAAATGCATGAGTTGAGATGTAGATTTGAGCATGATCAGATGAAAATGAAAATTGCAGAGACAGCATGTGAAGAGGAAGAAGCTCAGGATAGAAGCTTCAGAAACACTTCTGTTGAAGACAAGGAGGAAGCTACAAGGAAGATTGGGAAGTAGCTGACAGATACAGAGCAACTAAGAGGAAAGTCAAAGAAACCAAGTCTTAGGGACAAGAAAAGGGAATTTCAGGAAGGAGAAAATAGGCAAGAGTGTCAAATGCAAGTAAATAGAGAACAAATAGATACCATTGGTTTGAGCAATTTAAAATACATTGATGACTTTGGCAAGGGCAAATTCAATGGAATGATGGGTGTAATAACCAAATCACAGTAGGTGGAGAGAGGCAAGTGATAATACATGAAATGTGGTGTAGTATCTTAAGGAAAGCATGGGCTTTGAAGTCAGACAGATTGTTTCACATCCACACAAGGCCTTACTAGTTGTGTGACTTTGGGCAGGTTGCTTAACTTTAACCCTTGCTCACCCTTCACTTATTCATTCAATACTTATTCATCAAACATTTATAGAGCACATATTATGTGGCAGGCACTGTGTTAAGAACCAGTTAACCATGAGCAACTGATGTCTCCAACATGAAGGAACACCTTACAGTATAATACAAGGAGTACTATTACAGATATATAAACAGCACATTTTGCTTTCTGATCATAAGCTCCATTAATAATAATAAAAACAGCTAACATTTGTTAACTTTTTCCTATATACCAGGAACTGTGCTAAAAGCTCTCTATGAATTATTTCACTCAGTACATTTAGCATGTCCTATAAAAACAATATAAGAGGGATACTATTTTTAGTTCCAATATGCAGATAAGAAAACTAAGGATCAGAGAGGTTTGGGACTTGTCAAATTTCACCTTAATAAGTGGAAGAATAGTGAGCAGAGTCCAGGGAGACTGACTTCAAAGCAAGCATTTTAAATTACTACACTGCCTTCCACCAACAATTGCCAAATTGTTTCAGTGTTATTAATCACTGTATTCCCTGGTCATACTTAGTTCCTGACACATTATAGGTCTTGAAAAGTATTAATAAATATTTGTAGAAGGAAGTTAGGAAGAGGTGAAGGGGAAGGGCAGGGCAGGGAAGAGAGGAAAGAAGGGAGGAAAAGAAGAAAGAAGGTTGGAAAGGAAGAAGGAGGGAAGGAAGAAAGGAAGGAAGGAAGGAAAAGGAAGGAAGGAAGGAGAAAGAAATAAGGAAAGAGAGAAAGACAAAAAGAAAAGAGTCCTGTGAGAAATAAGGGAATGAAGTAAGAAGCTCTGCCTAGAAGTCACAGAATTTTTATCAAGGATGTGATATATGGGCAGGATTAAAGGACATGTAATTATTTGCTAAGCCAAAAAGAGAACAGAAGTTACTCTATATCAGCTTGGGAACACAGTACATTTTCATTCTCATCTGCCTCTAAGGATAGGCCTCACATTCTCTAATCCTCTAAAGTACCTAATCTTGGACCACATGACCAGAAGACTCAGCATCATTGATCACCCCTATCTTATACCTTGGCCTAAATGACCTCTAACCCTACTGACAAGTATGAACTTCTTCTGACCCCTATGTCTTGCCAATCATATAAAATATCAAAACTCTAATAACTATTATCTCAGGACATCTTGTGGGGCTTCTTATTCAAACACTCTAGGTTTTGATAGAAAAAAATCACTTCTGGAAAAAAATACCTTCAGGAATATTAAGCATCAATAAATAATAGACCTCTTTCTGCATGATCTGTCCTCATTCTCTTATTTTAAACTTTCTTCCAATTGCTCCAATTATGAGGGAAGGAAAAAACTACCAGTTGCTTTAAAAAGTAACTAGCTTTCCATACAATTGCTGCTGCTATTCTTTCAAAGCTTTGATATTCACTGTTTCTCATCTACTTATGGGTGAATTGTGCCAAGAGTCATGAAAACAAAACAACACAAAATTTTAAAAAATGGTTTTTGATTTTCAAAAATGTGTCCTTAAAGTCACCAATATTGCTTAGGTAAAATATTGGAAGTACATTTTATCTGTCTGTTCATTTGCTTGTTTGGAAATATCATCTTACTTACTTTTTATATACTTCATATAGACACAGCCTAAACCCACCACCAGTCCTTTCTAAAACCTGACCTTTTTATTTTCCTGAATATATTGTTTTCTGTGACTGTTACCTATATTGTTTTAGCATGTCTTAAGAGTATTGGGTAGTAATTTGCTTTCATGTGAATCCCTGAATACATAGTTCTGTAGGGTATATACATACTACTTGGCCCTTTTTTTTTAACATCTTTATTTGAGTATAATTTCTTTACAATGGTGTGTTAGTTTTTGCTTTATAACAGAGAAAATCATTTATACATATACGTATATCCCCATATCTCCTCCCTCTTGCGTCTCCCTCCCATCCTCCCTATCCTACCCTTCTAGGTGGTCACAAAGCACGAAGCTGATCTCCCTGTGCTATGCAGCTGCTTCCCACTAGCTATCTATTTTACATTTGGTAGTGTATATATGTCCATGCCACTCTCTCACTTCGTCCCAGATTACCCTTCCCCCTCCCTGTGTCCTCAAGTCAGTTCTCTACATCTGCATCTTTACTCCTGTCCTGCATGGCCCTTTTTTGATAACCCAAATGTGGAACCCAAGTTCCAAGCAAAAGTTCTGCCAAATATCAACCCAATGACTGGTCACATCTCCAAGGAAGACAATAGAAAATTGGTGAGTTCACTTTAGTTTCTATCCCAAAATCTTGTTTTATTTCCACCTATATCAACACTCAATTCTTAACTATTTTCTTGATTTTATGTAACACAATACAACATGTAGCCTGGACTCTGAATGATTCTTCATTAATCAACACAAAATCCATGCAGATTGAACAGAGGACTAACATCGATTGTAAGAAACTTTTACTGCATATTGGATTTTGTCCTCCCAAACACCTGGCAAGGTAATGGCTCCATTTCACTACTCCTTAATTTGGAATTACAAAGGCAATTAGCTCTGTAATGAGTTAGAGCAAGTGAAGTGAAAGAGTAGGGAAAAAACTGAACACCAGATGATGTCTGTTAATGCTAAGAAAAAAAAAGTCACTTGTTCTTGGTAAACATCTTTCAAATACATGTCTCTCTTTTGTATTTTTTAAAACTAAGGTGTGTAAAACATGTTGCTTAATATGTATGGAGAAAATCTAATTTGATATATTATGTGTAAAATTGGCAGTCATGAGCACATGGGTCTCTAAGTTATTGACTGAGTATATCAGTAAATTTTGCCTTCAGAAATTTGCGCATCATTTGTACCTAAAAACTGAGAAGGAAAGGAAAAAAAAAAAAAAAACAGTTCCTACTTTTATAAAAAAACAGTTAAAATAGAGAACTAAAACATTAAAATAGAGAATTACTTCTGCAAGAGTCAACGTGGGCAAGTATTGAAAAGCTGAGATATAAAAGTGACAGCTGCAAGGTTAATTATTGCTGTGAGAAAATAAAACTGCATACATTCAAAATGTGCAAAAAGTAGTGGGGAAAGATCTGCTCTACTTGTGCTGCATTTGGAAAAGCAAGATCTTGGGGCAACTAGTACACTCAGCACTGGACTAGTTTATAGCTGATGCTCAGTAAATGTTAGCTGAATCTCAATAGTCCAATTTAAAAATGACTCAAGTTGTTTACAGTGGCTGTGATAGAAGCCAGGTTACCCAGCCCATACAACATAGCATCATAAAAATGACCCAGGCCAGGATCTGAATCTCACTCTGACACTAGCAGGATGACCATAGCAAGTCATTTTACCTCTTTTGGACTCTTCAATTGTGAAATGGGGATATAATACCTAATTTGCAGATTTAATAGGAAAATGAAATGAGATTTCAAATGGTAGAATGCTTCTCAGTAAAAGCTAGTTATTGTTGTTGATATTCTTAACTAGAAGAATTTCTGTTTCCCTAATCATTAAGATTAAGAAAATGAATCATTGTTCTTCATGGTTCCTATAAGCAAGAGAATGGCCCACATTTATCCAACAGGCAATCCTATCTGATTATCCATTATTATGGATAATGAATTATTATTCATTATCCACTGAAATGTTCATCTTGTTCAATTATAATCTGATAATACATTCTAAAGGGGAGTAGGAGCATTTTGGCTGCCTCTCCTTCCTCAGGGTCAAATCAGCGTGTTGATAAGCTTGGCATAATTGCTTTCCCTGCAGGTTTACTGTCATTAGTATAAACTGTGAAATACCACTAGGACCATCTCAGTATATTCAGTTAACTGAGTCAATGAAACCTTGCCTCACTTTCCAGAAGTGTGTTGCTTACATTAATGTGTACTTATTTACATTGAAGATTCTGTTTTGAGAGCCTCCATCCTTGAACAACCTACAATAGCTATCTCAGTGTACAAGAGAATTTCCCATACGTGAAATAAATACTGAAGGGCTTGAAGTATGGTTACACAAAGTCACCAAGAGGATAAGACTGAGTAAAAAAAAATTCAAATACACAAATTATATTTCATTCTAGAAAAAATGAGTAGATGAGGCTACAATAGAGACGTCATAATCCTAAGAGTACTGCTTTCCTATCAGTGACAATCATCACTATCTGCCTATTTAAATGTCACCAGCTTGATAACACATGAAATGAGCCCCAAATATATGTTATAAAATTGATTTAAATCACTGTGTTCAATATTTTTAAAACATAAATATGCATTCAATGAATGCTTACATGAGACTTTGCCATGCCTTTAGTTTAGTTGACAATGAAGTAATGCAAAACTTAAAATAAAGAGTAGAAAGCCTTTATAAACACCACAAAGGACACTAAAAGACTTGGAAGTATTTGTGAAATAAATACATAGATTTTTTAAAAAATTGAATACAAATGGTATGAGTGTTTTTCAAGTTCCTCTGGAATTACGTCTTAGATTTTAAAACATTCTAGGTCAAAAGTACAAAATTTCAGACAAAGGGATTTTTTCCTAAATCACATAAGTTAATCATCTATACCAAACTGTCAGCTTTCTCATTTGTCAGCATTCTGATTTGGTTAATGTTAGTGTATATTAATCACAGAAAAGTATGGCATAAAACAAGTTCAGGTGGTTATTTGTTCATATAATTATTTGTTTTGTGTCAACTCAAGAAGTAGAACTGTTATTAGTAAACTTTATTTGAAATACTTAATCACTCTTTCAAAGACATTGTATCACCTGATCTGTATGCATCAGTAAATCAAACCTCACATATTTGTCTCGCAACCTCAGCTCATAGAATGTTAAGTCAAGCTAATAAGAAGCATCAACCATACCCTGAATGAGATAGTCTGCATTACAAACACTCTCCCTGTAAACCACCCATTATATGGAACAGCTGTTACAAATTATCCAGCCTCCAGGACTGCTCTATTTAAGTGTTTCTGCAAAAGCCCACTGTCTCCATTTCTCCAAATGAGTTAGTTGGTGGCACAGGGATTGTACCAAGTTCACTGTCACCATATGACAGCAGTCTTTTTCAATCTGTGCCTAGTTCTAATGGTACATTGCATAGTAATAAATGTCTTCTTACAGTTGTAGAGCAAAAATCCTCAGAGTGTAAGCAAGCAGCCATCAAGAAACCACTAAGACAGTTCTTTCTCCATTATATCTCAGCCATTGCCCAATAAGTTAAGCACTTAGGAAGTAATACTTACTCTTTTCTAAGTCCTAAGTGGACTATTGATTTGCTCAGTTAGTTAAAATGTGAAATTAATGACCCCATATACATGTTTGTTAACTTTTGCTCATTTCCATGACTGTGAAACATGTCCCTAGTCTCAAATAGATATCTTGCAGAACATGTTGGTATCAAGGAAAATCATGAAAGAAAATCTAAATACAGTCAACTCTCCATATCTGTGGAGTCTGCATCTGCAGATTCAACCAACTGTGGATCAAAAATATTCAGGGGAAAAAAAAATCTAGAAAGTTCCAAAAAAGCAAAACTTGAATTTATTGTGGAGGCAATTATTTATATAGCATTTATATTATATTTACAATTATTTGCATAGCATTTACATTTATTAGGTGTTATAATTAAATCAGAGATGATTTAAACTATACAGGAGGATTGTGTAGATTATATGCAAATAGTATGCCTTTTTATATAAGGGACTTGAGCATTCCAAAATTTTAGTATCTGAAGGGATACTGGAACCAATCCCTGGTGAATTAGAACAAGTGAAAACTTATACTACAGAAAAAAAACATATTAAAGGAAGTCTACTACTTCCAGTTTAGCCCACAGTTTTGCCAAGGGTGTTCCTGTCTTAAAAAGAATGGCTTTATAAATCTATGACCTAATGTGTCTTTGGAAATAATAATTCCAAGTTTACTTCATGGTATATTTGAGAAAATATGTCACAGGGATATCTATAAGTTATTCATAAAAGAATAGTGAGACTGAACAAATTTAAAAGTCTATATAGGCATACATCATTTTCTTGGTCTTAATTTGCATTGCAGAGTTGTAATAAGTCATACACAATAAACCAATATTGGATTTATAGAAAGCTTTGCAGAAGCATGGTACCTTGCATATTTTAACACTCCATATGCTATTTTCCTACAGGATTTCTTCAACTCATCTGTTTTTAGAATTTATGTAATACTAGCTTACTAAATTAATTTCAAGATAGCGTCTGGGTTGCTTGAGGTTTTAAATAAACAAGTTGATTATTTTTAATTATTCTTGCCAGTTTGCACAATAGATCCTCAAATGTCTATTTTCCATTTCAGAAAGATCACCTTCAATGGATGGAGAGTAATACTTATATATTGGAATATATACAGTGTGTACAACTTCAACTCATGTAAAACTACATTAAATATTTATGCCTGCCTAACTACCTGAACTTGTTGGTTAATTTACCTTTCACTTGAAGTTTGTAATAACTGACCAAGAAGTGTTTGTATTTTTCTAAAAATGAACACAAGAATTCTTTAAATAAACATTTTAAACGTAGTGATGTGTAGAGTCTCACATTAGTAATTAAGTTCTTCAACCAAAAATGGCATGAGTCATTTTAGCTTAAAACTCACAAGGCGTCAAAATTCCAATGACAACCACATGTTCACAATTTATACTAAACAGGAGAAATGTCATGAAATTCTAATTTTATTAGACTAATTATGGGGAAGAGGTGGTATAATTTTTTGCTTACAATGAAAGTAGAAAAATCATTATACTCTCAGTAAGATTGTGAAAGGCATATATGCAAAGCATCCTCAGATCACCCAATGACCACTATCGTTGAAACTACATTGACAACTTCTATTAAGCAGCAACAGTAAAATAAAAAAACATTGGAAAAGTGATTTACTGAGTCATCACAATTTACATTTGTTATCAAAACTTTATTGTAAAGAAAAATATGCATACATTTTTAATAATTTAAATAGATTTTCCCTCCAAATCTTTCTACATCCTCTGAAATCTCCTCCAGATTTCGCCTTTTTAGCAACATGGAGTATAAGCATACCTTGGAGATACTGTGGTTTTGGTTCCAAACCACCAAAATAAAGCAGATATCACAATAAAAAGAATCACACAAATGTTTTGCTTTCCCAGTATATATAAAAGTTATGCTTACACAGAAAAAGCGTTTTATAAAATATAACATTGCTTATGATTAAGAAAACTCTTCAGAAAGTGGGCATAGAGAGAACCTACCTCAACATAAGAAGGGGCATATACAACAAACCTACAGCTAATGTTATACTCAACCATGAAAAGCTGAAAGCATTTCCTCTAAGATCAGGAACAAGACAAGGATGTCCACTCTCACCACTTTTATTCAACATAGTTTTGGAAGTACTAGCCATGGCAATCAGAGAAGAAAAAACAAAATACAAAGAATCCAAATTGCAAAAGAAGAAGTTAAACTGTCACTATTTGCAAATGACATGATACTATACATAGAAAATCCTAAAGACGTTACCAGAAAACTACTAGAGCTCATCAATGAATTTGGTGAACTTGCAGGATACAAAATTAATACACAGAAATTTGTTGCATTTCTACACACTAACAACAAAAGATCAGAAAGAGAAATTAAGGAAACAATGGCATTTACCACTGCATCAAAAAGAGTAAAATACCTAGGAATAAACCGACTTAAGGAGGCAAAAAACCTATACTGAGAAAACTTTAAGACACTGATGAAAGAAATCAAAAATGACACAAACAGATAGAAAGAATATGACGTTCTTGGATTGGAAGAATTAATATTATCAAAATGACTATACAACCCCAGGCAATCTACAGGTTCAATGCAATCCCCATCAAATTGCCAATGATATTTTTCACAGAACTAAAAAACAACTTTTAAATTTGTATGAAAACACAAAAGACCCTGAATCTTGAGAAAGAAAAACAGAGCTAAAGGAATCAGACACCTTGACTTCAGAGTATACTACAAAGTGACAGTAATCAAAACAGTTTGGCATTGGTGCAAAAAAAGGCATATAGATCAATGGAACAGAATAGAAAGTCCACAGATAAACCCATGCACCCATGGTCATCTAATCTATGATAAACGAGGCAAGAATATACAATGGAGAAAAGACAGTCTCTTCAATAAGATGTGGTGGGAAAACTGGACAGCTACATGTAAAAGAATGAAATTAGAACATTCTCTAACACCATACACAAAAATAAACTCAAAATGGATTAAAGACCTAAATATAAGACCAAATACTATAAAACTTGCAGAGGAAAACATAGGCAGAACACCCTTTGACATAAACTGCAGTAATATCTTTTTTGGATCCATCTCCTAAAGTAATGGAAATAAAAACAAAAGTAAACAAATGGGATCTAATGAAACTTAGAAGCTTTTGCACAGCAAAGTAAACCATAAGCAAAATGAAAAAGCCCTCAGAATGGGAGAAATATTTGCAAATGATGCAAATGACAAGGGATTCATTTCCAAAATATAAAAACAGCTCATACAGCTCAATACAAAAAATAAATAAATAAATAAAAACAATCAAAAAATAGGCATAAAATCTAAATAGACATTTCTCCAAAGAAGGCACACAGATGGCCAAAAAATACATGAAAAGATGTTCAACGTCACTAGTTATTAGAGAAATGCAAATCAAAACTACAATGAGGTATCACCTCACACCAACAAGAATGATTATCATCAAAAAGTCTACAAATAATAAATGCTGGAGAGTGGGTGGAGAAAAGGGAACCCTCCTACACTGTTAGTGGGAATGTAAATTGGAATACCCACTTTGGAGAACAGTATTGAAGTGCCTTAAAAAACTAAAACTAGAGCTACCGTATAATCTAGCAATTGCACTCCTGGGCATATATCTAGAGAAAATCATAATTTGAAAAGATATATGCACCCTAATATTCATAGCAGCACTATTTACAAGAGCCAAAACATGGAAGCAACCTAAGTGGTCATAAACAAATGTATCAGTAAAGATGTGGTATATATACACAATGGAGTATTGCTCCGCCATAACAAAGAATGAGATAATGCCATTTGAAGAAACATGGATGGACCTAGGGATTATCACACTAAGTGAAGTAAGCCAGACACAGAAAGACAACTATCATATGTTACATTTATATATGGAATCTAAAATTGATAGAAATGAATTTATTTACAAAACAGAGGTAAACTCACAGACATAGAAAACAAACTTATGGTTACCAGAGGGGAAAGGGAGGGGGAGGGACAAATTTGGAGTTTTAGATTAAAATATACACACTACTCTATATAAAATAGATAACCAACAAGGACCTACTGTATAGCATAGGGAACTATACTCAATATCTTATAATAACCTATAATGGAAAAGAATCTAAAAATGAATATATATATATGTATAACTGAATTACTTTGCTGTATACCTGAAACTAACACAACATTGTAAATAAAGTACATTTTAATTTTAAAAAGATCTGTGCTTACAACATATTGTAGTCTCTTAAGCGTGTATTAAGCCTCAAAAACAATGTACATACCTTAATTAAAAAATACTTTATTGCTAAAAAATGCTAACCATCATCTAAACCTTCAGTGAGTCGCAATAGCAAAATCAAAAATCATAGATCACCATAACAAATATAATAATAGGGAAAATGTTTGAAATAGTGCAAGAACTACCAAAATGTGACCCAGAAACGTGAAGTGAGCAAATGCTGTTGGAAAAATGGTGCTGATAGACTTGTTAGATTCAGGATTTCCATGAACCTTCAATTTATAAAAAAACAGTATCTGTGAAGTGCAATAAAGGGAGGTTTAACTGTAAATGGACAGGAAATTCAATGAGAGCATTAAAGAAAATTCTTATGTGTCATTGCCTTCCTCTGAGTTTCAGATGGACTCCACTTTACTTGTAAGGTCACCAGCTTTACCTAATTCAATTCCTACCTGAAATCTATGACTTTCTTGATGCCTATCATGCGGCTTTTAAACTTGATCACCTTTTTTCTGGTTATGAACAAATGTAGGGCATAAAGAACCTAATGGAACAATGTTGACTCAACCCCTATAAAATCATGCTTTTCATTTCACATAAGCTCTCAATGTTTTTCAGCAATGTTGCTGTTCAACTCTTATTTATTCCCCATCACATAGCTCCCAGTGACTATTACTGACCTTTTCAACTCTCTTCAGGCTCCAAACTAGCACCTTCCTCTGTCTGCAGTTCAGTGTTATCATTATAATTATTTCAATTAAAATTTATTGCATTAAGTTGAAAAGAAAACTTTTGAGATCCTCCTCCAGATTTTGCCTTTATTGTACCATTATTCTTCCAATTTATTTAGCATGAGATTCTGGAATAATGTTTCATTCCCACTCTTGACTCTTCCTTTTTAATATCTAATGTGTTAGTCCACCTCCCATTTTAAAGCATTTACTGGCCTCCACTATCTACATAAAAATGCTCAAACTCATTGTCCTGCTGTTCAAGGTCTTCCCTCAACCTCCTTTTCTCCATATAAAATCCTGCTACTCTGATCAAACTTAAACCATCTGTATTCCTGCTTTTCAGAAATGCCTTGAATTTTCCAGTCTTTGGGCACATTTTTTTATTTATCCCTTTTTGCCACCAAAAGAAAAAAAAAGTCACCTGTTCTATCTTTAAGTACTAGCCCAGAGGAACTGTTTTCTTGGAATATTCACTGCAAAACCCATCCTTCCAGCTTCACTGTCTAAAGAATTTTCTGTGTCCTAGAGATACAAAAGTGAATTTCTAACTCACCTGGCTGGAAAATGGCAAGGCCTGCATGAGTTCCCATGTGTCAAGGTATCTAGTCAGCCTCCATCAGTCAAAGCTGTCAAGTTTAACTTTTCTTTTTTTGTCCTCACATGGCAATTTCTCCAGCCCTTTCAGGCCTTTTTTTTTTTTTTCTTTTTTAATGAATGTAGTAATGAGAATGACACAGATTATTTAATTGTGGGCTTGTGAAATAGGATTTTTCAATCTTGTTCTAAAATTCTTTCTTTAATTTTCAATACTTTGTTGAACTTTATTGTCATAGGAATTCATTGGTTATAATACTACGTGTTTAATAAGCCCCAAGTCTCTATCCAAAAGTGATTAATATATTCTATAGGTAAATTTTTAAGTCATTTTAGTAATTTCATTGTATCCTGTGTTTACCTCTCTGGCTGTTTGTTGCTAGTTGGCTGGCTGTTCTTTCAGTTTTCCTGATTGACTTTTAGTCATTTTTCAATTCCAAAAGATTTATCTGGAGTAATTAGATATTGCTGGAGATCCCCTTTTCAGATTATTTATGCTAATATAACCAGTCTTAGCACAGATAATGACTTATTCCAGTTTTAATCTTTGTAAACCAAGGTACTTCTGTTATCCTTTGTATCTTAGGATGCTTCCAGTTGCAAGTAATATAAAGCCTAACTCAAATTGGCTTAAACAATAAGAAATTTATTAGCTATGTTGACAGGAAGCTAAAGCAGATTTATTTCATTGGTTGATCCAATGTCTCAAGTTTTTTTCAAGGACACAGGTTGGTTCCATCTCCATTCTGTCATCTTCAGTGCTGGCCTTACCCTAAAGCTCATTGTAATCATAGGCTGACTGCCAAGAATAATAGGGCCTAAATTCTTTCATGTTCACATACAACAGGAGAAAAAACTAGCGTATCTCTACAAATGTCTATACCTTCATCTGGCTTTGCCAATTTAGACCATATGCTTACTCCTGATCCAGTACCTATCATAATACGATTGTCATGATCTGATTGGCTTAGACCTAACTTCCTGAACCAGTCACTAGCAGGGACAGGTGAGATTGCCAAGATGGGCATAGACTAATCAGGGCTACTGCATATAATGGGGGGTTAATTCCCTATACCAGATTGGGACAGGTGGAGTGAATATTAGGGAGCCAACCACAAGGCTCACTTCATCTCTATCATATATTTTCTATTTCTAAATCCATTTTTAATCAATAAAAAAATTATTCTTAAACTTCTGAAATCTACATTTTCTGTCTATGTTGAATTATGTGAAGAAGTGTTACATATTAATGAGTAACACAGAGTTAAAACTCAGATATATATGCAATTAAGAATCAGAACTGAATCCCAGGTCCAGTATTGGAATATTGTATTGTCTTGAGTGAGTCACTTGTACTTTCTGAGACTCAGTCTTCACAGGTCAATACCAGATTTTCTGTAAAAATTAAAGAGAAAGTACATAACATTTAGTTCATTACCTTATACCTGATAGGTGCTCATTAAATCATTATCATTTCAGCACCACTTTTTCCCCTTTCCATTATAAACTCCCCTGAAGATAGAATTTGTTTATTGAATCCGCCAATAATAGTACTTTTTTTTCAAAGCATTTTCACATCTATCCTTATTTGTTTTGATAAATCAATGTGGTGTATAGGTTCTCATTTTTATTGGTAAAAAATGATGTATTGTGAGATCATATGACATTTTCAAAGTTCTTGAGTTAGTTAAAGGCTTAACCAATGCTAGTATAGCTATTTACAAAGTACTGTTACATACATTACCCTACACAGCCCTCACAATAATGACATAAGATTATTATCATCCCCTTTATAAAATGTAAGGAAACTGAGAATAAAGGGGTTCAGAAACTTGAAGAAAGCTCTTACATAAAAGAGTCAGAACTGGAATATTCCTATGACTCTTTATAAAAATCTCTTTTCTTTAGATCAGTTTTTCTTAAAATGTAGGGTGCACAAAAATTTCTAGACAACCTGTACGAAATACAATGCTGAAGCTCTAGTCACAGAAATTGAAATTCAGTAGCTATTGAGTACAGCTCAGGAATCTAGATAATTTTTTACAAACATGCCAGAGATTTTGTTGCTCATCAAAGTCTGAAAGATACTAATAGCTTGTTTGTTATTGCTGTTGCTTAGAAACACCATGATCTAATGGGTATCTAATTAAGATAATTTACCAAAGATGAGAACATAGCATAATTAGAATCTATTTTTAATATATATTAAGAGCATTTTTTTTCAGAATAAATGATTTTGTAAAGATATATTACTCTTTTTCATATTTTATTGGGTCGAAAGGAAAGATGTGTAAAAAGATAGCCCAACAGCTATGCTAGCCCATTAGGTAAATAAAAATTATTCATTCATTCATTTATTACAAATCTATAGTGATAACACACTAGGTGCCAAGAACTGTACTAGGAAGTGGGAATACAATAGTGAGCAAATTACAAGCACAACTTCAATCCTCCTGTACTTAAAATTCAGATAGGAAATCTACCCTTAATAGGAGATTCACACAAATAAGTAGAAGCCTTCATAGATTTCAACTATGATTGAGAGGTACATGGTACTATATGAATGTATATAATCTTGTGATTTTACCTAGACAGGGCAGCAAGAGAAGTTTCCTTCAAAGCAGTGATACTTGAGCAGAGATTTGAAATCTGAAGCCTAAACAGGTGTTAAATAGGCAAAGTGAGGAGAGACAAGAATTTCATGCTGAGGGACCAGGTTACATAGATAATGATGATGATGATGATAATGATGATAGATAAATAGATAGATAGACAGATACAAAATAACAATAATAAATATAATGGAAATGATAGGTAGATACAAAATAATAATAATATATATAATGATGATAATAATGATACATGGATAGATATAATAAATGGTGAACTTTACCAAATTAATTAGAAACAAAATTGTTTTTGAAAAAAATAATTAGAACTGTTTAGCTCTCATTTCCATCCTTAACTACCCCTGGTTTAAAAAATATATATTCTCATGGGATCAAGAACTGTATGAAAGGGTCACATAAATTAGGTATGTAAAAAGTAAAGAAATTTATGAACACCCTCTCAACTTCATGAGGAACATAATGATGGTAAGGAAGTATCTGAGGAAAAGGCAAAGAAAGATGCAATGCTATGTGAAGTTGAACTTTACAATATGTCAAAGTATGCCAGGAGACATTTTCTTGCATAAAGATAAATATGCTATGAATAACATCTTAAATAAGGGCATATCATAAATCTTCATAATTCTATTGTAAAGATGAAAACCTCACCAACTAGTTACTACTAGGTATTAATATGTAATGTGATATAGGAAATCTACTCACGTTGTTGACTATTACTTTTTAATGAAAGGTTTTCTTGTTATTTATATATGGCCTTTTAAATTTGATCTACAAAAAATGGTCCTTTGTACTGGATAGTTCATTGCATGTATTTAAACTATACATCATAAAAATAAAAAAATACTCTTCAGGGCTTCCCTGGTGGCACAGTGGTTGAGAATCTGCCTGCCAACGCAAGGGACACAGGTTCGAGCCCTGGTGTGGGAAGATCCCACATGCCGCGGAGCAACTAGACCCGTGAGCCACAACTACTGAGCCTGCGCGTCTGGAGTCTGTGCTCTGCAGCAAGAGAGGCCTCGATAGTGAGAGACCCGCGTACTGTGGTGAAGAGTGGCCCCCGCTCGCCGCAAATAGAGAAATCCCTCGCACAGAAACGAAGACCCAACATAGCCAAAAATAAAAATTAATTAATTTTTAAAAATACTCTTCATGGTCTGAGTTATCGAGTTTATTTTTCTGCATTAATATAATCTTTCAGACAGTAGTTAAATCTCTTCCCTTAGTATTAGAAGGGCATGTTCATGACTTTACTTCTGTGATTGCTTTCCTTTCTTCTGACGCATATACCTACATGTGTCTAGAAGTAAGAAGTGTCTGTCCCCAAGCAATATTTATGGGCTTAAAGACAGAACCAATTTAAGATACCATGGCATATTTGGTGTTGAATTTTTCATTTTAGTTTAATCAATTTAAAGCACAGAATTTGTAATGTTTTGAATTCCAACAAGTTTAATTTTTCACTTAAAACTTCTATATAAGAAACATAGAAAGTCCCCCAAATCAAATAAAAATGAAAATAAAAACTGAGTAGATTTATTTTTATAAAATAAATTTGTTTAAAAAATAACATGTACCAGTAGAAATATTTGTTGAATAAGCAGGTGTCAGAATCAGACAGGGAATGTGATGCTAGGTGAGAAAAAGAAGTTGCTTGCCACAGGGAGTCATTCTTAGCATTAAGAAGATGTTTTAAATAATTATTCCTCAAAAAGGATTGGACAGTCACACCACAAATTTCTAATGCCCAGCACCACCAATTGATGTCTAAAAGGAGAATGAACAATAATTTCACAGGAGGTCAGTATGCAGTTTCCTGTTTGTTAACATTAATTTGTCATAATTTGCTTTAAACAGGAAACACCCCTCCACTGGCTGTCCAGACTAAAGCCAACACCTGCTTCCACTCATTTTCCTTCTAAAGGATAAGGACCCTTTTGATCTCGTTTTTCTGAGGAGGAGTTTCTCTCTCTTCTTCCTCATCTGAAAAATAATAGGGTTTAACTAGATGGCTCTGGTTAAACATTCCAAGTCTCTGTAACATGTTTAACTATTACATGAAGTCTTTAAGTCCTTGTTTCATGTCACCAGGATAAAGATAACAATATTAAATGTTACAAAGAGATATATAGTTTATTTGTTTTTCAACTATAAAGGTCAATGGCTTCTCAAGAGAAGACAAATTTCTAACTGAACATTAGGTCAGCAGAGTGAGTTGATCTGATAGCAATCTAACAGCAATCCTGGGGAGCCCTTGATTGAGACAGATTGAATTCATGAGAACATGGCTTCTGCCAAGGGCCTTTGTGCTTTATCATTTGCTCAGAGTCCTTACCATGAAGAAATAAACATAAAATGTGTCCATTTTTCTGAATGGTCTACTTTCAAATAAAATATTTATTTTAGTGACCCTATATAAGAGCACTATCATGGGTGTGGGAGAGAGGGGGACTTTCCAGATTCCTGACCATCTGACACTGGATCATTATACCTCAGTATAAAATTAATAAGATTTCTTCTAAATAACTGGCATCTATAAAACATTCAGACACTAGCTACAGCCACACATTTGTCATCTTATCTCTTATTAATCTATTTTCAAATATATCTTGTGTAAATTAGCTATAAAATTCTTTGAAGAGAAAATTAACTCCCTGACTTTAAAAAAAGTCAAAAGATGTTGAAAATATGACCATAATTAACAGGCTTTAAAAACAAAATTATTGATTGTATTAATATAATATTAATATAATTCACTCATAAATATATACAGGAAGCTAATTGCAGCCAGAATTCAATATGTAATTCTAAAAGTACATTTTTCTCTGTAAATAAAGCATTGTAAACCAATACTAATATAAAAACCATAAACTCATTTTCACTTTCATTATGGTTGAAAATTTCATTTAATGTGTTTTAATAGGTAAATCACATCACTAACTTTTTTTTTAGAAATTTCATGTAATGTCTGAAACATTTATATGAACGTATTTCCATACAAATAACCCCAAATAAGTTTAGTATTAGTTGGTTTTTTTTTGTTTGTTTTTTTATACTGCAGGTTCTTATTAGTCATCAATTTTATACACATCAGTGTATACATTTCAATCCCAATCACCCAATTCAGCACACCACCATCCTCACCCCACCGCGGTTTTTCCCCCTTGGTGTCCTACGTCTGTTCTCTACATCTGTGTCTCAACTTCTGCCCTGCAAACCCTCTCATCTGTACCATTTTTCTAGGTTCCACATACATGGAACCTCTGTATGACAGTCTCTAGATCCATCCATGTCTCAACAAATGACTCAATTTCATTCCTTTTTATGGCTGAGTAATATTCTATTGTATATATGTACCATATCTTCTTTATCCATTAGTCTGTCAGTGGGCATTTAGGTTGCTTCCATGACCTGGGTATTGTAAATAGTGCTGCAATGAACATTGAGGTGCATGTGTCTTTTTGAATTATGGTTTTCTCTGGGTATATGCCCAGTACTGGGATTGCTGGATCACATGGTAATTCTGTTTTTAGTTTTTTAAGGAAGCTCCATACTGTTCTCCATATTGGCTGTATCAATTTACATTCCCACCAACAGTGCAAGAGGTTTTCCTTTTCTCCGCACCCTCTCCAGCATTTGTTGTTTGTAAATTTTCTGATGATGCCCATTCTAACCGGTGTGGGGTGATACCTCATTGTAGTTTTGATTTGCATTTCTCTAATAATTAGTGATATTGAGCAGCTTTTCATGTGCTTCTAGGCCATCTGTATGTCTTCTGTGGAGAAATGTCTATTTAGGTCTTCTGCCCATTTTGGATTGGGTTGTTTGTTTCTTTAATATTGAGCTGCATGAGCTGTTTATATATTTTGGAGATTAATCCTTTGTCCATTGATTCATTTGCAAATATGTTCTCCCTGAGGGTTGTCTTTTCATCTTGTTTATGGTTTCCTTTGCTGTGCAAAAGCTTTTAGGTTTCATTAGGTCCCATTTGTTTATTTTTGTTTTTTTCTATTAATCTAGGAGGTGGATCAAAAAAGATCTTGCTGTGATTTATTTCAGAGAGTATTCTTCCTATGTTTTCCTCTAAGAGTTTTATAGTGTCCGGTCTTACATTTAGGTCTCGAATCCATTTTGAGTTTATTTTTGTGTATGGTGTTAGGGAGTGGTCTAATTTCATTCTTTTACATGTAGCTGTCCAGTTTTCCCAGCACCACTTATTGAAGAGACTGTCTTTTCTCCATTGTATATCCATGCCTCCTTTGTCATAGATTAGTTGACCATAGGTTCATGGGTTTATCTCTGGGCTTTCTATCTTGTTCCATTGATCTATGTTTCTGTTTTTGTGCCAGTACTATATTGTCTTGATTACTGTAACTTTGTAGTATAGTCTGAAGTCAGGGAGTCTGATTCCTCCAGCTCCGTTTTTTTCCCTCAATACTGCTTTGGCTATTCGAGATCTGTTGTGTCTCCACACAAATTTTAAGATGATTTGTTCTAGTTCTGTAAAAAATGCCATTGGTAATTTGATAGGGATTGCATTGAATCTGTAGATTGCTTTGGGTAGTATAGTCATTTTCACAATATTGATTCTTCCAATCCAAGAACATGGTATATCTCTCCATTTGTTGGTATTATCTTTAATTTCTTTCATCAGTGTCTTATAGTTTTCTGCATACAGGTCTTTTGTCTCCCTAGGTAGGTTTATTCCTAGGTATTTTATTCTTTTTGTGCAATGGTAAATGGGAGTGTTTCCATAATTCTCTTTCAGATTTCTCATCTTTAGTGTATAGGAATGCAAGAGATTTCTGTGCATTAATTCTGTATCCTGCAACTTTACCAAATTCATTCATTAGCTCTAGTAGTTTTCTGGTGTCATCTTTAAGATTCTCTATGTATAGTATCATGTCATTTGCAAACAGTGACAGTTTTACTTCTTCTTTTCCAATCTGTACTCATTTTATTTCTTTTTCTTCTCTGATTGCTGGGACTAGGACTTCCAAAACTATGTTGAATAACAGTGGTGAGAGTGGACATCCTTGCCTCATTCCTGATCTTAGAGGAAATGCTTTCAGTTTTTCACCATTGAGAATGATGCTTGCTGTGTGTTTGTCATATATGGCCTTTATTATGTTGAGGTAGGTTCCCTCTATGCCTACTTTCTGGAGAGTTTTTATCATAAATCGGTGTTGAATTTTGTCAAAAGCTTTTTCTGCATCTATTGAGATGATCATATGGTTTTTCTCCTTCAATTTGTTAATATGGTGTATCACATTGATTGATTTGCATATATTGAAGAATCCTTGCATCCCTGGGATAAATCCCACTTGATCGTGGTGTATGATCCTTTTGATGTGTTGTTGGATTCTGTTTGCTAGTATTTTGTTGAGGATTTTTGCATCTATATTCATCAGTGATATTGGTCTGTAATTTTCTTTTTTTTGTAGTATCATTGTCTGTTTTTGGTATCAGTGTGATTGTGGCCTCATAGAATGAGTTTGGGAGTGTTCCTTCCTCTGAAATTTTTGGGAAGGCTTTGAGAAGGATGGGTGTTATCTCTTCTCTAAATGTTTGATAAAATTCACCTGTGAAGTCATCTGATCCTGGACTGTTGTTTGTTGGAAGATTTTTAATCACAGTTTCAATTTCATTACATATGATTGGTCTGTTCATATTTTCTGTTTCTTCCTGGTTCAGTCTTGGAAAGTTATACCTTTCTAAGAATGTGTCCATTTCTTCCAGATTTTCCATTTTATTGGCATAGACTTGCTTGTAGTAGTCTCTTAGGATGCTTTGTATTTCTGAGGTGTCTGTTGTAACTTATCCTTTTTCATTTCTAATTTTATTGATTTGAGTCCTCTCCCTCTTTTTCTTCTGAGTCTGGCTAGATTTATCAATTTTGTTTATCTTCTCAAAGAACCAGCTTTTAGTTTATTGATCTTTGCTATTGTTTCCTTTGTTTCTATTTCATTTATTTCTGCTCTGATCTTTATGATTCCCTTCCTTCTGCTAAATTTGGGGTTTGTTTGTTCTTTCTCTATTTCCTTTGGGTGTAAGGTTAGATTGTTTACTTGAGATTTTTCTTGTTTCTTGAGGTAAGCTTGTATAGCTATAAACTTCTCTCTTAGCACTGCTTTTGCTGTATCCCATATGTTTTGGATTGTCATGTTTTCATTGTCATTTGTCTTTAGGTATTTTTTTTTAATTTCTTCTTTGATTTCTTGAGTGATCTCTTGGTTTTTTTTTGTAACATATTGTTTAGCCTCCATGTGTTTGTGTTTTTTACATTTTTTTCCCTGAAATTCATTTCTAATCTCATAGCGTTGTGGTCAGAAAAGATGCTTGATATGATTTCAATTTTCTTATGTTTACTGAGGCTTGATTTGTGATCCAAGATATGATCTATCCTGGAGAATGTTGCTTGCACACTTGAAAAGTGTAATCTGCTGTTTATGGATAGAATGTCCTATAAATATCAATTAAATCTACCTGGTCTGTGGTGTCATTTAAAGCTTCTGTTTCCTTATTCATTTTCATTTTTGATGATGTGTCCATTAGTGTAAATGAGGTGTTAAAGTCCCCCACTATTATTGTGTTACTGTCCATTTCCTCTTTTAGAGTTGTTAGCAGTTGCCTTATGTATTGAGGTGCTCCTATCTTGGGTGCATATACATTTATAATTGTTATATCTTCTTCTTGGATTGATCACTTGATCATTATGTAGTGTCCTTCCTTGTGTCTTGTAACATTCTTTATTTTAACGTCTATTTTATCTGATATAAGTATAGCTACTCCAGCTTTTTTTTGATTTCCATTTGTATGGAATATCTTTTTCCATCCCCTAACTTTCAGTCTGTATGTGTCCCTAGGTCTGAAGTGGGTCTGTTGTAGACAGCATATATATGGGTCTTGTTTTTGTATCCATTCAGCAAGCCTGTGTTTTTTTGTTGGAACATTTAATCCATTGATGTTTAAGGTAATTATAGATATGTATGTTCCTATGACCATTTTCTTAATTGTTTTGGGTTTGTTTTTGTAGGTCTTTTTCTTTCTTATGTTTCCCACTTAGAGAAGTTCCTTTAGCATTTGTTTTAGAGCTGGTTTGGTGGTGCTCAATTCTCTTAGCTTTTGCTTGTTTGTAAAGCTTTTGATTTCTCCCTCGAATCTGAATGAGATCCTTGTCATGTAGAGTAATATCGGCTGTAGGTTCTTCCCTTTCATCACTTTAAGTATATCATGCCCCTCCCTTCTGGCTTGTAGAGTCTCTGCTGAGAAATCAGCTGTTAACCTTATGGGAGTTCCTTTGTATGTTATTTGTCATTTTTCCCTTGCTGCTTTCAATAATTTTTCTTTGTCTTTAATTTTTGCCAATTTGTTTACTATCTGTCTCGGCATGTTTTTCCTTGGGTTTATCCTGTATGGGACTCGCTGTGCTTCCTGGACTTGGGTGGCTATTTCCTTTCCCATGTTAGGGAAGTTTTCAACTATAATCTCTTC
This sequence comes from Phocoena sinus, assembly GCF_008692025.1. Taxonomy (NCBI): domain Eukaryota; kingdom Metazoa; phylum Chordata; class Mammalia; order Artiodactyla; family Phocoenidae; genus Phocoena; species Phocoena sinus. Next base: position 33,686,115 of record NC_045770.1, on the reverse strand, counting down.
AAATATTTTCTCTGGTTCTTCCACTCTGTCTTCTCCTTCTGGGACCCCTATAATGCGAATGTTGTTGTGTTTAATATTGCCCCAGAGGTCCCTTAGGCTGTCTTCATTTCTTTTCATTCCTTTTTCTTTATTCTGTTCCGCAGCAGTGAATTCCACCATTCTGTGTTCCAGGTCATTTATCCATTCTTCTGCCTCAGTTATTCTGCTATTTATTCTTTCTAGTGTAGTTTTCCTTTCAGTTATTGTATTGCTCATCTCTGTTTGTTTGTTCTTTAATTCTTCTAGGCCTTTTTTAAACATTTCTTGCATCTTCTCAATCTTTGCCTCCATTCTTTTTCCACGATCCTGGATCATCTTCACTATCATTATTCTGAATTCTTTTTCTGGAAGGTTGCCTATCTCCACTTCATTTAGTTGTTTTTCTGGGGTTTTATCTTGTTCCTTCATCTGGTACATAGCCCTCTGCCTTTTCATCTTGTCTATCTTTCTGTGAATGTGTTTTTTGTTCCACAGGCTGCAGGATTGTAGTTCTTCTTGCTTCTGCTTTTGGCTCTCTGGTGGATGAGGCTATCTAAGAGGCTTGATGGGAGGGGCTGGTGGTGGGTACAGCTGCCTGTTGCTCTCATGGGCAGAGCTCAGTAAAACTCTAATCCACTTGACTGTTGATATGTGGGGCTGGGTTCCCTCCCTGTTGGTTGTTTTGCCTGATGCAAGCCAACACTGGAGCTTACCTGGGCTCTTTGGTGGGGCTAATGACAGACTCTGGGAGGGCTCACACCACAGAGTACTTCCCAGAACTTCTGCTGCCAGTGTCCTTGTCCTCACGGTGAAACCAAGCCACCCCCCACCTCTGCAGGAGACCCTCTAACATTAGCAGGTAGGTCTGGTTCAGTATCCCCTGGGGTCACTGCTCCTTCCCCTGGTCCTGATGCACACACTACTTTGTGTGTGCCCTCCAAGAGTGGAGTCTCTGTTTCCCCCAGTCCTGTCGAAGTCCTGCAATCAATTCCCACTAGGCTTCAAAGTCTGATTCTTTAGGAATTCCTCCTCCCATTGCCAGACCCCCAGGTTGGGAAGCCTGATGTGGGGCTCAGAACCTACACTCCAGTGGGTGGACTTATGTGGTATGTGTTCACCAGTCTGTGAGTCACCCACCCACCAGTTATGGGATTTGATTTTACTGTGATTGCACCCCTCCGACCGTCTCATTTTGGCTTCTCCTTTGTCTTTGGATGTGGGGTATCATTTTTGGTGAGTTCCTGTGTCTTCCTGTCGATCATTGTCCAGCAGTTAGTGGTGATTCTGGTGTTCTCACAAGAGGGAGTGAGAGTACATCCCTCTACTCCGCCATCTTGGTTCATCAATAATTTTTTAGAATATTTTTATAATACTGTATTCATAACAATCTTTCAGATTTACAAAGATGTAAAAAAAGTTGTCTGTCCATAGACCTTAATACTCTAAGTTTCTAATAATGATGAGCCTTAGTATTAAATCATATGAAAATGTTTTCTTCATCTATGGACCTAGTCTTTCATTTTTATTACCAACCTACTCTACTCTTAACTGAAAAACAAAACAAACAAACAAAATAAAACCTGTTAACTCAAATATTTTGATTTAACAAAAAAAGAGGCTGTCATATTGGATCTTTGTCTTACATGATAATTACTTTATTTTAAAACTTGTTAATTGTTACACAGCATTTCAAATTCAAAACAAAACTCCTTTCGTCTTTCCACATCTCTTCTTCCTTCTTCTCCCTTCTCCCTTTCATCTCTTCTTCTACAGATATTTACTGAGGGACTAATATATACCAATTACCATGCTGAATATTCAGACAGATAGAATTTACATAAAAATAATTATAGCCAATGTAACAAGTGCTATAATGAGATGTCATATGTACCAATGTGCAACATTATTATTGCCTGGCATTTGTTTTTTGTAAAAGATCTCTCTCTGCCCTGGATTTTAAACACACCTGGGGTTGGAACCCTATTTTGTCCTCCTATAAACCATTTCCCCCACCTTTCTCCCACCACTCAACACAGTGCTTTCCACACACATACTAGGAATAAACAAATGCTTAGTTAAATAGACAATACTTAGAATAGTACATACATATCACAGTATGGAGGCATTGTTTAAAATAATGACTTTTAAAATAATTTTAGAAGTAATACATACTTATTGTACAGAATTAGAAAATCCAAGCAAGTATAAAGAATAAAATTTAAATCATTATAGCTTCAGCTCCAAGCAATAACCACCATGTACACTTTAATGCATTTCTTTCCAGTCTTTTCCTGTACACATTAGGCAAATTACTATTTATAAATTTATATTAACATATAATTTTGCATTCTGTTTTTTTTGTGAACATTTCCCATATCATTAAAGTGACCTAAATATTAGGCAGTTTAATGGCTGCCTACTATTTTATTTTAAGGTTTTATGATTTAAATATTACATGATTATTGGACAATTAATTATTTACAGTGGCTTGTAATTATACATAATTGCACAGCCACAATCAGCATCCTGGGTACATAAATCTTGTTCACTGTCACTGATTATTTTGCTAAGGACTATATTTGGGAAAATAGCCAAATATAAAGAAAAATACTTGGGCATTTATTAATTATGTTGTAAGTTCCATTTTTTGTTCCAGCTGAAGTTTTAAAAAGTATTTAGAGTAATTATTGCCTATCATTAAAAGAAATATGTTTTTTAAGAGAAATAATTTAAATATTTTAGTAGAGATTTAATACTAAGAAAGGCAAATTATTTTATTTAAGTTAACTAATAGTTACTTTCCACAGTATCTCCTATCATGCCTCACATGTAGGTGATCGTTAATTCTTTTTGAAGACATAAATGAATAGAATGGGTGAAATGGAACAGAAGAAATGGAACAATATGGAAGAACTTAATAAATGAATTATGTTGGTAATTATTCTTATTTGAATACAATAGCTAAATTTCAAGTCTTTTTTCAAAGCATGTTAAAGATTCTCCTGACAAATTCCCTACCTATGAACAAACTCTCAAATAAGACTATTTTGAAGTCTGTTCCAATTATCCATTGTTTCCCCAAAATTTGTGGCTTAAAATATCCATACATTATTTGCTCTCATGGTTTTGGCAGCTGACAGGCATAGCTAGGTTCTTAGCAGGGATTTCTCATGTGCATGTGTCTAAAGGTGGCTGAAGCTGGAATCATTTGAAGGCTTCTTCACATGTCTGGTGCCTGGGCTGAAATGACTGGAATAGCTGAGAGCAAGTTGGATATCCCTCTCTCCATGGGATTCTCCAAATGGCTAGCTTGGACTTCCTGACAGAATGGTAGCTCAGTTTAATAGGACTTCTAACTAGGCAGCTGGATTTTCCCATAAGCATTCCAGGAGACATGGGATGAAGCTGCAAACTTCTTATGATTTCTCCTCAAAAGTTATGCTGTGTCACTTCTACCATTGTCATCTGGGTCAAATATAGGCATACTTCATTTTATTGTACTTTATTGCACTTTGCAGATATTGCATTTTTTACAAATTGAAGGTTTGTGGCAACCCTGCATCAAAGAAGTCTATCAGCACCATTTTTCCAAAAGCATTTTCTCACTTTGTGTCTCTGTGTCACATTTTGGTAATTTTTGCAATATTTCAAACTTTTTTATTATTGTTATATTTGTTATGGTACTCTGCAATCAGTGATATTTGATACTACAATTGCAATTGTTTGGGGGCACCATGAACTACACCCATATAAGAAAGCAAATTTAGGGCTTCCCCGGTGGTGCAGTGGTTGAGAGTCCGCCTGCCGATGCAGGGGACACGAGTTCGGGCCCCGGTCCGGGAAGATCCCACATGCCGTGGAGCGGCTGGGCCCGTGAGCCATGGCCGCTGAGCCTGCGCGTCCGGAGCCTGTGCTCCGCAACGGGAGAGGCCACAGCAGCGAGAGACCCGCATACCGCAAAAAAAAAAAAAAAAAAAAGAAAGCAAATTTAACTGATAAATGTTGTATGTGTTCTTATTACTCCACTGACCATCTGTCCCCCTATATCTCTCCCTCTCCTTGGGCCTTCCTATTCCCTGAGACACAACAATATTGATATTGGACTAGTTAATAACACTACAATGGCCTCTAAGTGTTCAAGTTAAAGAAAGGGTCGCAGGTCTCTCACTTTAAATCAAAAGCTAGAAATGATTAAGCTTAGAGAGGAAAGCATGTTTAAAGTTGAGATAAGCTGAAATCTATGCCTCTTGAATGTAAAGGAAAGTTTTTAAAGGAAATTAAAAGTGCTACTCCAGTGAATACACAGATGATAAGAAAGCAAAACAGGCTTATTGCTGATATGAAGAAAGTTTTAGTTCTGGACAGAAGATCAAACCAGCCACAACATTCCCTTAAGCCAATGCCTAATCCAGAGCAAAGGCCTAACTCTCTTCAATTTTATGAAGACTGAGGTGAGAGAGCTGCAAAAGAAAAGTTTGAAACTAGCAGAGGTTGGTTCCTGAGGTTTAAGTAAAGAAGCCATCTCCATAACATAAAAGTACAAGGTGAAGCAGCAAGTGCTGATGTAGAAGTTGCAGCCAGTTATCCAGAAGATCTAGCTAGGATAATTAATAAAAATGGCTCCACTGGATAACTTATTTTCGATGTACATGAAACATCCTTCTATTGGAAGAAGATGCCATCTAGGACTTTCACAGCTAGAGAGGATGCGTCAATGCATGACTTCAAAGCTTCAACAGGCAGGTTGACTCTCTTGTTAGGGGCTAATGCAGCTGGTGACTCTCAGTTGAAACCACTGCTCATTTACCATTCTGAAAATCCTAGGGCCTAAATATACTCTGCCTGTGCTCTATAAGTGGAACAACAAAGCATGGGTGACAGTATATCTGTTTACAACATGGTTTACTCAATATTTGAAGCCCACTGTTGAGACGTACTGCTCAGAGAAAAAAGATTTCTTTCAAAATATTACAGCTCAATGATAATGCACCTGGTGACCCAAGAGTTCTGATGGAGATGTACAACAAGATTTATGTTGTTTTCATGCCTGCTAACACAATATCCATTCTGCAGCCCATGGATCAAGGAGTAATTTTGACTTTCAAGTCTTTTTATTTCAGAAATACATTTCATAAGGCTACAACTGCCATAGACAGTGATTCCTCTGATGGATCTGAGTAAAATAAACTGAAAACCTTCAGGAAAGGATTCACCATCCTAATTCCATTACGCACATTTGTGATTCATGGGAAGAAGTCAAAATATCAACATTAGCAGGAATTCGGAAGGAGGTGATTCCAACTTTTATGGATGACTGAGGGATTCAAGACTTTAGTAGAGGAAGATGTAGTGGAAATAGCAAGAGTACTAAAGTTTGAAGTGTAGGTTGTAGCTGTGACTGAATTCCTGCATTCTCATGATACAACTTTAACAAATAAAGCGTTGCTTCTTACAGATGTGTTAAGAAAATGGTTTCTTGGGATGGAAACTACCTTGGCAAAAGTGCTATGAAAATTGTTGAAACAATTATGAAAATTGTTTGGGAGGACTGACTCCAGTTTTGAAAGAAATTCTACTTTGGGTAAAATGTTATCTAGCATCATAGTATGTTACAGAGAACTCATTCATGAAAGGAAGAGTCAATCTATGTGGCAAACTTCATTGTTGACTTAATTTAAGAAACTGCCACAGCCACCCCAACCTTCAGCAACCACCACCTCAATCAGTCGGCAGCTGTCAACTTTGAGACAAGACCCTCCACCAGCTAAAAGATTATGACCTACTGAAGGCTCAGATAATGGTTAGCAGTTTTTAGCAATAAAGTATTTTTAATTAAGGTATGTACATTTCTTTTATAGAAATAATGTTATTGCACACTTGATAGACTATAGTATGATGTAAACATAATTTTATATGCACTTGGAAATCAAAAAAAATTGTGTGACTTGCTTTATTGCAATATTAGCTTTATTATGGTCATCTAGAAAAAATTCCACAGTATCACTGAAGTATGCCTGTAGTCACAGGCCAACCCAAATTCAACGGGATTGAAAGAATAGGATTCACCTTTCAAAAAGGGAATGACCTGCACGTACAAGGAGGAAAGAAAGTGTTGGTGGCTATCTCATACACAGACTGCCACAAAGTCCTAAACAGTTTCTTCAATGTTATGTCTATTTCTAATACATAATTTAAATGTGCCATTCCCCAACACACACTTTTTCTCTTTCTTTCATTCCTTCAACTGAAAGTACTCCACAATTAACAGGGAAAGGAAGAAGGATCTCTGTAATCCTTGCTTTCTTGAACAAATCAGACTTTACAATCAGATCTGAATTCAGATCTCTGCTGTGCCATTCACTAGCAGAGCTACTTGGGTGAATAATTTCTCCTCACTAGAAGGGATTCTCTGATACCCACTGCCTAGTGTAACACCTAACATATAGTAAGGTTATTGACTATGTAACTTATTTATTATTAATCGACCAAACTAGCTATTTGAGATTCCCTTATGTCCTCTATGAAATAGGGATTATAATGCCCACCTCACGGTGACATAGAAATAGGTGAACAAGTTAATGTTTGCAAAATACTTAATGACTTAATACAGTACAGTGAGGATATGGTAGCTATTGGTATTATTATTACAGTTAATATTCTTATCTTTATTATCATTAGACTCACTCCTCCATATCCATGTCATTGCAGTCTAACAACTTGTTAGACATCTTCAGTACCTGGATCTCATTTATCTTCCACACCTCATCCTTAGCTACCATTTTCATACTCTGAACTTTAATTTATATTGGTGACACATCAAACATGTTCTTCCATAAGTCCTTGACCTAATAATTATATTTCCCACTTCATTCCAGATAAACACAAATTCTCATCAAAAGTTCCCTACACATAAATCACAAATTCTATTATTTTCTTCTCACAATTCCTTATTCTTACATCTTCCCCTCATAAAAACCTGGTTTCCTGGACTCTGCTCTTTTATTCTAGTCTGCCAGCACCATTCTGGCTTCACTTGGCTCTCTAGTCCTCCTTGAGACTATGGTCGTTTATACCATTGGCAACTTTGATGATGTCATATCAAATTTGTAAACTAAATCTAAATTGACCCAATTAACCACTTTTTCTGGCCCTGATCCTGGCTTTCTAACCTAACTTTGTTGACTTGGTCAGTTCCACTTCAAAATTATGTTATTGAACCAAACTTGAACTCCAGGACTATTCCAAAATACTTATATTTCACTCTTCTTCATGTCTTTCCTCTTTTATCATGGGCTTATTCAGACATTTTCCATTCTCCTCTAGCTCCCAATCCCATTCTCACCCAACAACCTTCACTTTCTGTGGATAATTTTTCCTTCTTTAGTGAAAAAAGGAGAACCTTCCCAAATGAGCTCTCCCAACTTCCCTTCTTAACATTTCAAAAGCTTTATCTCTCTATTCATTGTTTCTTCCTTAATTTCTCTCAGAGGAAAAAAGTATGCCACTTCTCATGGTTGTCCTCTACACGTTTGCTCACAATCCCAGTCTTTTGTCACCTTCCTGATGAAATAGTCCTTGTCTTCTAAGTCTTGAGTCTCTGCTAGCCACTGCTGGTTCTACTTACTCTTGATAAAACACTCATTTCTCATTTCCTAAAAATGTCATTCACTTGGTGATGTTTAAAAAACACTTTGTCCATCTCATCGTCCCTTCCTTATTTTGTACTCAGAGGTCTTTACTGTCTCCATCTCTTTAGTTAGCATTCCACCATTTCCTAGCTCCTTACAATCTAGGTCAGCCCTTACTGCTCAGACTTCATAATCCCCAAATCCAGAGAGCAACTTGCTACATAAGGACTAATTTGGAAAATAAAATATTTAAAAGTGGATTATATTTTTCATTGAAAATAAAAGCATCCTTGCAGCTTGCATTGTCCATATTTGGGAATAGAAAAATGTTAATAAGGAAACTGGCATTGTTCTTAGCCACTAAAATATCAACACTCTATATATTTTTGAATGTTATTAGAAATCCCTGTTTTAGAAGTAGTAATACAGAAGTATATTTCTCCTCATATCAGATCTTGGTTGTTTTTTGAAGCTGGAGTCTACGTGCACATCACTTGATAATCACTATTCTATACCAATTTTTTATGATCAAAAGGGGAATAATCTTCTCTAATTCATCATCCTCTCACCCTCACCAAAAAGTCATCATCATTATCATCATCTAATCATTCTTCCATGTCTCACTTCTAGTATATACTCTTTCTTGGTCTGAAATCTCATTATTTCAGAGCCTTTCATTGTTCCCTGTTTGAATATTTTTTTTTTTTTGGCTGTGTTGGGTCTTCGTTTCTGTGCGTGGGCTTTCTCTAGTTGCGATGAGCGGGGGCCGCTTTTCATCACAGTATGCGGGTCTCTCACTGTCGTGGCCTCTCTTGCTGCGAAGCACAAGCTCCAGACGCACAGGCTCAGTAGTTGTGGCTCACGGGCCTAGTTGCTCCACGGCATGTGGGATTTTCCCAGACCAGGGCTCGAAACCATGTCCCTTGCATTGGCAGGCAGATTCTCAACCACTGCACCACCAGGGAAGCCCTCCCTGTTTGAATTTAAGCTACTTGATAGGTACATCACACTATTTGTACACTGTACTCTTCGTGAACATGAAAATTAGGCCCACACACCTGTAGGTTTGTGGTAATGATGGGATTGTTTCTGTTCCCGATAGCATTGCCTATCACTCTGTTGTTGCTTCTGTAAGCTGTGATTGATTTCAAGAGTCATAGTTGCTCCTGACATTCAAATCCTTGTATTTGTTTTTAATTCTATTTTCCTCTTCTATAAAATGCAATGCTAACTGGTAGCTGCCTCCAAGTACAAAGTATTAGAAAAAAAAAAATCTAAACTATACTTAAGTTATCCCCAGAAATCATGGAAACCAACTTGCATCTCATTTCTTTTTTACTGTCAACGTTCATTACTAAATATGTATTTCATTAAGATACTTACTAGTTTTGTTGGGTCCTTACTGGAAATACAATTTCTCGTGGCTTGACCTTAACTTTATCCATTCCCTTTTGCTTATAGGTCCCCCAGGTCCACCAGGGATAGTGATCGTTGAGGAAATCAGTGAGAGCACAGCCACACTTTCCTGGAGTCCAGCTACTGACAACCACAGCCCCATCTCCTCATACAACTTGCAGGCTCGCAGCCCCTTCTCCCTGGGCTGGCAAACAGTAAAAACAGGTAAGAGGCTCTAAGGCAATGTCAGACACCAGAGCAGCTTTCTATGTCATGAGCTATATTTGCTAACAATCTTAGTTGGATTATTTTGGATTCTGGAAATTTTGTTATTTATGACAATATTAATCATTGTTGCCTTCTTTTTATAAAGTCACTTTGCTTTCTTCTTTTCTCATTTTCCAAGGAAGGACCACATCATTTATCTTTGTTTATTGAAATAACCTTAAACTCACATAAAAGTTGCAAAAATAATACAAAGATTCCCTGTGGGCCCATCCTTCACCTTGCCCCAATGAAAACATTCTACATAACAATGGCACAATGATCAAATCAGGAAACTGACATTGATACAATGCTATAAACCACAGATCATATTCAAATTTCACCCTTTTTTACATGCAATATTTTTAGGGTATAGTTCCATAAAATTCTATGAAATTTTATTATATCTATTCAAATCGCTACCAAGACAGATACAGAACTGCTCCATTACTCCAGTTCCTTGGGCTACCCCTTTAGAGTCATACATCTGTTTTATTTATAAAAAGAAAATCTAATATAAAATCACATTATTTAAAACAATACAGCATTTTAATGCTTACTTCTAAGATGTTTGCCTTCCACTTGCATTATTTTAAAAATAATTTTCTTCCCTGAAGATTTTCTCATCACGTTATAACTAAACTTCCCTTCCCTCTCCAAATGTGGCTGTCTGCAAGGATATGTGAAATTACACTCAGTTGATAGTTATCACCAATTTAGCATATTGGTGAAAAAGTGTACAGTATCTATAAAATGTAATCTTCAGAAGCAGTTGTCCATACTGAGCAGGGATTTGTGATTTTATTTTCTATCTAAATATAAAATTGATTTACCTGCATAGAAGTGAAATATAAAGTCAGTAAAATATCTGAGTGCAGTAACCATAAAACTCAATCTGAATGTTATAGGAGTAAAGTGGTCCATCTCATTGCTTAAATAAATTAAATTTGAGCAGAAAATTGTTTTTGGGTAAAAGTTTGAAATTTAGGGGAAAGAAAGTATATTCATCCACATGCAAAATACAATTTAGGTTTTTCTTTTTTTTTCTTAATTTTATTTATATATTTATTTTACTTTGGCTGGGTTTGGTCTTTGTTGTTGCACAGGCTTTCTCTAGTTGCGGGGAGCTGGGACTCTTCTTTGTTCGGGTGCACGGGCTTCTCATTATGGTGGCTTCTCATTTTGCAGAGCATGGACTCTAGGCACATGGGCTCAGTAGTTGTGGCACACGGGATTAGTTGCTCCATGGCATGTGGGACCTTCCTGGTCCAGGGCTTGAACTTGTGTCCCCTGCACTGGCAGATGGATTCATTTTTCCTTTCTTTTTTTAAACATCTTTATTGGAGTATAATTGCCTTACAATGGTGTCTTAGTTTCTGCTTTATAACAAAGTGAATCAGCTATAAACATACATATATCCCCATATTTCCTCCCTCTTGCATCTCCTTCCCACCCTCCCTACCCCACCCATCTAGGTGGTCACAAAGCACCAAGCTGATCTCCCTGTGCTAGGCAGTGGATTCCCACTAGCTATCCATTTTATATTTGGTAGTGTATACATGTCCATGCCACTCTCTAAATTAGTCCCAGCTTACCCTTCCCACTCCCTGTGTCCTCAAATCCATTCTCCATGTCTGCATCTTTATTCCTGTCCTGCCCCTAGGCTCTTCAGAAACATTTTTTTTTTGATTGCATATATATGTGTTAGCATACAGTATTTGTTTTGCTCTTTCTGAATTACTTCACTCTGTATGACAGTCTCTGAGTCCATCCACCTCACTACAAATAATTAAATTTTGTTCCTTTTCATGGCTGAGTAATATTCCATTTTATATATGTGCCACATCTTCTTTATCCATTCATCTGTCGATGGACATTTAGATTGCTTCTATGTCCTGGCTATTGTAAATAGAGCTGCAATGAACATTGTGCTGCATGACTCTATTTGAATTATAGCTTTCTCAGGGTATATGCACTGTAGTGGGATTACTGGGTCATATGATAGCTCTATTTTTAGTTTTTTAAGGAATTGTCATACTGTTCTCCATAGTGGCTGTATCAATTTACATTCCCACCAACAGTGCAAGATGGTTCACTTTTCTCAACACCCTCTCCAGTGTTTATTGTTTGTAGATTTTTTGAGGATGGCCATTCTGACCGGTGTGAGGTGATACCTCATTGTAGTTGTGATTTGCGTTTCTCTGATGAATAGTGATATTGAGCATCCTTTCATCTGTTTCTTAGCAATCTGTATATCTTCTTTGGAGAAATGTCTATTTAGGTCTTCTGCCCATTTTTGGATTGGGTTGTTTGATTTTTGATATTGAGCTGCTTGTAAATTTTAGAGATTAATCCTCTGTCAATTGCTTCATTTGCAAATATTTTCTCCCATTCTGAGGGTTGTCTTTTCATCTGGTTTATGGTTTCCTTTGCTGTGGAAAAGCTTTTAAGTTTCATTAGATCCCATTAGTTTATTTTTGTTTTTATTTCCATTTCTCTAGGTGGTGGGTCAAAAAAGATCTTGCTGTGATTTATGTCATAGAGTGTTCTGCCTATACTTTCCTCTAAGAGTTTTATAGTGTCTGACCTTACATTTAGGTCTTTAATCCATTTTGAGCTTATTTTTGTGTATGGTGTTAGGGAGTGTTCTAATTTCCTTCCTTTATATGTAGCTGTCCAGTTTTCCCAGCACCACTTAATGAAGAGGCTGTCTTTTCTCCATTATATATTTTTGCCTCCTTTATCAAATATAAGGTGACCATGTGTGCATGGGTTTATCTCTGGGCTTTCTATCCTGTTCCATTGATCTATATTTCTGTTTTTGTTCCACTACCATACTGTCTTGATTTCTGTAACTTTGTAGTATAGTCTGAAGTCAGGGAGTCTGATTCCTCCAGCTCCATTTTTCTTTGTCAAGGTTGTTTTGGGTATTTAGGGTCTTTTGTGTTTCCATACACATTGTGAATTTTTTTGTTCTAGTTCTGTGAAAAATGGCAGTGGTAGTTTGATAGGGATTGCATTGAATCTGTAGTTTGCTTTGGGTAGTAGAGTCATTTTCACAATGTTGATTCTTCCCATCCAAGAACATGGTATATCTCTCCAACTATTTGTATCATCTTTAATTTCTTTCATTGGTGTCTTATAGTTTTCTGCACACAGATCTTTTGTCTCCTTAGGTAGGTTTATTCCTAGGTATTTTATTCTTTTCATTGCAATGGTAAATGGGGGCGTTTCCTTAAATTCACTTTCAGATTTTTCATCATTAGTGTAAAAGAATGTGAGAGATTTCTGTGCATTAATTTTGTATCCTGCTACTTTACCCAATTCATTGATTAGCTCTAGTAGTTTTCTGGTAGCATCTTTAGGATTCTCTATGTATAGTATCATGTCATCTGCAAACAGTGACAGCTTTACTTCTTTTATCCAATTTGGATTCTTTAACATTCTTTTTCTTCTCTGATTGCTGTGGCTAAATCTTCCAAAACTATGTTGCATAACAGTGGTGAGAGTGGACAACCTTGTCTTGTTCCTGATCTTAGAGAAAATGGTTTCAGTTTTTCACCATTGCAAATGATGTCGGCTGTGGGTTTGTTATACATGGCCCTTATTATGTTGAGGTAATTTCCCTCTATGCCTACTTTCTGGAGGGTTTATATCATAAATTGGTGTTGAATTTTGTCCAAAGCTTTTTCTGCATCTATTGAAATGATCATATGTACTTTTTCCTTCAATTTGTTTGTATGGTTTATCACATTGATCGATTTGCATATATTGAAGAATCCTTGCATTCCTGGGATAAACCCCACTTCATCATGCTGTATGTTCCTTTTAATGTGCTGTTGGGTTCTGTTTCCAATATTTTGTTGAGGATTTTCTCATCTATGTTCATCAGTGATATTGTCTTGTAGTTTTCTTTCTTTGTGACATCTTTGTCAGGTTTTGGTATCAGGGTGATGGTGACCTTGTAGAAAGAGTTTGAGAGTGTTCCTCCCTCTGCTATATTTTGAAAGAGCTTGAGAAGTATAGGTGTTAGTTATTCTCTAAATGTTTGATAGAATTTGCCTGTGAAGCCATCTGGTCCTGGGCTTTTGTGTTTGGAAGGTTTTTAATCACAGTCTCAATTTCAGTGCTTGTGATTGGTCTGTTTATATTTTCTATTTCTTCCTGGTTCAGTCTTGGAAGGTTGTCCTTTTCTAAGAATTTGTCCATTTATTCCAGGTTGCCCATTTTCTTGGCATATAGTTGCTTGTAATTATCTCTTATGATACTTTGTATTTCTGCAGTGTCAGTTTTTACTTCTTTTTCATTTCTAATACTGTTGATTTAAGTCTTCTCCCTTTTTTTCTTAATGAGTCAGTCTAATGGTTTATAAATTTTGTTTATCTTCTCAAAGAACCAGCTTTTACTCTTATAGATGTTTGCTATTGTTTTCTTCATTTCTTTCTCATTTATTTCTGATCTGTTCTTTATGATTTCTTTCCTACTGCTAACTTTGGGGATTTTTGTTCTTCTTTCTCTAGTTGCTTTAGGTGTAAAGTTAGGTTGTTTGTTTGAGTTGTTTCTTGTGGTAAGATAGTATGGCTCTAAACTTCCCTCTTAGAACTGCTTTTGCTCTATCCCATAGGTTTTGGGTCATTGTGTTTTATTTTTCCTTTTTTTCTAGGTATTTTTTGTTTCCTCTTTGATTTCTTCAGTGATCTCTTGGTTATTCAGTTGTGTATTGTTTACCCTCCAAGTGTTTGTATTTTTTACAGATTTTTTCCTCTATTTGATATCTGGTCTCAAAGCGTTGTGGTCGGAAAAGTTAATTTATTTGATTTCAATATTCTTAAATTTACCAAAGCTTGATTTGTGACCCAAGATACAATCTATCCTGGAGAATGTTCCATTAGCGCTTGAGACAAAAGTATAATCTGCTCATTTTGTATGGAATATCCTATAAATATCAATTAAGTCCATCTTGCTTAATGTATCATTTAAAACTTGTGTTTCCTTATTTATTTTCATTTTGGATGATCTGTCCATTGGTGAAAGTGGGGTATTAAAGTCTCCTAGTATTATTGTGTTACTGTCGATTTCCCCTTTGAAGGCTGTTAGCATTAGCCTTATGTATTGAGGTGCTCCTATGTTGGGTGCATAAATATTTACAATTCTCATATCTTCTCCTTGGATCGATCCTGTCATCGTTATGTAGTGTCCTTCTTTGTCCCTTGTAATAGTCTTTATTTTAAAGTATATTTTTTCTGAGATGAGAATTGCTACTCCAGCTTTCTTTTGATTTCCATTTGCATGGAATGTCTTTTGCCATCCTCTCACTTTCAGTCTGTACATGTCCTTAGGTCTGAAGTGGGTCCCTTGTAGACAGCATATATACAGGTTTTGTGTTTGTAATCATTCAGCCAGTCTATATCTTTTAGTTGGATCATTTAATCAATTCACCTTTAAGGTAGTTATTGATATGTAGTTCCTATTACCATTTTCTTAATTGATTTGGGTTTGTTATTGTAGGTCTTTTCTTTCTTTCGTGTTTCCTGACTAGAGAAATTCCTTTAGCATTTGTCATAAATCTGGTTTGGTGGTCCTGAATCCTCTTAGCTTTTGCTTGTCTGTAAAGGTTTTAATTTCTCTGTCAAATCTGATTGAGATCCTTGCTGGTCCAGTAATCTTGGTTGTAGGTTTTTCCCTTTCACCACTGTAAATATGTCCTGCCATTCCCTTCTGCTTTGCAGAGTTTCTGCTGAAAGATCAGCCGTTAACCTTATGGGGATTTCCTTGTATGTTATTTGTTGATTTTCCCTTACTGCTTTTAATATTTTTTGTTTGTATTTAATTTTTTATAGTTTGATTAGTATGTGTCTTGGTGTGTTTCTCCTTGGATTTATCCTGTATGGGACTCTCTGCACTTCCTGAAATTGATTGACTGTTTCCTTTCCCATATTAGGGATGTTTTCAACTATAATCTCTTCAAATATTTTCTCAGTCCCTTTCTTTATCTCTTCTTCTTCTTGGACCCCTATACTTTGAATGTTGGTGTGTTTAATGTGGTCCCAGAGGTCTCTGAGACTGTCATCAATTATTTTCATTCTTTTTTCTTTATTCTGCTCTGTGGTAGTTATTTCCAGTATTTTATCTTCCAGGTCACTTATCAGTTCTTCTGTCTCATTTATTCTGCTATTGATTCCTTTTAGAGAATATTTAATTTTATCTACTGTGTTGTTCATCATTGTTTCTTTGCTCTTTAGTTTATCTAGATCTTTGTTAAACGTTTCTTGTGTTTCATCCATTCTGTTTCCAAGATTTTGAATCATCTTTACTATCATTACACTGAATTCTTTTACAGGTAGATTGCTTATTTCTGATACATTTGTTTGGTCTGGTGGGTTTTTGCCTTGCTCCTTCATCTGCCGTATATTTCTCTTTCTTTTCATTTTGTTTAACTTACTGTGTTTGGGGATCTTCTTTTTGCAGCCTCCGTGTTCATAGTTACCATTGTTTTGAGGGTCTGCCCCTAGTGACTAAGGGTGGTTCATTGGGTTGGGTAGGCTTCCCTGGTGGAGGGGACTAGTGCCTGTGTTCTGGTGGATGAGGCTGGTTCTTGTCTTTCTGGTGGGCAGAACTGTGTTTGGCAGTATGTTTTGGGGTGTCTGTGATCTTATTATTATTTTAGGCAGTCTCTCTGCTACTGGATGTTGTTGTGTTCCTGTTTTCCTAGTTTTCTGGCATAGGGTGTTCAGCACTGTAGCTTGCTGGTCATTGAGTGGAGCTGGGCTTAGCATTGAGGTGGGATCTGTGGGAGAGCTTTTGTCTTTTGATATTACATTCATCCCTGAGGTCTCTTGTGGACCAATGTACTGAACTCGGCTCTCCCACCTCAGAGGCATGGGCTGGACACCCAGCCAGAGCAAGACCCCATCAGCCACATGGCTCAGAAGAAAAGGGAGAATAAAAAAGAAAAAACAATAATAAAATAAAACAAAGTTATTAAAATTTAAAAATATATCATTAAATGTAAAAAAATAAAAAGTCATTAAAAAAGAAAGTAAGAAAGAAAGAAGAGAGCAACCAAACCAATAAACAAATCTATCAATGAAAACAAGTGATAAAAACTATACCAAAAAGGTATGAAAACAAAAAATAAACAGACAGAAAGAACCCTAGGACAAATGGTAAAAGCAATGATATACAGATAAACTCACACAAAGAAGCATACACATACACACTCACAGAAAGAGAAAAAGGAAAAAAAAATTATATCTATATTGTAAAAAAAAGGAAGAGAGCAACCTAATCAATAAAAAAATCTACCAATGATAATAAACTCTAAATATGAAACAAAGATAAACATAAAACCAGAAAAAAATTGGATTCAGAAAGCAAACCCCAAGTCTACAGTTGCTGCCAAAGTCCACTGCCTCAATTTTGGGATGATTCATTGTCTATTCAGGTATTCCAGAGATTCAGGATACATCAAGATGATTGTGAAGATTTAATCTGCTGCTCCTGAGGTTGCTTGGAGAATTTTCCCTTTCTCTCCTTTGTTCGCACAGCTCTTGGGCTTCAGCTTTGGATTTGGGCCCGCTTCTGCACGTAGGTCACCTGAGCGCATCTCTTTCTCAATCTGACAGGATGGTGTTAAAGTAGCAGCTGATTAGGGGGCTCTAGCTCACTCAGGCCAGGGGGAGGGAAGGGTACGGAATGGAGGGTGAGCCTGTGGTAGCAGAGGCCAGCGTGATATTGCAACAGCCTGAGGCACGCCATGTGTTCTTCTGGGGAAGTTGTCCGTGGATCACGGCACCCTGGCAGTGGTGGGCTGCACAGGCTCCTGGGAGGAGAGCTTGGATAGTGACCTGTTCTTGCACACAGGCTTCTTGGTGGCTGCAGCAGAAGCTTTATCATTTCATGCCCATCTCTGGTGTCCTCACTGACAGCTCTGCCTCATGCCCATCTCTGGAGCTCGTTTATGCAGTGCTCCATACCCCCTCTCCTTGCGCACTCTTTTGGGAAGTCTGAGGTCTTCTGGCAGGTGTATTCTTAACCACTGTGCCACCAGGGAAGTCCCACAATTCAGGTGTTTTTGCTGTTAGGTTCCTATATTAATTCATAGAATTCAGTATGATTATCTTTATAGTGTACTATACATGTGTATATATTTATCTTGTAATATATGTAATTGTGAGTATTAGACTCATTCCTGGCTCCCTTTTAACCCTGTAATAATATGCAGAGTCAAGAAATTGGGGGAATGTCTATGTTCAGTAGATAATTCTGGAAAGGACACAAATTCAGACCACATGAACAGGTTTATACAAGAATTCTTATAACCACCATTTATAAGATGCTCCCACATCATCCTTAGTGTGAGAGCCCAAACCCTTTGCTATGCTGAGAGGAAATGGATTCACCTTCAGATCTCATGTTGTGCATTCAGGAAACTCATTCTCCTGCTTGTGGCTATGTTCCCTGCCCAGTCTTGCCACATTGCCTACAATACTTACTTCTTGGGAAGTTTCACTTGTGGGTACATTGCAATACATATATATGTTTCCTTGCTCATCCATACCTATGTTCTTGTGTTTCTTACCTTAACACATGGTACGGCAATCCAGGACATCTAATCTTCCATATTTTCCTAGTTACTCTTATTTCTTGATTTCTTACATACCTTGACTCACCTGTTTCTACATTTTGTTGTTTGATAGATTAATAGATAATGATAGATAGATAGATATGTGTATATATATCTATATATCTTGTACATATATATGCATATATACATATATAAACTAAAATATTTTGGCATAAGCTAGGGAAAGACAAAAGCGAGGTGTGTGTGTGTGTTGGTGTTTGTGTGTGTGTGTGTTGTATGTATAGAGGGCTTAATTGCTTGGATTACATGCTATTTTAGGTATTTATTTATTTAGAAGTCCATGATATAAGGCTGCATTCTTATTTTTCTAATTTAATTTGAATGTTGTAAATATTTTTGAGTAGAGAGTTCTTTTTAAATTCAGTTCAGCAAGTACTTATAAAAAATATATGGTTGTACTGTATTTGTAAGTAAATATATATTTTTCAGAAATATATTTCTATAAATGATCAATTTTATTTGCCCTTGAGAGCAATAGTTCTCTAGCAAGGAGTTCCTCACCTAAGTTAGTCACACCTTTCTCTAAAACTCAGCATCTCTTGAAGCTACTGGTAGAGGCATTGCCATCCTCCAGACCAGCCAAAGAGCAGTCCTCACCTTTTGCATGCTCTAAAGGAGATGTTTCAAATGTTTCCTGGGTTTTGCCCCTAGCTCATACTGACCATAATTTTTTTCATGCCTGTGATAGGGAAAATAAGTCCTTCTGGATGCAAATCATCACTGGGCAGCAGGTCTTTTGTTTTCATAGTTACTATCTCACCTAAATCAATTTCAGTAGAGATATGCTCTAATGTAGAAATGTATGATAGAAAAAAAATTTAGTTCTGCGGTTTGAACTCTCTGATGAAGTTAATGCAACACATAAGTTAGCATTTAAAAAACTATTAAAATTCCGTTATATGACAACATGAATACAAAGAATAATGAGTTCCTCATTTTTGACAAATGAAGTAATGAATCGCACATGGGCCTTCTAGCTGAGGACATCTGGAATTAACTTATCAATGCCACCCACCCAAAAATAAGACTTAAAACAGGTGACTGTGAATGGGGCTGTTTATTCATTTTGAAAGTATGAAAACAATCATAAGAAATAGATGATTTCACTTGCAAACCCCCTTTTCTGTTCAAACTACTTGTTTTTGATTTGAACACTTGCTTTCCTATTTGTATTACTGAGCAGTATTAGCTGACTTAGTTTTTTTGACTATGTCTGATTAAGAATACCAAATCACCTATAATCAAAGAATTGATTGGCCTTTATTTACTTAATTCAAATATGTTTCTTAACTATTCTTCAATCAGTAGATATGCCTCCTCTTTGTGGATAGTTTCCACTGACTGATTGGTGGTTAAATTTATCAACTAAATAGGTTTATTGTTTTAATATAATTTAATTTATTTTAATTTAATTTTTGGATACAATTTTTTAAAAGGAAAAGCATTTTAACAAGTTTTTCTCCTGGAATCAATATGCAGTCCTCCACTAAAGTTGCTGTGTGTTGATTCTGAAGCAGAATAATTTCTTTGAAACCAACTTGTCTCCAGAGTTCCAGAAAGACTAATTTTATAGAAAGATACATGCAAGTCTTTAAAAATGCATCATTTGATATACATTCTCCATTATCTTTAATCTCCACAATATTGCATTTGAAATAAAAATACTAATTTTATAAAAATATTTCTATTCTAGTTCATATTGTATGTTATTTCATCGCAAATATTAATACCTTCAACTCTTTTTTTTTTTTGCAATTTTTTAATAGTCCTTACAAGTAGCAATGAATTCAGAATTCTAAACTTTCTTTTAACATTTTCAAAGAGAAATTAGAATTAAGGATGATGGAGAGGATATGGAATAGGGGTGGGAGTCTTTAGTTTTTGTTAACATCTTTATTGGAGTATAATTGCTTTACAGTGGTGTGTAAGATTCTGCTTCATAACAAATTGAATCAGCTATACATATGCATATATCACCATATCTCCTCCATCTTGAGTCTCTCTCCTGCCCTCCCTATCCCACCCCTCTAGGTGGTCACAAAGCACCGAGCTGATCTCCCTGTGATATGCGGATGCTCCCCACTACCTATCTATTTTATATTTGGTAGTGTATATATGTCAATGCCACATTCTCACTTTGTCCCAGCTTATACTTCCCATACCCTGTGTCCTCAAGTCCATTCTCAATGTCTGCATTTTCATTCCTGTCCTGCCCTTACATTCTTTAGAACTTTTTTTTTTTTTTAGATTCCATATATATGTGTTACCATACAGTATTTGTTTTTCACTTTCTGAATTACTTCACTCTGTATGACAGTCTCTAGGTCCATCCACCTACTACAGAAACTCAGTTTGTTAATTTTTATGGCTGAGTAATATTCCATTTATATATATATATACCATGTCTCCTTTATCCATTCATCAGTTGATTGACACTTAGGTTGTTTCCATGCCCTGGCTATTGTAAATACAGCTGCAATGAACGTTGTGGTATATGACTCTTTTTGAATTATGGTTTTCTCAGGGTATATGCCCATTAGTGAGATTGCTGGGCCATATGGTAGTTCTATTTTTACTTTTTTAAGGAATCTCCATACTGTTCTCCATAGTGGCTGTATCAATTTACATTCCTACCAACAGTGCAAGAGGGTCTCGTTTTCTCCACACCCTCTCCAGAATTTATTGTTTGTAGATTTTTTGATGATGACTATTCTGAATGGTGTGAGGTGACACCTCATGGTAGTTTTGATTTGCATTTCTCTAATGAATAGTGATATTGAGCATCTTTTCATGTGTTTGTTGGCAATCTGTATATCTTCTTTGGAGAAATGTCTATTTAGGTCTTCAGCCCATTTGTGGATTGGTTTGTTTGAATTTTTGTATTGAGCTGCTTGAGCTGCTTGTAAATTTTGGAGATTAATCCTTTGTCAGTTGCTTCATTTGCAAATATTTTCTCCCATTCTGAGGGCTGTCTTTTCATCTTGTTTATGGATTCCTTTGCTGCAGAAAAGCTTTCAAGTTTCATTACTTTATTACTTTATTACTGTAGTTTTATAGTATAGTCTGAAGTCAGGGAGCCTGATTCCTCCAGCTCCATTTTTCTTTCTCAAGATGAATTTGGCTATTCGGGGTCTTTTCTGTTTCCATACACATTGTATAAATTTTTGTTCTAGTTCTGTGAAAAATGCCATTGGTAGTTGCACAGGGATTGCATTGAATCTGTATATTGCTTTGGGTAGTATAGTCTTTTTCACATTGTTGATTCTACCAATCCCAGGACATGGTATATCTCTCCATCTGTATGTATCCTCTTCAATTTCTTCCAACAGTGTCTTATAGTTTTCTGCATACAGGTCTTTTGCCTTCTTAGGTGGGTTTATTCCTAGGTATTTTATTCTTTTTTGTTGCAATGGTAAATGGGAATGTTTGCTTAATTTCTCTTTCAGATTTTTCATCATTAGTGTATAGGAATGCAAGAGATTTCAGTGCATTAATTTTGTATCCTGCAACTTTACCAAATTCATTCATTAGCTCTAGTAGCTTTCTGGTGGCATCTTTAGGATTCTCTATGTATAGTACGATGTTTTCTGCAAACAGTGACAGCTTTACTTCTTCTTTTCCAATTTGGATCCCTTTAATTTCTTTTTCTTCCCTGATTGCTGTAGCTAAAACTGCAAAATCTATGTTGAATAATAGTGGAAAGAGTGGGCAACCTTGTCTTGTTCCTGATCTTAGAGGAAATGCTTTCAGTTTTTCACCATTGAGAATGATGTTGGCTGTGGGTTTGTCATATATGGCCCTTATTATGTTGAGGTAAGTTCCCTCTATGCCTACTTTCTGTAGGGTTTATATCATAAATCAGTGTTGAATTTTGTCCAAAGCTTTTTCTGCATCTATTGAGATGATCATATGGTTTTCCTCCTTCAAATTGTTAATATGGTGTATCACATTGATTGATTTGCATATATTGAAGAATCCCTGCATGCCTGGGATAAACCCCATTTGATCATGGTGTACAATCCTTTTAATGTGCTGTTGGATTCTGTTTGCTAGTATTTTGTTGAGGATTTTTGCATCTATGTTCATCAGTGATATTGGCCTGTAGTTTTCTTTCTCTGTGACATCTTTATCTGGTTTTGGCATCAGGGTGATGGTTGCCACATAGAATGAGTTTGGGAGTCTTCCTCCCTCTGATGTATTTTGGAAGAGTTTGAGAATGATAGGTGTTAGCTCTTCTCTAAATGTTTGATAGAATTCTCCTGTGAAGCCGTCTGGTCCTGGGCTTTTGTTTGTTGGAAGATTTTTAATCACAGTCCTAATTTCAGTGCTTTTGATTGGTCTGTTTATATTTTCTATTTCTTCCTGGTTCAGACTTGGAAGGTTGTACTTTTCTAAAAATTTGTCCATTTCTTCCATGTGGTCCATTTTATTGGCATATAGTTGCTTGTAGTAATCTCTCATGATCCTTTGTATTTCTGCAATGTCAGTTGTTACTTCTTTTTCATTTCTAATACTATTGATTTGTCTTCTCCCGTTTTTTTTTTTTGATGATTCTGGATAATGGTTTATCAATTTATTTTTATCTTCTCTAAGAACCAGCTTTTAGTTTTATTGGTCTTTGCTATTGTTTCCTTCATTTCTTTTTCATTTACTTCTGATCTGATCTTTATGATTTCTTTCCTTTTGCTAACTTTGAGGTTTTTTTGTTCCTTTCTCTATTTGCTTTAGGTGTAAAGTTAGGTTGTTTATTTGAGATGTTTCTTGGTTCTTGAGGTAGGATTGTATTGCTCTACACTTTCCTCTTAGAACTGCTTTTGTTGCATCCCACATTTTTTAAGTCATTGTGTTTTCATTGTCATTTGTTTCTAGGTATTTTTTGATTTCCTCCTTGATTTCTTCAGTGATCTCTTGGTTATTTAGTAGTGTATTGTTTAGCCTCCTTGTATTTTCCTGTAAATGACATCTAGTCTCATAGAGTGTGGTCAGGAATGACACTTGATATGATTTCAATTTTCTTATACTTGCCAAGGCTTGACTTGTGACCCAAGACATGATGTATCCTGGAGAATGTTTCATGAGCACTTGGGAAGAATGTGTATTCTGTTGTTTTTTGATGGAATGTCCTATAAATATCAATTAAGTCCATCTTGTTTAACGTATCATTTAAAGCTTGTGTTTCCTTAATTATTTTCATTCTGGATGATCTTTCCACTGGTGAAAGTGGGATGTTAAAATCTACTTTGTGTCCTGTACTATGATTTCCCCTTTTATGGCTGTTAGCATTTGCCTTATGTATTGAGGTGCTGCTATGTTGGGTGCATAAATATTTACAATTGTTATATCTTCTTGGATTGATCCCTTGATCCTTATGTAGTGTCCTTCTTTGTCTTTTGTAATAGTCTTTATTTTTAAGTTTATTTTCTCTAATATGAAAATTGCTACTCTAGCTTTTTTTGATTGCCCTTTACATGGAATGTCTTTTGCCATCCCCTCACTTTCAGTCAGTATGTGTCCCTAGGTCTGAAGTGGTTCTCTTGTATACAGAATATATACTGGTCTTGTGTTTTTTTCCATTCAGGCAGTCTGTATCTTTTGTTGGAGCATTTAATTCATTTACATTTAAGGTAGTTATCGATATGTATGTTACTGTTACCATTTACTTAGTTGATTTGTGTTTGTTATTGTAGGTCTTTTCCTTCTCTTGTGTTCCCTGTCTAGAGAAGTTCCTTTAGCATTTGTTGTAAAACTGGTTTGGTGGTGATGAATTCTCTTAGCTTTTACTTGTCTGCAAAGATTTTAATTTCTCCCTCAAATCTAAATGAGATCCTTGCTGGGTAGAGTAATCTTGGCTGTAGGTTTATTTCCTTTCATCACTTTAAATATGCCCTGCCCCTCACTTCTGGCTTGCATAGTTTCTGCTGAAAGATCAGCTGTTAAACTTATGGGGATTCTGTTGTATATTATTTGTTGTTTTTCCCTTGCTGCTTTTAATATTTTTTCTTTGAATTTAATTTTTGATAGTTCGTTTAATATGTGTCTTGACATTTTTCTCTTTGCATTTATCCTGTATGGGACTCTCTGCATTCCCTGGACTTGACTGACTATTTTCTTTCCCATACTAAGGAAGTTTTCAACTATAATCTCTTCAAATATGTTCTCAGTCTCTTTTTTTTCCTCTTCTTCTTCTGGGACCCCTATAATTCGAATGTTGTTGCTTTTAATGTTGTCCCAGAGGTCTCTGAGAATGTCCTCAATTGTTTTCATTATTTTTTTCTTTATTATACTCTGTGATAGTAATTTCCTGTATTTTATTTTATTTTATCAGGTCACTTATCCGTTCTGCCTCAGTTATTCTGCTACTGATTCCTTCTAGAAAAATTTTACTTTCATTTTTTTGTTGTTGTTCATCATTGTTTGTTTGCTCTTTCATTCTTCTAGGTCCTTGTTAAACGTTTTTGTGTTTCCTCCATTCTATTTGCAAGATTTTGGATCATCTTTACTATCATTACTCTGAATTCTTTTTCAGGTAGATTGCCCATTTCCTCTTCATTTGTTTGGTCTGGTGGGTTTTTACTTTGCTCCTTCAACTGCTGTGTGTTTCTCTTTCTTCTCATTTTTCTTAACTTACTGTGTTTGGGGTCTACTTTTCACAGGCAGTAGCTTCGTATTTTCTGTTGTTTTAGGTGCCTGTCCCTAGTGACTAAGGTTGCTTCAGTGGGTTGTGTAGGCCTCCTGGTGTAGGGAACTGGTGCCTGTTTTCTGGTGGGTGGTGCTGGATCTTGTCTTTCTGGTGTGCAGGACCACTTCCAGTGGTGTGTTTTGGGGTGTCTGTGACCTTATTATGATTTTGGGAAGCCTCTCTGCTAATGGGTGGGGTTGTGTTCCTGTCTTGCTAATTGTTTGGCATAGGCTGTCCAACACTGTAGCTTGCTGGTCGTTGAGTGGAGCTGAGTCTTAGCACTGTGATGGCGATCTCTGGGAGAGCTTTCACCATTTGATATCACATGGAGCCAGGAGGTCTCTGGTGGGCCAATATTCTGAACTCGGCTGCCCCTCATCAGAGGCCTGACACCCAGCTGGAGCACCAAGACTGTCAGCTACATGGTTTCAAAGGAAAGGGAGATTAAAATAATAAATAAATAAATAAATAAATAAAATAAAGTTATTAAAATAAATTTTTTTAAAAATTAAAAAGTAATTTAAAAAGAATGAAAGAAGAGAGCAACCAAACCAAAATACTAGTCCACCAGTGATAACAAGTGCTAAAAACCATACTTAAAAAAAAATTAAAAGGACAGAGAGAACCCTATGAAAAATTGTAAAACATAGCTATACATACACAATCACACAAAGAAGCATACACATACACACTCGCAAAAATAGAAAAAATATATATATCTCAAGTCTGCAGTTGCCCCCAAATTTCACCACCTCAATTTTGAGATGATTTGTTGTCTATTCAGGTATTCCAGAGATACAGGGTACATCACGTTGATTGTGGAGACTTAATCCACTACTCCTGAGGCTTTTGGGAAGTCTGAGGTTTTCTGCCAGCATTCAGTAGGTGTTCTGTAGGAGTTTTTCCACATGTAGGTGTATTTCTGTTGTATTTGTGGGAAGGAAGGTGATCTCCACATCTTACTCCTCTGCCATCTTGAATGTCTCCCCCTAGGTAGGAGACTTTAAAACCTATAGTTATGGCTAGGAGAATATAAATATATGTAGCTTTGGGAGGAAGGATAGTTATAAATTTTATATTAATTTTGTTTTTTAGCATTGCATCAGAAATAATTACATCAAGATTAAAACAGAAATTAACTGTTGGTCACACCTGGCAATTTGAACTCCCCTTTCATTCATTCAATAATAATGTAACAAGCAACCTTCAGACAGTGATCTAGGCACTTAGGATGTATGAGGGAACAAAACAAAACAAAACATTCATGCTCTTGTGTAGACGGTATTCACATGGGTGAGGACAAACAATAAACAGAGAACATAATAAACATGTAAGTTAAATAGTATCTTGGAAGTTAATGAATGAAACAAATAAAGAAATATTATATTGTAAGGAAGATCAGAAGTACTGTGGAAGAGGTAGTATATTAGTCTGCTTGGGCTGTCATAACCAAATGCCATCACCTAGGTGGCTAAAACAACAAAATATTATTTTCTAACAGTTCTGGTGACTGAGCATGTAGGTGTCAGCCAGTTCCTTTTGATTTCTGCTGAGAATGCTCCCCCTGGCTTGCAGATAGTAGCCCTCTCACTGCATACTCACATAGCAGACAGGCAGGAAGCAAGTTTTCCAGTGTCTCTTCTTATAAAGACACTATTCTTATCAAATCATTGTCCCACCCTTATGACTTCATTTAACCTTAATTACTTCCTATTTTCAACATAACTTAATATATTAAAGATAACACAGTATCAATTCCCCAATGTCTCTTCATTTCTCTCAGGATGAAAGACCAAATCCTTTATGTCTTGGTTCCTCCAATCCCTCTACAAACTCATTTTCTACCATTCTCACTCTGCTCCTGACTCACTGGTCTTCTAATGTCCTGCCTATAATGCATCTAATACCTTTGTACTAGTTACTCATTTTACATGGGATGCTTTCCTCCAAATATTGGCATAGCTAAATCCAAACTTCATTCAAAAGTTCACTCAAATGCACCTTCATAATGAGGCTCATACTGACCACTCTGTTTAAAATTTCAAGAGATGTGTGGTGAAGATAGCTGAGTAGAAAGATCCTTAACTCACCACTTCCCATGGGCACACCAAAACTACAGCTATTTACAGAGTGACTACCTATGAGAATGACCCTAAGACTAGGAGAAAATATTATTCTGCAACTGAAGATATAAAGAAGAAACCATAAAAGAGATGGTGAGGAGGGACAGAGACACTGTGTAGTTGAGACCCATACCACCAGGTATGTGACCCACAAATGGGAGGATAATCACAGTCTCAGAGTTTCTCCCCAAGGAGCAAGGATTCCAAGCCCTACATTGGGCTCCCCACCTTGGGCATCCTGCACCAGGAAGAAGAGTCTCTAGAACTTCTGTCTTTGAAGGCTAGTGGGGCTTGCATTCAGGAGAATTGGAGGGCTGTAGGAAATAGGGACTCCACTCGTAAAAGGCATGAACAAAATCTCACACATTTCAAGTCCCAGTGTAGAGGCCATAATTTTAAAGGCATCTGGGTCAGCCCACTTGCTGATCTTGGAGAGCCTCCTAGAAAAGCAGGAGGCAATGGAGCTCCCCTTGGGGATAGAGACACTGGTGACAGCCATTTGGGGGAGCTCATTCTACCACAAGCATACTGATGCTGTCAAGTGCCATTTTGGAGTCCTCTGTCTAACCTATTATTGCTGAGGGCCTACCTGCCCACCAGCAGGCTGACACCAGCTCAGGGCCCACCCAGGCTGAGCAGCCAACCATTTCAAAACTTGGCCCTGCCCTTAGCAGGCCAGCAGCCATGAGGCAGTACCTGAGATTCAAACAGAATGGAGGCCAGTCTAGCCCACCAGAGCACCCACAGTAGTCAGCCTCACTACAATAGACGGGTCCACGCAACCCAAATAAGGGAGACCCCTAGAGTATATAGCTCCAGTGACTAGAAGGGAGTGTGCTGTTGAACGTCTACTAGATGTCTCCTACATGAGGCTACTTCTCAATGATGGGGAAGTATAACTGACTTATCCAACACATAGAAATAAGCAAAGAATTAGGCAAGATGAGGAGACAGAGGAATATGATAAAAAGGAAAAAGAAAAAATCTCATAATACCTCAGAAAAAGAACTAAACAAAGTGGAGATAAGCAATCTACCTGATAAGAAATTCAAGATAATGTTCATAAAGATGCTCACTACACTCAGGAGAACATAGATGAATGTGGTGATAATTTTAACAGTTAGAAAATATAAAGAGGATCCAAACAAAGCTGAAAAATACAATAACTGAAATAAATACACTAGAAGAAATCAATACTATATTTCATAATACAGAGGAACAGATCAAACTGAAGACACAGTAGTGAAAATCACCCAAGTTGAAAAAAGAAGAAAAAATTTTAAAAAATAGGACATAGGCTTCCCTGGTGGTGCAGTGGTTGAGAGTCCATGTGCCAATGCAGGAAACACGGGTTTGTGCCCTGGTCCAGGAAGATCCCACATGCCGTGGAGTGGCTGGGCCCATGAGCCATGGTCACCTGAGCCTGCATGTCTGGAGCCTGTGCTCCGTAATGGAAGAGGCCACAACAGTGAGAAGCCTGCATACTGCAAAAAAAAAAAAAAAAAGGACAGTTTAAGAGACCACTGGGACAACATCTAATGTAGTAGCATTCATGTTATAGAGGTCCCAGAAGAAGAAGGGTCAGAGAAATCATTTGAAGAAATAATAGCTGAAAACTTCCCTAATCTCATAATGGAAACAAATATCAGGTTCCTGGAAGCACACAGTGTCCCAAACAAGATCAACCCATAGAAGCCCACACCAAGACATACCATAATTAAATGTCAACATCAAAGATAAAAGGATATTTTTTTAAATCAGCAAGAGAAAAACAAGTTACAAGAGAACTTCCATAGGAAAAATCAGCTGAATTTTTAGCATAAACATTGCAGGCCAGAAGGAAGTGGCATGATATATTCAAAGTGATGAAAGGAAAAAACCTACAAACAAGAATATTCTACCCAGAAAAGCTACCACTCAGATGTGAAGAGATTTACAGACAAGCAAAGGCAAACAAACATACAATAAAGTGAAACATACAATAAAAGTGATAGATCAACCATTTATAAAGCTAGTAGGACGGTTAAAGACAAAAGTAGTAAAATCATCTATATACACAACAAGTTGTTAAGGGATACACAAAGCAAAAGGTGTAAAATGATGTGAAAAACATTAAACTTTGGGGGGAGTACAAATGCAGGCTTATTAGAATGCATTCAAATTTAAGAGATCATCAACTTAAATAATTATATATATATATATATATATACAGTTATATAGTTATATATGAACCTCATGGTAACCACAAACCAAAAATTTACAAGAGATATGAGATACACACAAAAGAGGGACAGGAATTCAAACATAAAACTAAAGATAGTCATCAAACCACAAGGGAAGAGAGCAAAAGGAGAAGTGAACAAAAATGAACTGTGGAAACTACCATAAAGAAGTTAACAAAATAGCAATAACTACATACTTATCAATAATTACTTTAAATTTAAATAGACTAAATGCTCCAATCAAAAGAAATACAGTGGCTGAATGGATGAAAAAACAAGAGCCATATATGCAATGACAAGAGACTCACATGAACTCTAAGGAAACAAATTGGAAGTGAGGGGTTGGAAAAAGATATTCCATGCAAATTGAAACAAAGAGAAAGCTGTAGTAGCAATACTTATATTAGACAATATAGACTTTAAAACAAAAATTGTAACAAGAGACAAAGAAAGATATTACATAATGTTAAAGAGATCAATCCAAAAAGAAAATATAACAGTTGTAAATATATATGCATCCAAGATAGGAACACATATACATAAAGCATATATTAACAAACATAAAGAAAAAATTGGCAGTAACACAATAATAGTGGAGAATTTAAGATCTTGCTTACCTCAATGAACAGATCATCCAGGCAGAAAAACCAATAAGGAAACACTGCCCTTAAATGACACATTAGACCAGATAGATTAACAGATATCTACAGAACATTCCATCCAAAAACAGCAGAATACACATTCTTCTCAAGTGCACATGAAATATCCTCCAGGATAGACCACATGCTAGACCACAAAACAAGTCTCAGTAAATTCATGAAGAATGAAACCATACTGAGCACTTATCCAAATGCAATGATTTAAGACTAGAAATCAACTACAAGGAAAAAACTACAAAAAAACACAAACACATGGAGGCTAAACAATGTACTACTAAACAACCAATGGCAGGGGATTTCTCTGGTGGTCCAGTGGTCCTCTGCACTTCCACAGCAGGGGGTATGAGTTCAATCCCTGGTTGGGGAACTAAGATCCCGCAGGCTGCACAGCCAAAATAAATAAATAAATAAAATAAAATTTAAAAAATAAAGAAAGCATTGTTCTGCTAAGGTATATTATTTGGAAAAAAGAATAATAACTAACATTAAGAAATGAAAGACTCCTTATTAAAAAAATCAATGGGTCACTGAAGAAATCAAAAAGGAAGTCAAAAAAATTCCTGGTGACATATGAAAATTAAAACAACGTCTTAAAATCTATGGGATGCTGCAAAAGCAGTTCTAAAGTTTTAGAAATACAAGTCTACCTCAGGAAACCAGAAAAATCTCAAGGAAACAGCCTACCCCTACCCCTAAAGGAACTAGTACAGGAACAAATAAAACCCAAAGTTAGTGGAAGATATGAAATAATAAATTTCAGAGCAGAAATAAGTGAAATAGAGACTAAATAAAACAATAGGAAACAAAAACCAATAAAACTAGGAGCTGTTTCTTTGAAAGTATAAACAAAATTGATAAACCTTTAGTCAGACTCATCAAGAAAAAGAAAGCCCATATCAATAAAATCAAGAATGAAAAAGAAGTTATAACCGTTACATAAATAATAATAATACTAATCTCTTATAAAGGATCATAAGAGATTACTATGAAAAATTATTTGCCAATAAATTGACAATCTAGAAGAAATAGATAAATTTCTAGAAACTTATAATCTCCCAAGACTGAATCAGAAAGAAATGGAAAATAAAACAGATCAGTTACTAGTATTGAAAATGAATCAGTAATAAAAAAAATAAAAGCCAACAAAAAGAAGTACAGGACCAGATGACTTCAAAGGGTATTTCTACTAAACATTTAAAGAAGAGTTAGTACCTATTCCTCTCAAACTATCCAAAAAAATTGAAGAGGAAGGAACATTTCTAAACTCTTTCTATGAGGCCAGCATCACCCTGATAACAAAACTAGATAAAGACAACATAAAAAATAAAAATATATGCCAATATCACTGATGAACATGGATTCAAAAATCCTCAACAAAATGTTAACAAACTGAATTCAACAATGCATAAAAAAGATCATACAGCAATGTTAAGTGGGATTTATACCAGGGATGCAAAGATGATTCAATATTCCTAAATCAATCAGTGTGATATACCACATTAAATAATTGAAGAATAAAAATCATATACATATCAAAGTAGATACAGAAAAGCTTTTGAAAAAATCAACATCCATTTATCATAAAAATTCTCAACAAAGTAAGTATAGAGGAAATATGCTTCAACATAGTAAAGGTCATAAATGACAAGCCCATAACTAACATCATATTGAATGGTGAAAAGCTGAAAGCATTTCCTCTAAGATCAGGAACAAAACAAGTATGCCCACTTTTACTACCTTTATGGAAGGCCTAGCCATAACAATCAGACAAGAAAACATAAATAGAAGGAATCCAAATTGGAAAGGAGAAGTAAAACTCACTGTTTTCAGATGAAACAATACTATACATAGAAAATGATATAATGAAAGAATTAATATTGTTAAAATGACCAAACCACCTAAGGCAATCTAAAGATTCAATGCAATTTCTATCAAAATACCAATGGCAATTTTCACAGAACTAGAACAAATAATTCTAAAATTTGTATGGAAACACAAA
Source organism: Phocoena sinus (assembly GCF_008692025.1). NCBI lineage: Eukaryota > Metazoa > Chordata > Mammalia > Artiodactyla > Phocoenidae > Phocoena > Phocoena sinus. The sequence continues at coordinate 33,654,481 of NC_045770.1, read as the reverse complement.
ACACCCCAAATAGCCAAAACAATCAAGAAAGAAACAAAAAGCTGGAGGCATCATTCTCCCTCATTTCAAACTGTACTACAAAGCTACAGTAATCAAAATAGTATGGGAAATGAGAGCCCAGAAATAAACCCACACACATATGGTTAACTAATCTATGGCAAAGGATGCAAGAATATAAAATGAGGAGAAGAAAGGCTTTTCTGTAAATAATGCTGGGAAAACTGGATAGCTACATGCAAAAGAATCAAATTGGACTACCTTCTCACACCATATACAAAAATAAATTCAAAATGAATTAAAGATTTAAATGTAAGACATGAAACCATAAAATTCCTAGAAGAAAACATAGTACACTGTTCGACATCAGTCTTAATATTTATTTTGGATCTGTCTCCTCAGATGAGGGCACTAAAAGCAAAAATCAACAAATGGGACTACATCAAACTAAAAAATTTTAGCATAACAAAGGAAACTATCAACAAAACAAAAAGGTAGACTGAAATATTTGAAGATATTTGCAAATCATACATCTAATAAGGGTTTAATATCCAAAATATACAAAGAACTCATACAACTCAACATCAAATAAAAAAATCAAACAACCTGATTAAAAAATTGGCAGAGGACCTAAATAGACATTTTTCCAAAGAAAACATAGAGATGGCCAACAGACACATGAAAAGGCACTCAACATCACTAAGCATCAGAGAAATGCAAGTCAAAACTACAATGAGATATTACCTCACACCTGTGAAAATGGTTCTTAGCAAAAAAGCAACAAATAACAAATGTTGGTGAGCATATGGAGAAAAGGAAACTCCTGTGCATTCTTAGTAGGAATGTAAGTGGGTATATCCACTATGGAAAACAGTAATAGCTTCCTCAAAAAAATTAAAAATAGGATTACTAAAATCTGGTGCTTGCTGTTGTATTGCCAGATGCAGAAATGCAGCAGAACACTGATGCTCCCTCCACAAGCTCTTATCGTTGACCAAGCTCTTGATATTTTTTAAATCTGGACTTAGCCAAGTATATTTGGCCACGTTAAAAATAGTATCTTTGTTATTAAAAATTTGATTGCATAATTTTAAAAAATAGAATTACTATAAAATCCAGCAATCCCACTTCAGGGTATTTATCTAAACAAAACAAAAACACTGGTCCAAAAAGATGTATGCACTCCAATGTTCATTGCAGCATTATTTATAATAGCCAGGATATGGAAGCCACCTAAGTGTTCATTGACAGATGGATAAAGAATATGTGGTAAATATATAAACAATGGAATATTACTCAGCTATAATAATAATGAAATCTTGCCATTTGACATAATGTGTATGGATTTAGAGGGTCTTATGCTAATGAAATATCAGAGAAAAGCAAATACCACATGATCTCATATATGGAATTCAAAAAACAAAAAAAGAAAGAAAACAAAATGAAAACAGACTCTTAGATACATAGAACAGACAGATATTGCCAGAAAGTTGGTATTGGGGGATGTGAAATAGGTGAAGGAGATTAAGAGGTACAAATCTCTAGTTATAAATAAATAAGTTACAGGCATGTAATATACAGCCTAAGAATATGGTCAGTAATATTGTAATATATTTGTTTAGGGACAGATGGTTACTAGACATAATGTGGCAATCATTTCATAATGTATGCAATGTCAAATCATTCTGTAGTGCACGTGAAACTAACATAGATTGTGCATCAAGTGAATTTCCAAAATTAAAATAAATTTTAAAAAAATTTAAAAAATCACAACCTGCCTGCTATGGACGGACTTGTGTCTCCCCAAAATTAATATGTTGAAATCCTAACCACTGTATGACTGTATTTGGGGGAGACGCCTTTAAAGAGATCAGACAGCAATTATATATACAAGGCTGGAGTTTAAGAGTGAGGTTTAGAATAAAGATATAAATTAGGAAATTATTGGCATATAAATTTCATTTAATACCATAAAACTGCATGCCATCTCCAAGGATATAAGCATAAAATAAAGAAGAAAGGAGTATGAAAACTAAGCCCTCAAGTATCGAATAGAAAGAAGTTGTGGAAAAGGAGCCATCCAAAGGATACAAAGGGGAAGCAACCATTTGTTAAAAAAAAAAAAAGAATGTGAGCTCCTGACAGAAAAAAAGAGTAAAATCTATCAAGGAAGAGAAAGTAATCAATTGGGTCAAATGCTGCTGACTTGGAAAGTATGACGAGGAATGAGAATTGATCATTGATTTAAGCAACATAGAAGTAATTCATGATCTTGACACTAGAAGTTTTAGTAAAATAGTAAGGACTAAAGTCTCACAAGAATTGGTTTAAGAGAAAATGGAGAAAAGTTAATGCAGACAACTCTTTTAAGAAGTTTTGCTGCAAAGGGAAGTGGAGAAATCAAAACACTCTGAAGTCAGAGACGTCATAATTTGCTTATGAGTTGGAGTAGTGCAGGGGAAAAAGAAAGAAATCCAGGATGACCCCCAAATTTTGGATACAGAAATTGTCATTCACTGAGTAGGGAATACTGCAAAAGTAGGTGGGGGAAATTAAGGTTAAGAATCCCATCTAAATAGAAATGTTTAATAGGTCATAGGACATGTGAATTTGGAGTTTAGGGAGGAAGTTCATGGCTGAAAATATTGGCGTCATCAGCATACAGAAGGTATTTAAAATCATAAGACTAGCTAAGATCACCATGGAGTTAAAAAAAAATGGGAGTTAGTAGAACTGTGGTGCACCTGGAAGAAGAAAAGAAACTAGCAACGGAGATTGATAAGGCATAATCAGAAAGGAGAAAAACAGAAGTTTTGAAAAGTATTTCAAAGAGCAGAGCATGATCAACTGTGTCATAGCATGATGTTAGAACAAACAATCTAAGGAACAGAGACCCAACCATACGGTTTTAGCAATAGAGACCATTGGTGATCTTTACAGGAGCAGTTATAGTGGAATGCTGGAGGTAAGAGCTTGATTGGAGTGGGTTCAAGAGTGAATAGAAAGAGAATAATTGGAGATAGCAAATAAGGCACAAATAACTCTCAAGAAGTTTTGCTATAAAAGAAACATAGAGACTGAGTGAAGGCTGGAAGGAGAGAAAATTTTGAGACAATTTTGTTTTGATTTGTTTTTAAGTGGGAAAAATACCTGCATGCTTGCTGTAGAGACATTTGTAGGGGAGGTGGGGAGGAGAGAGACACAACTGAGATGGATTGACCTCTTCTTTACAATATCTTAAGAGGGCCACCCCTTGAGAGGCGTAAAGTTGCCTTAGAGTGGATTCATGTTTCTACTGTAGTTAAAAGTTGGAAGAATGTTCAGAAAGAAAAATGAGTATATGGCAATTTTGCTAATGATGGATTATGAATTCCAAAGGCCCTAATAAAAGGATTTTAAACAGTAGGGAAGGATGACAACTGAGACAGAAAGAGGAAATGTGCAGAGTTCTATGGGCATTAGAATAAAACGGATGAGGCACGACCTATCTGTCTGGAGTTGCTTGAAATGACTGACATAAACAGAAGTCAATGAAACAGTAAGTCCTGAGGGACCCAAGGCAAGTACTGGTGAAGCAGTGTATGTTGGGCTCTAGGGAGAGCTGAGTGTCTTGGTATCTCTTCTTCCCACCTTTATGTTTGGCATACACAGCTCAGTATTCTACCAAGCTATGGACTGAACAGTGGCCTTTATCCCCTACCTCTTAGACTCCAAGCATGTGGCTCATTTGCCAGTGCAGCAAAAGGGGACAGACTTTTTTCATGTCTTCATTTCACTGCTTTAAAAAGTCAGCTCTGTAGGGCTGTGATATTTGTCAGGCAGCCCACACTGCCTATGGGCTGATCATTCACCTTTCAGGAAGCTAATTATTTGGTAATATTCTACTGTTACATTTCAAAAGAGATTTTTATGGGAAATCCAAGATGCATTTAATTATACCTTGTCACAGTAAAAGTCCATCAAGTCATCAGATCAAAAGCTCCCCCCTGCCACTGTCCTGCCATGTTTAAACAGAAATCCAGGGCTGATATAAACCCAGAGAATGATTGAACTTCATAAGGGAGGTTTTCTACTTTCCCCCTTTTCACCTCTATAACAAATGTTCTTCCAGAAATATTTCCTACACAGCAGAGATGAGTGAACAAGAAAAGCAGTCAAATAGAGCATAAACGCTATGTAAAAAATACTTTACTATGTGGTAATTATATTGACACACAATTTTATGTTTTAATAAAATCTAAATGCAGTGCAAAAATCACTCCAAGGAGAGTTCAGAGCTTCCACTTTGAAACCACAAACTGGAGTTTTTAAATTAGAGAAATATATTCTTACTCTGCTGCTTGGAACTGCCAAGTGGCTAAGCATGTTTGCCAGAACTGTGAGGAGAAAACTGCTCAAGAACTTTCTCTAGAAATATGAGAACTATTTGCTTAAATTAGAGCACTAGTTGGTGTCTTATCTGGGGCTGAGGGGTTGACAAAATGATCATGGCAAGTTATGTTATGTCAATTTATGTGTAAATATGAGATGAAAGAATTCTAACTACAACAAACTGACATGTGCAAGTGCTTACTTCTGAAGATTGATTTTCATTTTACTAATGAGATGGGAGGTGACACATGACCATGTGTTATAAGGATGTACACAGCAGCCTGCCAATTATGTCAGTGCCTGTGATATCTTTGATTGCGATCTATAAGCATTTCCAGTTCACTTAAAGGCATGAAATCTGCTTCCTCTCCACAGTCCCAGAAATCATAACAGGGGACATGGAATCAGCCATGGCAGTGGACCTGAACCCCTGGGTGGAATATGAATTCAGAGTGGTGGCCACCAATCCAATTGGGACTGGAGATCCAAGCACCCCATCTCGAATGATCCGCACAAATGAAGCAGGTAAGAATATTGGGGAGTCAGCATTCTCTTTGGTATGTCCCTAATCACTTTTAAAGCAAGTTGAATTAACCATTAATGCTTGCTTTAGTATAATTTTTCCTGATTCATTTACCTAGACATCATAAAATATTTTTCTTCAAAATAATTCTTTCATTTTATCTGTTTTCAGAACATTCTTTCCTTGTTTCTACAAGTACAGGTCTAGGTGCTTCAATTTCCTCCCAAACCTTGCCTGCATCAAGTTACCATGAAACTGAAGCAGTTAGTTTCTTCTTCTAATTATATTCATTCAATACAGCAGACCTATAAAATTCAGAATAGATTAGCTCACCCTCTTTTTCACCGGTGATAACAGTTACCTCTAATTATAGGGTACTTCCTTAAACTCTTTATGTTGCCCTTCACCGTCTGAGCTGGTATAAATTACACTTGGTAAAGACAAACATAGTCTTAACTTGACCTACTGCCATCTTGATGTCTATGTGTAAAATAACTGCTTCCTAACTTAGAAAAAAAAACAGTATTCTTCCGGCCTTTTAGAATGAAGTATCTCTGATAGAATCTTTCTAAAGACCACACAAGGAAAATTAACAGCTTTATTTAAAAACAAATGTTAAGATAACTTGTCCATCATCTGGAAGAAGCAGAATAAAGAAAAATTGTTAGTAGAGTTTTAATTACTTTGGACAAAGTCTTATTGAGATTTATCTGTATGTCCCTATAAAATTGTATATAAAAAGTATTTAGTAAGGCACTAGCTTAGGCAAACACAAATATCAATAATTTCGATAAGAAAGATTAAAACAACAGAGAAATGAAGAGGGGGGTCGATTACAGATACGAGAAGGAGAAATACAAATTAATGTCTTTACACTCAATGATAGCATGAATCTCAATAATCATTACAATGTAAGTACACTAAGGATGAGAATTTTGTCTTATTTGTTCACTGTTTTATCTTCAATACCTAGAACAATGTCTGGCACTGGTACTCCATATGTCTTTGTTGAAAGATTAAAAAGGAATATTCCTTTTCTTTCCTTTATATGCTGCTATCCACATCAGGACCCAGGTCAGAGACACATGTACATAGAAAGTTAAGAATGAACTGTATATTGTACATTTTGTATCATAGTTATAGAATTGGACCAAAAATGTGATTTGTGACTTCTTAGAAATCGAACAAAGCTTATAATAATTAAAATAAATTATCAAAAGAGTTGGTTCTTTCTCTAAAACACATTCAATCTGGTTCTTAAAAAGAGAAAGAAAGAAAAGAAAAGAATCCCAAATGATCAACTTATTGCATAAAGTGTGAATAATCATTAAAAAGATGTTCAAATTCTTTTCATATAAAAATTAAGCAATCAAGAAAAGAAAAACTAGTCTAAATATGTTGGAAAAGATTCATTCACAGAAAAATCCAACTTTTCTGCTTTTGTGATTTGCCTATCACAAGTTTTTTTTTTCTGCTACTTTTTCAATAGTGTGAATTTTTAATTGAACATTAATTGCTAGGTTGGATTTCCATACATTCGTGAAATCAGCCATGCTTTCATTGTGTACAGGTGTTCATTAATTAAGGGCATAACAGGTTAGTTGTTCCTCATTTTATGTACTCACTGTGCAGATATTGAAATGACTGCCAATATTAGTACTTAGGCTCACATATTTTCTAAAAAGCACTGCCTTAATTTGCATATTGTTAATTGTGTTTAAACAAAGGCAAAGATTACTGCCTAATTCAGATGTTCTCTATAAATATTCATTTCAAAATAAATAATCCGTTTGGGGTGAATAATCATTTTAGACTTTCTGTAGTACAAATCTCTTTGTGCTATTAAAAATAACAACAACACTTTCACTTTTCAAGTTAAATCGTATTCAGGTAATGCATTTTAAAAGATTTGTCCCTTGTCTATTTCTGAAGCTACTTCAATCATATAGCGCCTGTCTCTCCATTTTATCATGAGTTCTATACACATGACATACTCTAGTCCATTAAAATCTTATGGAAGAGAAGAGAAATAGCATGAAAAATACATGAAATACTCTTTTTTGAAAAGTGAGTTGAGGAAGGCTGTACTGCATACTTTATGCTTCTTGTGCTTTGGTACCACACAGGGCTAAAGCTGCTAATGGTGTTGAACCAAGGGTTGAGTTTTGTGCCTGTTTTGCCAGGCAGCACAGATTAAAAGGGACACTAACATCCTGAGACATCCTCTCAAGTGATGCACTCTGCCTCTGTTAAGTACATGTCCTGTATTTTAAAAGATGATGCTGTTCTAATGGGCCAAGTAATCTTTGAAAACCAATGGAGCTGCCTAGAAGAGAAAAGGTCTCACACTCGGGATATTGAATCAAAAGTTTTATGTCCCTTTAAAATTCTCCTCTTTACTAGAATATTCTAAATCCCAAAGCAGTTTTAGTAAAGCATTTTTACCTTAGATTGTTTCTTGCCCACACACCAAAAACGGTTAATTTTTCTTTGCAATATACTGTAGGGTATATTTTGAATTTTATGGTCATCAAAATACTCTTCATAAGCAATAAACACAAGATAAATTGGTTTAGTCAACTTATTATTTTTAGGATGTCAAAATCGTGATACAAATACAGATTTCCCCAGCTATCTGAAAGGAAAGCATTTCTAAGAAAACTTGTAAGCCAAAATGGCCTAAAGTGAAGAACCAATTTTCATTTTTCACCTTTTTCATAAAAGAGAAAATCTATTCAGATTTTTTTCAGTTTGTGAAAATAGGTACTAATGTAGGTCTTTTGTAAAAAACAAAGTGGTATAAAGCAAACTTTTGAAAAGTAAGGGATACCTGTATATGTTTGCACTTTAATGTATGTTTATATTTATTTATTATAGTTCAATTTTCTTACAAGTTTTAGTGGGTTTGTTAGCTACAGTGAGAGAGAAAGAAATTTGCAAATGTGGAAATGTGTTACTATCTTCAAACCAGTATATAAGTTTGTGTTGAATATTGGGAATGCTTTCCCTACCATTTAAAAAGATGACACTCAAGAGAGAAAAATCACATTTTAGGAAATGAATTTTGAAATAAACACTCTGGTAGAAATGATAAAATATGTAAATATGAATTTAGCAAGAACAATTCTCTCATTTGAGTAATTCTCTCATTTAACTGAACTTTAATATTCTGTGTTACATATTTATAACACTAACTGATGAAAGATAAATGAAAAGGAGAGAAGATACCATTAACTATGTAATCTATAGTTTAGAAAGGTTTGGTCTTCTCTGTTCTATAAAATTTCTATTATTATTAAAGCTCTTGGTTTAAATCTCAATACCTGCAGTTTTTTATTTCAAATTATGATGAACTGATAGAGAGAGATCAAAGAAGGTGCTACCTAATACCAGTAATTAAGAGTTTGAGGTTCAGAGTTAGGCAGATCTGGATTAATGTTCCTCTCTGCCACTTACTAGCAATAAACATAGGTAAGCTATATGCATTGTTCAAGGCTCCATTTTTTCACTTGTAAAATGGAGATCATATAGCAACCTACTCCCTTGGATTATTGTGTTAAATAATATAATGAAGGTAAAGAGTTTGGCACATGGTAAGTGCTTAACATTAGCCATTTATTATTATTATTATCATGAATTTAAATGAGTTATTACTTTAATAAATATAAATTTAAACGAAAGTAATTATGCATGTTGCTATTTTCGTATAGAGGAAACATTTTTAGGTTAAATATATGTTTGTCAACATAGTAAGAGCTATTCAGTCTCTTGGCTTGCAGTTATCTCCAAGACACTGTCCTGTTGAGAAGTCTCCACAGCAGACTGTGTGCCATCCATCCTGGCCCCTCAACCCACCTGAATGGTTGGGGAGTCAAGAGAGCCCTTCAGAGTGTGGTGCACAGTACAGAGCACCATGTTCCCCTCTACATCCCCCTTTTCCACCTCTGTGTCTGGGCTCTCCATGCTGCTTTTCTTGTCTAGCCATCCTCATCCATAAGTGGATCATGATATTGTCACAACACGTAGCCATTTTCTTTGGTTCTTATAACATAGATAACACAAAAGGAGCAGAGAAGAAGAAGTGTCAAATGAAAGACTTTGCTTAAACACATTGTCGCATATTCAATAACTTTCTAGTTTCTTAGTGCATTGTAGTCTGTCCTGTCATTCTCTTTGGACTTTGAAATGGAAAATGTCACATATTTTTTGCCACACAAGGAAAAACTTTTCTACATTTAAGAGATTAATGGTCAACCAGATAAATATGACTATCAGGTAAACAATCAGATGAAAATCTTTCCTAGCCTTAGCACTTTCTGTACTATATTATGTTACAGTTAGGTAACGGGTTTACTGAGCAGACTGAAATACACAGAGTTTAAACATAAGAGCTTAATTCTTCTCCCACCATTGTTCTCCAGTATGTTCCATCTCATCTCTGGCTTCAGCCTCAACTATATCCAAAGCTCTTTTAGGTACTAGGACAGTTTCATTTTCAACTATTAAAAAATTCTATACTGGGGAGGAGATTCAAGATGACGGAAGAGTAAGATGTGGAGATCACCTTCCTCTACACAAATACATCAGAAATACATCTACATGTGGAACAGCTCGTACAGAACACCTACTGAATGCTGGCAGAAGACCTCAGACTTCCCAAAAGGCAAGAAATTCCCCATGTACCTGGGTAGGGCAAAAGAAAAAAGAAAACACAGGGACAAAAGAATAGGGACAGGACCTGCATCAGTGGGAGGGAGCTGTGAAGGAGGAAAGGTTTCCACACACTAGGAAGCCCCCCCAGGCGGAGACTGCCGGTGGCTGAGAGGGTCAGCTCCGGAGCCAGGGCGGAGAGCGCAGCAACAGGGGGGCGGAGGGCAGAGCGGAGACATTCCCGCACAGAGGATCTGTGCCGACCAGCACTCACCAGCCCGAGAAGCTTGTCTGCTCACCCGCCGGGGCGGGCAGGGCTGGGAGCTGAGGCTTCGGTCGGATCGCAGGGAGAGAACTGGGGTTGGCTGCATGAACACAGCCTGAAGGGGTTAGTGCGCCATAGCCAGCCGGGAGGGAGTCCGGGAAAAAGTCTGGACCTACCAAAGAGACAAGAGACTTTCTTCCCTCTTTGTTTCCTGGTGCCCGAGAAGAGGGGATTAAGAGCGCCGCTTAAAGGAGCTCCAGAGACGGGCGCGGGACGCGGCTATCAGCGCGGAGCCCAGAGACGGGCATGGGACGCTGAGACTGCTGCTGCAGCCACCAAGAAGCCTGTGTGCGAGCACAGGTCACTATCCCCACCTCCCCTCCTGGGAACCTGTGCAGCCCACCACTGCCAGGGTCCCATGATCCAGGGACAACTTCCCTGGGAGAACACATACCGCACCTCGGGCTGTAGCAACGTCATACTGGCCTCTGCCGCCGCAGGCTTACCCCCATCCGTGCCCCTCCCTCTCTCCGGCCTGAGTGAGCCAGAGCCCCCGAATGAGCTGCTACTTTAATCCCGTCCTGTCTGAGCGAAGGACAGAGGCGCCCTCAAGCGACCTACACGCAGAGGCGGGGCCAACTCCAAAGCTGAGCCCCGGGAGTTGTGCGAACAAAGAAGAGAAAGGGAAATCTCTCCCAGCAGCCTCAGGAGCAGCGGATTAAATCTCCACAATCAACTTGATGTACCTGCATCTGTGGAATATCTGAATAGACAACGATTCATCCCAAATTGAGGAGGTGGACTTTGGTGGCAAGATATATACTTTTTTTCCCTTTTTCTCTTTTTGTGAGTGTGTATGTGTATGCTTCTGTGTGTGATTTTCTCTGCATAGCTTTGATTTTACCATTTGTCTTAGGGTTCTGTCTGTCCGTTTTTGGATTTTTTTTTTCTTTTTCTTTTTTTTTTTACTTTTCAAACTTTTTTCTTAATAATTACTTTTTTTATTTTAATAACTTTATTTTATTTTATTTGATTATCTTTCTTTCTTTCTATTTGTTCTCCCTTTTATTCTGAGCCATGTGGAATGCGGAATGAAAGGCTCTTGGTGCTCCAGCCAGGTGTCAGGGCTGTGCCTCTGGGGTGGGTGAGCCAACTTCAGGACACTGGTCCACAACAGACCTCCCAGCTCCATGTAATATCAAATGGCAAAAATCTCCCAGAGATCTACATCTCAATGCCAAGACCCAGCTTCACTCAACGACCAGCAAGCTACAGTGCAGGACACCCTATGCCAAACAACTAGCAAAACAGGAACACAAACCCATCCATTAGCAGAGAGGCTGCCTAAAATCATAATAAGGCCACAGACACCCCAAAAAAAACCACCAGATACAGTCCTGCCAACCAGAAAGACAAGATCCAGCCTCATCCACCAGAACACAGGCACTAGTCCCCTCCACCAGGAGGCCTACACAGCACACTGAACCAACCTTAGCCACTGGGGACAGACACCAGAAACAACAGGAGCTACGAACCTGCAGCCTGCGAAAAGGAGACTCCAAACACAGTAAGTTAAGCAAAATGAGAAGACAGAAAAACACACAGCAGATGAAGGAGCAAGGTAAAAACCCACCAGACCTAACAAATGAAAAGGAAATAAGCAGTCTACCTAAAATAGAAATCAGAGTAAAGATAGTAAAGATGATCCAAAATCCTGGAAATAGAATAGAGAAAATACAAGAAACGTTTAACAAGGACCTAGAAAAACTAACGAGCAAACAAACACTGATGAACAACACAATAAATGAAATTAAAAATTCCCTAGAAGGGATCAATAGCAGAATAACTGAGGCAGAAGAACGGATAAGTGACCTGGCAGATAAAATACTGGAAATAGCTACTGCAGAGCAGAATAAAGAAAAAAGAATGAAAAGAACTGAGGGCAGTCTCAGAGACTTCTGGGACAGCATTAAACTCACCAACATTCGAATTATAGGGGTCCTAGAAGAAGAAGAGATAAAGAAAGGGACTGAGAAACTATTTGAAGAGATTATAGTTGAAAACTTCCCTAATATGGGGAAGGAAATAGTTAATCAAGCCTAGGAAGCAAAGAGAGTCCCACAGAGGATAAATCCAAGGAGCAATACTCCAAGACACATATTAATCAAACTATCAAAAATTAAATACAAAGAAAAAATATTAAAAGCAGCAAGGGAAAAACAGCAAATAACACACAAGGTAATCCCCATAAGGTTAACAGGTGATCCTTCAGCAGAAACTCTGCAAGCCAGAAGGAAGTGGCAGGACATATATAAAGTGTTGAAGGAGAAATATCTACAACCAGGATTACTCTACCCAGCAAGGATCTCATTCAGATTTGACGGAGAAATTAAAACCTTTACAGAAAAGCAAAAGCTAAGAGAATACGGCACCACCAAACCAGCTTTACAACAAATGCTAAAGGAACTTCTCTAGGCAGGAAACACAAGACAAGAAAAAGACCTATGATAACAAATCCAAAAGGATTATGAAAACGGGAATAGTAACATACATATCGATAATTACCTTAAATGTAAATGGATTAAATGCTCCAACCAAAAGACATAAACTGGCTAAATGGATACAAAAACAAGACCCATATATATGCTGCCTACAAGAGACCCACTTCAGACATAGGGACACATACAGACTGAAAGTGAGGGGATGGAAAAAGATATTCCATGCAAATGGAAATCAAAAGAAAGCTGGAATAGCAATTTTCATATCAGACGCAATAGACTTTAAAATAAAGAGTATTACAAGGGGCAAAGAAGGACACTACATAATGGTCAAGGGATTGATCCAAGGAGATATAACAATTGTAAATATTTACGCACACAACATAGGAACACCTCAATACATAACGCAAATGCTAACAGCCATAAAAGGAGAAATCGATAGTAACACATTCATGGTAAGGGACTTTAACACCCCACAGTCACTAATGGACAGATCATCCAAAATGAAAATAAATAAGGAAACACAAGCTTTAAATTATATATTAAATAAAATGGAATTAATTGATATTTATAGGACATTCCATCCAAAAAAAAACAGAATACACTTTCTTCTGAAGTGCTCATGACACATTCTCCATGTCAGATCATATCCTGGGTCACAAATCAGCCTTGGTAAATATAAGAAAATGAAAATTGTATCAAGTATCTTTTCTGACCACAACGCTATGAGACTAGATGTCAATAAAAGGAAAAACTCTGTAAAAAATACAAACACACAGAGGCTAATCAATACAATACTAAATAACCAAGGGATCACTGAAGAAATCAAAGAGGAAATCAAAAAATACCTAGAAACAAATGACAATGAAAACACTAAGACCCAAAACCTATGGGATGCAACAAAAGCTGTTCTAAGCGGGAAGTTTATAGCAATACACTCCTGCCTTAAGAAACAAGAAACATCTCAAATAAACAACCTAACCATACACCTAAAGCAATTAGAGAAAGAACAAAAAAACCCCAAAGTTAGCAGAAGGAAAGAAATCATAAAGATCAGATCAGAAATAAATGTAAAAGAAATGAAGGAAGTGATAGCAAAGATCAATAAAGCTAAAAGCTGGTTCTTTGAGAAAGTAAACAAAATTGATAAACCATTAGCCAGACTCATCAAAAAAAAAAGGGAGAAGACTCAAATCAATAGAATTAGAAATGAAAAAGGAGAAGAAACAACTGACACTGCAGAAATACAAAAGAGCATGAGAGATTACTACAAGCAACTCTATGCCAATAAAATGGACAACATGGAAAAAATGGGCAAATTCTTAGAAATGCACAACCTTCTGAGACTGAACCAGGAAGAAATAGAAAATATGAACAGACCAATCAAAAACATTGAAATTGAAACTGTGATTACAATCTTCCAACAAACAAGAGCTCAAGACCAGATGGCTTCACAAGCGAATTCTATCGAACATTTAGAGAAGAGCTAATATCTATCCTTCTAAAACTCTTCCAAAATATAGCAGAGGGAGGAACACTTCCAAACTCATTCTACGAGGCCACAATCACCCTGATACCAAAACCAGACAAAGATATCACAAAGAAAGAAAATTACAGGCCAATATCACTGATGAACATAGATTCAAAAATCCTCAACAAAATACTAGCAAACAGAATCCAACAGCACAATAAAGGATCATACGCCATGATCAAGTGGGGTTTATCCCAGGAATGCAAGGATTCTTCAATATATGTAAATCAATCAATATGATACACCGTATTGACAAATTGAAGGAGAAAATCCATATGATCATCTCCATCAATGCAGAGAAAGATTTCAACAAAATTCAACACCCATTTATGATAAAAATCCTGCAGAAAGTAGGCATAGAGGGAACTTTTCTCAACATAATAAAGGCCATATATGACGACAAACCCATAGCCAACATCATTCTCAATTGTGAAAAACTGAAACCATTTTCTCTAAGATCAGTAACAAGACAAGGTTGCCCACTCTCACCACTGTTATTCAAAATAGTTTTGGAAGTTTTAACAACAGCAATCAGAGAAGAAAAAGAAATAAAAGGAATCCAAATTGGAAAAGAAGTAAAGCCGTCACTGTTTGCAGATGACATGATACTATACATAGAGAATCCTAAAGATGCTACCAGAAAACTACTAGAGCTAATCAATGAATTTGGTAAAGTTGCAGGATACAAAATTAGTGCACAGAAACCTCTGGCATTCCTATACACTAATGATGAAAAATCTGAAAGTGAAATCAAGAAAACACTCTCATTTACCATTGTAACAAAAAGAATAAAATATCTAGGAATAACCCTACCTAAGGAGAAAAAAGAGGTGTATGCAGAAATTTATAAGACACTGATGAAAGAAATTAAAGATGATACAAATAGATAGAGAGATATACCATGTTCTTGGATTGCAAGAATCAACATTGTGAAAATGACTCTACTACCCAAAGCAAACTACAGATTCAATGCAATCCCTATCAAACTACCACTGGCATTTTTCACAGAACTAGGACAAAAAATTTCACAATTTGTATGGAAATGCACAAGATCCCAAATAGCCAAAACAATCTTGAGAAAGAAAAATGGAGCAGGAGGAATCAGGCTCCCTGACTTCAGACCATACTACAAAACTACAGTAATCAAGACAGTTTGGTACTGGCATAAAAACAGAAGTATAGATCAATGGAACTGGATAGAAAGCCCACAGATAAACCCATGCACCTATGGTCAACTTATATTTGATAAAGGTGGCAAGAATATACACTTGAGAAAAGAGAGCCACTTTAATAAGTAGTGCAGGGAAAACTGGACAGGTATATGTAGAAGTATGAAATTAGGACACTCCCTAACACCATACACAAAAATAAACTCAAAATGGATTAAAGACGTAAATGTAATGCCAGACACTACCAAACTCTTAGAGGAAAACATAGGCAGAAGATTCTATGATATAAATCACAGCAGGATCCTTTTTGACCCACCTCCTAGAGAAATGGAAATAAAACAAAAATAAACAAATAGGACCTAATGAAACTTAAAAGTTTTTGCACAGCAAAGGAAACCATAAACAAGACGAAAAGACAACCCTCAGAATGGGAGAAAATATTTGCAAATGAAGCAACTGACAAAGGATTAATCTCCAAAATTTACAAGCAGCTCATGAAGCTCAATATCAAAAAAACAAACAGCCCAATCCAAAAATGGGCAGAAGACCTAATTAGACGCTTCTCCAAAGAATATATACAGCTTGCCAACAAACACATGAAAGGATGCTTAACATCATTAATCATTAGAGAAAGGCAAATCAAAAGCACAATGAGATATCATCTCACACCGGTCAGAATGGCCATCCTCAAAAAATCTACAAACCATAAATGCTGGAGAGGGTGTGGGGAAAAGGGAACCCTCTTGCACTGTTGGTGGGAATGTTAATTGATACAGCCACTATGGAGAACAGTATGGAGGTTCCTTAAAAAACTATAAATAGAACTACAATATGACCCAGCAATCCCACTACTAGGCATATACCCTGAGAAAACCATAATTCAAAAGAGTCATGTACCAAAATATTCATTGCAGCTCTATTTACAATAGCCAGGACATGGAAGCAACCTAAGTGTCCATCAACAGATGAATGGATAAAGAAGGTGTGGCAATATATACAATGGAATATTACTCAGCCATAAAAAGAAAGGAATTTGTGTTATTTGTAGTGAGGTTGATGAACCTAGAGTCTGTCATACAGAGTGAAGTAAGTCAGAAAAAGAAAAACAAACACCATATGCTATCACATATTATGGAATCTAAGGGGAAAAATAAAGAGTCATGAAGAACCTAGGGGCAAGACGGGAATAAAGGCACAGGCCTACTAGAGAATGGACTTGAGAATATGGGGAGGGGGAAGGGTAAGCTGTGACCAAGTAAGAGAGTGGCATGGACATATATTCACTACCAAACGTAAAATAGATAGCTAGTGGGAAGCAGCCGCATAGCACAGGGAGATCAGCTCGGTGCTTTGTGACAACCTAGAGGGGTGGGATAGGGAGGGTGGGAGGGAGGGAGATGCAAGAGGAAAGAGATATGGGAACATATGTATATGCATAACTGCTTCACTTTGTTATAAAGCAGAAACTAACACACCATTGTGAAGCAATTATACCCCAATAAAGATGTTTAAAAAATTAAATAAATAAGTAAATAAAATAGAGAAGAGGTTATTCTCAATATTTTCAAACTACCCTATGTATTAGCCATTCAAGTATAACTAGTGGTTTGTGTGTGCTTCTTTTATTTCTTTTTTTTCTTTTTAAATACTTAATGGTCTATTTGAAACTAGGGAGTTATGAAACTGAATATCTATATCTCATGTGTATAGCTCCAGGTAGAGCTGAAATAGTACATTTTTTTCCTGCAAAGATTTGTCTTGGAATACAATAGATATGTGTAACCTTTTGATTGTTTATTGACCTCGGTGACAAAAGAGTCTGAAATAAACATCTAGTACCCAAAAAGTAACAACAACAAAATTCTATATTAACTTAATAAACACTTTCATCTCATATCCAGTCCCATGTTTCTGTCCCTCCATCCCAGCACAGCCTTGACTCAAGGGTTACAATTTGTCTTTTCTTTCTTCTTTCTACTTCCTCCCTGACCTTCCAACTGCTATTCTGGTCACTTCCCAGGTCAGAAAAGAAGAAAATGAAAAATGACTTCACGTGTTGTAATTTGTTGTTCTCACATAAATGTTGAGTGCTCCAGGAGATGGCATTTGTCCACATTCTGCTTCTTTCATTCTCGGAGTACATTGGGTTCTTAAGAGACTATTCTATCTCCTAGCAGGCAACTTCATTGACTGTGATACCAACAGGCTTATTCAAACCTACCTTCCACAGTGTCTGCTTTGCCCATGATAATCATTTCGCATTTCTGACCTGCCAAACTCTAGAAATGCCATATGTTCTCAAGAACTATTTTGGTCTCTGCTCTAGTAGCATAGTGCAGGGCTGAGCCATCTTACATAATTCTGAAGCTCAACAGCATCCAGCCAGGATGTGAGAGGTAAGCATCTGTACTCTCCTCATCAACTGTTTTGCTTCTCTTGTCACTTAGCTTGAGGGGGAAATGATACTCCCACTTTGCTCCTAGAGACAGCTGGGGATGGAGGGATATGCCACAGCACATCCATCTACTAAGCTGACAGCCTTCTTCCAAAACACTGCTTTTTTATATATATATGGCTGGAGGGGGGTAATGGGAAAGGGTCATGAAATTGGTTTTCTCTATTTCCTAGTAGTTCTGTGGTTTTGTCTAGCCAACCTCATTTTAGCATCTGAAGTTACATGTGTCTCATCCCAAGTCCAGAAAAGACTCATTAAACTTCCTACTACAGTTTCTTTCCCTGTACGTTACCTTCCTACTTCTGAAAAGATCTTGCTTTGTTCATATTTGTATATTCACAGTTCTTGCCCATGATAATTACTTAGGAAACTTCACTGAGTTCAAAAGTTATGGAAAGAACACAATAAAATACTATTATAAGATGGGGCTGAATTAGTTTTCTCAGGGGCATGTGGGTTGGCCTTGTAAATGGCATTTAATGGAGCTTTGAAGGCCAGACCAAATGAGACTCAGGCAGAATTATTTATAGGGGGCAATTAAAAAATCTACATACTATTGTCAGACACTGGTGTGTGCAGAGAAAAGGCATAAAGCTGTGGGGTTTTTAAAGGTCTTTCTAGTCTACGCTTCTAAAAAATATGTATGATATAAAAAATGTAAAGCAGTCAACTGAAATAATTGGGAATCTCTAAAAGAAAATACTATTAAATGAACATTATAACTTTCTTCAACTCAATGAGTCACTTAATTATATTAAATAAAAGAAATTGTTCTTAGTAACATTAAGAGCAGACAAAAGTCATAGCAAGAAACAGACCTCTAAGACCAAATCTCAATAATTAGGAAAAAAGAAGATAATAGTATGGCTCATACAGCAGACAGTATTTTAAATCATGAAACCACTTTGGTCCAGGAAAGCCTTTTCTGCAAAATATATTCAAGAAATATATCTTCAGTTTCAGAGACACTTTGCAAACAGAGATGGTAACTTTAACAAATGCCCTTCTAAATGAAACAGGGTTAATTGCTAGGCATGCCCCTTTCTGATTAATAGCAAGATGAGGGATGAGCAGTAGAAGACTTGAGCATGAAAGACAAAAGGGTAATGAGAGGTTATCAACCCAGGAGTAAATGTGAGACACTCAAGTTAGACTTTTCCCATCTTCCTAGTCCCTATAATGCCATATACCAGTCATAAATCATGAACCATATTTCAAGCCCTATACTAAGCCCTTGCCTTTCATCATAGCATTTAATTCTCACATCAACCCTCTAAAGCAAGCAGGCTTATCCCCATCTTACAAATGAGAAACAGAATAAGAGAGTTAAAAACTTGTACAAGGTTATCTAATAAGTAAGTGGCAGAGTTGGAATTCTAATCTTAAACCAAATGTGATGACTCCCAAGTTATCTTCCTCCCACCCCTCCCTTCTTCCTCTTGCCTTTTTCTTTCTCTTCATTTTACCACACGTTCCAACAAATTTTGCTCAAAGATTATTATGCCTATCCTCTGCTTCTACTTCTTTGTGGAATAAAGTTCAGAGAAAATGAGTGAATGGAAACACCTTTTATTGTCTATACGTACCTCCTGTGGTCCTGACTATTGCTATTTATGGGAAGGTTCATATATCAGAGAAATCTTGCATTCTCTGAAATATCCTAGCAATGAAAGTTGTAAATCAAAAATGATATATTGCCTAGGTTTTCAAATTAAAACAAGCTGAGCCAAAACTGAAAGCACAATTCCCATGGTACTGTCGAAACTGTATTATCCAGATTTCCAAAAGAAGTCTATTTCAAGATCACATGTTTATAGATTCCTACTGAACTTAGTGTTTATCATAGAAGACAACTACATTTTCTTTTTGAAGTAGATAATAACACTAGGTAATAGTTATAAATTACAGTTCCAGGCACTGTGATACATAATTATGAAAACCTTAAAAAGTAGGTACTATTATTATCTCCGTGAGACAACTAAAGGACAAAGTGGTTAAGAGATATTTTCAACCCATCAGCTAGAATGGTAGAACTGAGATTCAAGCCCAGATCTTTCTCAGTCCCAGAAGAATACTTTTACCACTTACACACACCACCTTAGCTACCCTATTGATAGGAATAACAGCATTATCTGAACTCTTTAGGAAACACGACTAGTATTAATTTTTTTAATTTTGGAAGCTATTTAACTCTTTTTATAAAGTGAGCTTAGATGATAATCAGTTAACTGAAATATTTGTATGTTACATACTTCAATTCGGGTAGGAATTTTTTTTTTAATTTCTCTCCTGACTCCCACCTTCACTATATTATCAACCTCCACTCCCTCCTTCCATTCTTTTGCACTTTTCTGCCCAAGCCAGTTGCTGGATTTCCTCCTAAATTATGTGACTGCTCCCAGGTCTCTAGTAAATCTGTATTATTTAATGAGCTATGTAAACATCTACTGTAATAGATTTGGAAATTTTTCAGGGAAAAAAAGAGAGATTGGTAAACGATTTCATCCTGTATTCTTTTGTTTAGTTGAATGCTAATTAAAGCATGTTTTTAGTGTGATTGACTTCTTTCAGACTATTACAATTAGGAAGAGTTCTTTGAGACTCAAACTTAAATTCATGCACGCTTAAACTAAGGTAGTACACTATATTTTAGTCACTCTGAGCATTTACAACCAAATGTATAAGATAAAAAGGGACAAGAGTCTACATTTCAACATGCCAGATAAGGCACTAAAACAGCAAGACATTTATAGATTGTTGTAAAAGTATTAATCATGTTATTCCTTCATGGAAGACTAATGTTCAAAAGAAATTCTGATGAATAAGAGTTTAACTCATTAACCATACATGTAAACTTGATTCTCTAAGCTAATAAGCTCATGGCATTGATCAGTAGCCAATGGAGGGAGAAAAGCATCTAGCTGCTTAATTCTAAATCAGATTTTCAATAATTATATTGAAAATAAATTTGGGTTTAGGTAAATATGTATTTCTCTGAACTCAATGAAAGCATTTATTACATGTTTGATTATATTAATTTTATGCTTCTAACAAGAATTATAGAACTTTTACAATAGAAGAGCTCTGAACAATTAAGTGAAACCTCTACATATCATGAATATCATGAAACCTCTACATATCATGAATATGTTGTTTTAAAAATAAAAGGATATAATTAAAATCAGTGTTGACTGCAGAGATAATAACTGTGAACAATCAACTTGAAAAGGAAACCAATGAGCATGGGTTCCACTGATCATCTGCATGTAATTAGGAAATTTAAGCCAATTAGAATTAGAGCACTGAATTCAAACCTTGTGATTCTGACAGCAAAGCACAATGCCTGAGTTGCATCTATTAAAGACTTAGGTTTTCTTTTTTGTTTGTTTGTTTGTTTGTCCAGTTTTATTGAGATATAATTGACATATAATACTGTATTAGTTTAAGGTGAACAACATAATGAGTTGATATATTTATATACTGCAAAATGATTACCACAAGTTTAGTTAACATCCATCACCTCACACAAGTACATTTTCTTCCTTGTGATGAGAACTTTTAACATCTTCTCTCTTAGCAACGTTCAACTATATGAAAACAGTATTGTTATCTATAGTCACCATGTTGTATATTATATCCCTAGAACTTATTTATCTTATATCTGGAAATTCATACCTTTTGACCACATTTCCCCATTTCCCCCACCCTTCATTCCCACCTCTGGCAATCACCAATCTGTTCTCTGTTCCTACCAGTTCCATATTTTTAGATTTCACATATAAGTCAGATCATAAAGTATTTGTCTTTCCCTGTCCAGCTTATTTCACTTAGTATAAGCACGCTGATGTCCACCCATGTTGTCTCAAATGGCAGGGTTCCCTTCTTTGTATGGCTGAATAGTATTCCATTGTATAATACACCACATTTTCTTTATTCATTGATCCATGGACATTTAGGTTATTTCCACGTCTTTAAAGCCTTAAGTTTTCTGTTAGTATTTCCTATTATATCTAGTAAGCCTTTCTTAAAAAAGAACAGTTGGTGCTTATACACATATACTATTAAAACTCAATGAACTATAGTGCCTCTTTTGTGTCATTTATTATACATTAAAATTGGATGATCTTTATTTACATTATTTTATTTTCTTTATTTATATTTATTTATTTTATCTTCTTAAAAGGAATTAGTAGCAGTAGGAAGACTTCAAAGACTAATTTCAAATGATAAAAGAAATTTTACAGAATCTAGGTCATTTATGGATAATTTGATATGGAAGTAACTCACACAGAAGCAAATTAAATTTTGCTTTCTTGGTTCCTCAAAGTGGAAATTTTCACCACATTTTTCATTAGTTTCTTTTCAATTTTTTTACTCACAAAGTTAAAACTTTTGAAAACTCTAAATATTCTTTTTAAAAAATAAAAACACTATTAGACTATGGAACAATACTACCAAAGCTCCAGAAGAAAGATTTGACCTCAAATCATCACTTGAATTTCATTCTACTCATACTTCTTTAATAAGCTTCAAGAGAGAGATGCTCACAAGATAGCCTATAGCCTACTCTCCAACCCTAAGCTAGAGGTTCCAAGCATCCTCTTTTTAGATGATGTTTGAGGGCTGAGTAAAATAGAAAAGGATGTTCAGTGCCTAGTCTTTCCACAAAATCCATGATCATAGGGAGGGTATCTTCAAAGAAAAATATTCAAATTCCTACATTTAGGGTATAAACTAGCAATTCCAATGTAGCAGATGAAGTATGTGGTTGTGGTAGATATTACTTGTAATATTATTTACCTGTTAATTATTGTCAGTGATGAATGTGAAGCATATTTGTGTGCATAACTTTTTATATTTTACAAACAAATGGTACTAAGAGAAACCATAGTGGCACCATATCAACAAATTAACTTGCTTCTACTATTTATCTGACCATGCACTCATGGTCACAATATTCGGAACTCTGAGATTAGCCACTGAGGGTATATTTGGAAATGTGTAGCCCTACCCTTTTACACATACAGTTAAACCAGTTTTCCTCCTGTGTGCTTTACTCATACCATATACCAGAAAATGAATTTAAAACTACTACTCTATAACAGTGGTTTTGAGACATGGTGTCAAGGCAGACTGATGTGTCATAGATTGTTACATGCAGTGATAACTTATGACTACTAGTAAAAACTCAAGTTAAATCATCTGCCTGCTCTTCATATAAATTAGGGCATATTCACTGTTATTGCTCTAATACCATCATTCTTCTTAGTTGAATTCCTTTTGATTTCCCGACTGAGAGACAAAGAGTTATCCAATTCCATGTAATTCTGAGAGAATTCATGAGAGTGAACTCCACATATGAATAATCCTTAATGTGTATGTAACTGTGAAAAAAGAATGATTGGTAACGGCTTCTGTATATATCCTTCTACGTGTGCATGAGAAAAACAAGAACTCATGTTCACGGAGGAAAGTGTCAAGGAAATGAAATTTGGACCTGGTGAATAAATATCATCTAGTTCAATGGAGGCAATGATAGTGTTCTCTCCCACCTCCGTGGTTCAAGAAGAATTGTTTTATTCCCTTCTAGTAGCATATAAATTCTGCATCAGTTTTTCCAGTATATAAAATGCTGTGTTAATATCTACCAGTAATTAACAGCCTTCCACTCCACGTAGGTAATAAATGGGAGTGAATTTATTGTTTATGAGTATATCAATATTTTTTTTAAAACTATATGCTGGGATATAAAGGCAATGTTGAAGTGTAAAATTGCTAATGCAGGCTCATAGCCTAGAAAAAGATTTCTTTTAATAGTTTTCTTCATTTAACAGTTCTTCATTTGAATATATTCCCTTTCAACTACATGTTTTGTGGTTTGGTGCCGTGAAGGGGAAATTTATTCCTTTGACACATTTATTCTTTTAATAGTTTTGCATTTGAAAAAGCCTCACCAGGTATCTATATATTTTGCAGTTTGCAGAGAGGTTCATTCTTGACAGTTTTTTAAAATGTTTATTCATTTAAATAGGTTCTCACTCCATGGAACTGTTGCTAAGATTTCTTTAAACTGGAGCCACCTGGGAGTTCTAGTAAAGCAGTAAGGCTAATGTCAACCTGTGGACTTTCCAGGGGCTCTGCAAGCCCTGAAATCACAGAAGATTCACATCCTCAGGAAGAAGAAAACATGTAGGATGTAATTTAACTAACCATTAGCAGATGTCCTTGACTATAGTGTTAATTATGATTTGGACCTTAGTAACCACAGAGCATTTATACAATTGAACTAGTTTGGGGATGCAGTATGTGGCCATGAAAAATATATATCAAACTCCCCCACATATATTTGAAAGCAAGGTATTTTTCACACACATTTTGTTTAATATTGAATAAGACCACTTTGACTTCCAACCACATTTTGATTTGTCTATTTGGGGATGTTACCCAACCAGAGTAGGGTTATGATGCATTCTTGGTGTAGGGACACTTAAATTGTACATCTATGTATTGTCCTCACTCTTGGCCCACTTTTAACGACAGTTCCAAAGACAACACCCACCAATGTAAGAGGAAGAAGTGGAAGAAGGCACGAGTTAGTCATCGCCTGGGAGGTAAGAAAACCTACTCAGATGTCAGAACTTGTTGATTCCTTAAAAAAGAAAGTTACACATAGAGTATCTGTATTTGGTATAGAGTAACTGAGTAACTTCTGTTTAAAGGAGGTTAAGAAACACTTTGAGCATGCGTTACTCACATGAATATTTCCAAAATGAACTTTTCTCATTTTCATACCAAGTCTAAAGTGTGCCGTCCTGTCATATAGGCTGTCTCAGAATACAGTTTGAATGATTAAAACACATTCTCTCACAAATTACTTCAGATGTTTATTTGGCTTAGTTTGATATTTATTTACTTCACAATTGAATAGCACTCTTGACATATATGGAGGCTAAAACCATTGAGGTTTTCCTGGAGTAGTGACTGGGTTAGCTCATTTATCTCATACAACCATCCTGTTAGTGGGGATAATTTTCCTTGTTTTACAAAATTATGAAACTGATGCACAGTTTGAGTACTTTCCTGAGAAGCAGTAGAATTGGGGCTTTGAATCCAAAACCCTTATTCTTTTGTGTCCCTCACTGTATGACCTCCAAAATTCCTTCTGTCAAAGGAAAGGAACAGGGGAGAAAGAGTGGGAGAGGTACATTTATTTTCCATAAAGCCACCTTCCTTCTTTAATGTTAACTTTATTATCAAATATAGCTAGGTAGCTAATAGAACAATGCGTTAGAATATGGAGATGGAAAT
This sequence comes from Phocoena sinus, assembly GCF_008692025.1. Lineage (NCBI taxonomy): Eukaryota > Metazoa > Chordata > Mammalia > Artiodactyla > Phocoenidae > Phocoena > Phocoena sinus. The sequence continues at coordinate 33,629,714 of NC_045770.1, read as the reverse complement.
AACTATTGGAGAAAACAACCAATCCCTGACCATCTCTAAGAACAATGATAGAATGTACAGAAACATACAGAAAAACTCCTTTCCCCAGTAAGAAATCTTCCATGAGCACATCCTCTGACCTGTTCTTCTGTTCATATGCCTCTTCTTCAATAAAACTTTATGCCTTGGTTTTGATTTCTGCAGAGGTATTAACTTCCCAATACCTGACCTTCACTGAGATCAATCCTCTCTAAACAGAATTGCCTTCCCTGTCAGTTTTATGTCTTAGTCAGCTGGGGCTGCTATAACAAAAATACTGTAGACTGGGTGGCTTATAAACAACAGAAATTTAATTCTTACAGTTCTGGACGCTGGAAGTCTAGTTCTGGAAGGCATTGGTGGATTCAGATCTGGCAAGGGCCTGCTTCCTGGTTCATAAAACACAATTTCTCACTATGTCCTCACATGACAGAGGGGCAAGACAGATCTCTAGATTCTGTATTACAAGGTCAATAATCTGATTCATGAGTACTCCACCCTCATAGCCAAGTCACCTACCAAAAGCCCATCTCCTAGCACCATCACATTGTGTTAGGAATTCATCACATGAATTGTGGGGGAGGAAGGGGTATAAACATTTAGTCTATAGTACTTTGATATAATAGGCTTTGTCTCTTTTTCTCCACTCAATACATAGTTTTTCCTCAAATCAAAATTCAAAATAAGAAAATGTAGCAAAGGTTTATTGTGTGTCTATTTGTCAAACATTGTGCTAGACAATGTCTGGTAACTGCTCCACTGACTAACTAGTTAATGACAATTACTGTTTTCTTTGGTGTGCAATTGATGCTCATTTAACAAATTTAAATGTAAGCCATGGAGTACAAGTCTCTCGAAAAAATTCTGTATTCTAATTTTTTCATATGTTAGTAAAGCATAAGAGTAATTGAGAAAAAACTAGAAGAAAGGTCTTACATTAATTTCACTGAGATTTTCTGTGCAAAGCCCTCTGCAGAGCATTACCAGTGACAAGATTTTCCCGACCACCAGACCATATGACAGTTTTCCCCAGCATATTACATTCTAGTGTGGAATCCAAGGACCTTTGTTTCATATACATGACTAGTTCGAGCAAATTTGTTTCACTTCAAGAGTTTTCAATACTCCTGATGCTTTTCTTAAATACCAACTGATACCATTTAATTTTTTAATCTTATACCTTTAAAGCCTTTTAAATTTCCGGTGACTGTCAAGCTATTTTTCTATGTTGGCTTCCAATGTAATATAAAGATTGGAGAGTCTCTATTGCTCTAGTTAACCATAATCTTTAAAAATTTAAAGAGTGGGGGTTTTGATGAATTATTTTCCTGATATTTAATTGCATTTTTCTTCTTTAGCCAGTATCAGAAGAGTTTCAGAATGGGGAAGGCTTTGGCTATATTGTGGCTTTCCGACCCAATGGAACACGTGGCTGGAAGGAAAAAATGGTGACATCTTCTGAAGCTTCAAAATTCATTTATCGAGATGAAAGTGTCCCTCCTCTTACTCCCTTTGAAGTGAAGGTTGGCGTTTATAACAATAAAGGAGATGGACCTTTCAGTCAAATTGTGATCATATGTTCAGCTGAAGGAGGTCAGTTTTTTTCATGCTTATTATTTTCATTTAACATTTTAATATTTTATTTTGGTACATGAATGTGACATTATTGTAATATATTAGATAATACAGGTACACCAAAAGCAAAAATAAAACTTACCTATAGTCCTACTACACTTTTTAGATATATTTTTGCAAAATTTTTTCCAAATAATTTTTATTGAAAAAAAATGATCATTCCATATACTTTGCTTTATGCTCTTTACTCCCTGACGATGTATGGCAAATATCTTTCCATGACAATACAATATTAGTAACGCCTGTAGAATATTCTCTGGATGGATGGACATTTAACCATTCTTCTCTGTTTCACAATTTAGATCATTTTCTATTTTAACCTTATTCTAATTTAAATTTAGATAACTTCTATTTTAATTGAAAATTTTAACTTATGTGAAATAAATTTAAATAAAGACTCCAATAACTATTTATTACTAACCTCATACACAAAACAGCCTACTGATAAGTATCAGACAGGATTTTTTGTTTGAAGCTTTTCACACATGGTATTATTAAATCCTCACAACAATCTTGTCTAATAGGCTTTATTATCCCCATTGTAGAGAAAGAGAAATTGAAGTCCAGAAAAGTTAAGGAACTTGTTAAAAAAAAGTTAAATAGTTTCTAATTGAGAATTAAACCCAGTCCTTTCAATCATTAAATCCTTGATTTGTCTATAGCAAGCTGCCTTCATATGTATAACCTCATTTAATTCTCAGTATAAACCTACTAGGTAGGCAAGACCTAGGCAGGAAACCCATTTTACAGATCAGTAAACTGTAAATCTGTGACTTATTCATGATTACAGTCAACAGGTGGTAGTGCTAGAGGGCAAACTCAGTTTCCTACAACAAAATCCTCGGTTCTTTCAAATTTTAATACAAAAATGTATTTTCTGAGTGAGAGAAAGCTTGATAGAGCTAACTCTCTAAAGTTAGCTTTTCTGCACAGTCCTTCTTCAATTCAAGTGCAAAATTTCAATTGGTTCTGCAAGTAAGTAAAATGCCTTACAGGCCATAAACCTGACAGAAGACTGAGCTAATGTTACACCAAAGGCAGCACACATTTGACCTTCCAAATAATTATTGTTTTCTCATAAACTGACCCTTTTACTTCCTTTGTGCCCACATGTGTGACTTGAATAGCTTAAGAGAATTACCAATCTTTTTGGTATGGAGAATTCATGGTGGGGGAAATAAGTAAGGTTGTTTGAATATTGAAGCACAAAGGTAGTGTCTAATTTATGTAAGATGTAGTTTTTCAGCACTAGCTGCCTTGTATTTTATGACACAGAGCCAAATTTTGAAGCAGAAGTAGAAAGTTTTTCCTAGTATAAGAATGAACAGGAAAGTGAAGAATCAAGTAATAATAAGGAACCATAGGTGTTCTGATGAGATATTCATGCACTTAGCATCTCAAGTTTCTGATGTTTTTTTCAGATAGTATAGCCAGTCTCCACATTACTTATATTAACTCTTACAATAAAATATGAGGTAGGAATCTCAAGCTGCAATGTATTTTGCAGGAAACTGAGACTCAGAGAGGCTAAGTAACATGCTCAAATCAACCCAGTAAATAACAAAAGTTATAAGTAACTGTAGTAAGTGACAGGGCTGGAATTTGAACACAGGTCTGTATGACTCCAAAGCTAATGCTTTTAATCACTACCCTATACCTTCTCATCAGGAGTGTCTTTAACAATAATGTTTCATTATTGTATTATGTTAGTGTATATAATAATAATATTTTACATCATTTGTTACTCTGATATCTGTTTTGAAGTATGTCTTATTCAGGAAGTGCATATTCTTGTGGTTTTAATTTATTTAACCTAACTATAAAGTGCATGGTCCCAAATGTCACATGAGATGAATTGGACAGGTGTGTACATGCTTTATATGGTAACACCAGTGTTGCCTTTAAGAAATTCAGATTTGTACATTCCTTGTCAACCTTTGCTTTAAAATTAAATTATAGCAGCCACCATGGGTTATTTATACTGTGTTTTCTTAAATTTGAAATGGCTTGCTTTTAGAGATTTCTCTTTCCAGCTAGATAGGAAATATGCATATTTTTTTTCAAAGACACCGAGGTTGTTGCTGTAACATATTTCACAGTAACACTTCATTTACTTTGGTGGACTGAAATATGAAAGATACCAGGCAAATTAAATCCGAATAGAGGGAGGAGCTTCAAGATGGCGGAGAAGTGAGACGTGGAGATTTCCTTCCTCTCCACAAATGCATCAGAAATACATCTACATGTGGAACAACTCCTACAGAACACCTACTGAACACTGGCAGAAGACCTCAGACCTCCCAAAGGCAAGAAACTCCCATGTAACTGGGTAGGGAAAAAGAAAAAAGAAAAAAAACAAAGACAAAAGAATAGGGATTGGACCTTCACCTCTGGGAGGGAGCTGTGAAAGAGGAAAAGTTTCCGCACAATAGGAAGCCTCTTCACTGCAGAGATGGTGGGGGTGGTGGGGGGAATCTGCAGAGCCACACAGGAGAGCACAGCAATAGCTATGCAGAGGGCAAAGCAGGTAGATTCCCACATAGAGGATCAGTGTCAACTGGCACTCACCAGCCCAAGAGACTTCTCTGCTCACCAGCTGGCCTGGTCAGGTGAGGGCAGGGCACTGAGGCTTGGGGTTGGCTGCATGAACACAGCCTGAAGGGGGCTAATGTGCCACAGCTAGCCAGGAAGGAGTCCGGGAAAAAGTCTGGACCTGCCTAAGAGGCAACAAGACCATTGTGTCGGGGTGCACAAGCAGAGGGAATTCAAAGCACCACCTGCCTAAATGAGCTCCAGAGACGGGCACAAGACGCGGCTATCAGCACGGACGCCAGAGACGGGCATGAAACACTAAGGCTGCTGCTGCAGCCACCAAGAAGACTGTGTGCAAGCACAGGTCACTATACACACCTCTCCTCCTGGGAGCCAGTGCAGCCAGCCACTGCCAGGGTCCCATGATCCAGGGACAACTTCCCCTGGAGAACACACAGTGCACCTTACGCTGTTGCAACGTCATGACACCCTCTGCCACCACAGCCTCTCCCCGCATTCCATACCCCTCCCTCCCCCAGCCTGAGTAAGCCAGAGCCCCCTAATCAGCTGCAACTTTAACCCTGTCCTGTCTGAGCGAAGAAGAGATGCCCTCAGGTGACCTACATGTAGAGGCGGGACCAAATCCAAAGCTGAATCCCAGGAGCTGTGCGAACAAAGAAGAGAAAGGGAAATCTCTCCCAGAAGCCTCAGGAGCAGCGGATTAAATCTCCACAATCAACTTGATGTACCCTGCATCTCTGGAATACTTGAATAAACAATTATCTCAAAATTGAAGTGGTGGATGTTGGGAACAACTATATATATATATATATATATATATATATATATATATATATATATATATATATATACATATATAGTCTTGTTTCTGTAACCATTCAGACAGTGTATGTCTTTTGTTTGCAGTATTCAATCCATTTACTTTTAAGGTAGTTATCAGGCCTGTGCCTCTGAAGTGGGAAAGACGAGTGAAAAACATTGGTTCACCAGTGAGCTCCAGGCTCCACGTAATATCAAACACCCAAAGATCTCTCAGAGATCTCTATCTCAACACTAAGATCCAGCTCCACTCACCAACTAGCAAGCTACAGTCCTGGACACCCTATGCCAAACAACAAGCAAGACAGGAACACAACCCCACCCATTAGCAGAGAGGCAGCCTAAAATCATAATAAGATCACAGACAACCCAAAACACACCAGCAGATGCAGTCCTGCCCACCAGAA